>NC_080391.1:28633801-28973801 GCF_028751815.1 Salvia miltiorrhiza
TTTGTAGATCGTCTCTGTTCACTTATTTCTTTGCACGCCGCAAGTGCACAGATGCAATTGTGTATAGGCAACTAAGGTCGAATCCACAGAGACTGACTAAAACTAATTACGTACTATCCTAAATTGTTATGTATTCTCTATCTAGAAAACAATAAAAGATGGGTTTGTGTTTTAATACAAAGAAAATAAATAACTGAAAATAAAACAATTCAAGCTGACAGAAGCGAAGAATCAAATGTGAATAAATTACCCCAAGGTAAAGGCTTCAACAGATTCAGATAATCCAACAAATTCAATTCAATAAATCAAGATGATTTTCTTAAGACAATCCCAATGCTAGTCTATACCCACTCCCGTGGCATACAAACAGTTGATTACATGCAAGACTGTCGTCCCCGGAACACTCTTAAACGTGTAACTCCCAATAGTCCTTTGGATTAATGTCCTCATCACACTTATCTCTACTCTCTCTCGCGAATATCAACAAGTATGTTTTATGTTCTTCGTTCAGGTAATAATTATCATTTCTCGATATCAAGATTATGCAAAATTGATGATCAAGCAATTAAGTAATCAACATGCACAATAACATAAAAAGGATATTAATTCTTGATAAATTGAATCGAGCAAAGTCAGAAATCCAAATTTGTTTACTACCTAAACCCTAGGATAAAAAATGTTCTAGCCACACATAGACATATGAACTAGAATAAACATCTCAAGAAAATAGATAAACATTCAACAAATAAATCGTAGAAAATCTGTGAATCTTCAGTTCTTGCTCTTCAGGTCTTCTCCGTCTGTCTCTTTCAGCTCTCAGGAAAAAATGAAATAAAGTGAAGTATTGCTAAAAAATGTCTTGGGATTCTTTTATGTGCCCTAGGTTTTCTGGCTTATTTTTCACTCCAAAAATCGTGTTTTTAAGTGAAAAATCGAAATTGGGCAAGAAAAAGTGTTGGGCAGGCTGCAGGAGCACGCGGCCGCGCGCTGGGCCGCGTCTGGCGCTGGGTAGCGCGACCAGGTCACGCGGCTGCGCGTCTGGACCGCATTGTCTCCTCGAAATGCCTTGACTTGGCACGAGGCCGCACGCCTTGCCCACGTGGCCTTCGTGGCCCACGCCCCTACATGCAGCGCCCACAGACTTGTCTCTTCATGAAATCTCCTCAAATGTCATCAAAAGGTTCCCGAACGAGTCCAAAAATCTGTAAAAACAACACAAACACGAACGAGTAATCTATTCCTCGAAATAATTATGCAAATTCAAAGCAATATAACTCGATATTAACTATGAAAATACTCAATTAAGCACCATAACGATGTAACATAGAAGTGAAAATGCATGTAAATCAGTCTCGATATAAGTTCGTGAGCGCAAATGGATCGTAAATCAAAATTCAAACGAGAAAGATATAATCAAAATACGAAACCAGCGTAGAGAAATACAAAAATGACACGAAATGACGAACACAATTTTTGCATCAAGAGGACCGTTTTCGCTCAGGAAATTTCAACAAAACCAACGAAAACGGTGGGCACCGTTTTTGCACTTTTTGATGAACAAAAACGGTGGGAGACGAAGTTTGTCACTATTTTCGTCCGAGATTGAGTTATATTTGAGCTTTTCTCTTTATTTTTTAGTTTTGTACTATGTTTTTTTTTTCTCTCTTGTGCCTATATATATGTCCTTTGTTGGTCTATTAAACACACATTCTCACCTTCTTTTCATAGTTTTTTTTTTAGCTTTAGAATTTATTGCTTTCATAATTTTTAGTGGGCTTAGATTTATTTCCTGCAAGATTGAAAACTCAAGTTGTTCATTCAAAATTATTCCTGAGTTTTATCAATTTTATTTAATTCAATTGCGTTTATTTTATTCTTGTCTTTGATTTATTTCATTATGTCCGGCTAGTACGTTTTCTGATTATAAGGTTGTATAAAGTTGATTGAATTTGTGTGTTTGAGTTATTGATACTAATTTGCCCTGCAACGTATGATTTATGATTCCTGGTACGTTGCCGAAGTTGATCGTCAAGACCTCTGGCAAAATGATATTTGTATTTTTCCTAGGGAAAAGGTGCAGATAAGCCCTCCTAGGTGTAGCCCTTATAGCGTATACCTCCCCATTCTCACTATGTGTGCAACTAAACCCCCCCCCCCAACTCAAGAAAAAGGGTGCAAATACCCCCCTCGCCCTAACCTCCGTTTTCTCACCGTTAGTTAGCATTATTTTTTTTTATTTTAAATTTTCTGTTGGGCCCACCTTATTCACCGTTAGCTTTTTGTTTACTTTTGAAGTCTAAACTATTACTTTATGGTTTAAGGGGCTTGAGATGCGGCAAGTGACTTTAGATGGTGGTGAGTGAATTGTTGTTGCCTAGCCCGTTCTTGAGGGTTTTGAAGATGTTGAAGATGAGGATGATGGGCTAGCTTGCATGGTTTGCCGCGAGGGCTACCGATTGAGACCTACTGATTTGTTGGGTGTTTACACTTACAGTAAGCGTGTGAATTTGGGTGTTGGAACATCAGGAAGTGCCCGTGGTGATTGTGTTTATACAACTGTCAGCCATTTCAATATCATACATTTCCAGTGCCATCAAGAAGCTAAATGAGCCGATGCTGGCCTAAGAAATCCGAAGGAGGAATGGGATGGTGCAGCCTTGAGGAACAATGAAACTCTTTGTAATAATTTGTTTCCCCTGAGAGGACCCTCTGTTCCGATGGGACAATACTTGCATTATGTTGACCAGTACTGGGACTATATTACTTCATTGCGAAGAACAGCTGTGGCGCCGAAGGCGCTAACATGCGCAGCGGCGTGTTTAAGAGTGATGAGGAGATGGCGAATTTCCAGCGCGCTTGCATGATCAAGAAATAGATGGAGAAGAAGGTGATCGAGAAGGCCATCGGTTGGAGCAATTCCGTCACCGATTTTCTGGTGAAGAAGCCGCGCAAAGATTGTGAGAGTTCCAACTGGAGCTCCTCCGATTCAAGCTACGCCGCCGCCGCTGGATTCTTCTCCTCGTCGAAGGTAGAGTTGTTCCAGGTGCAGCGGCCGAAGCCGATACGGACGGGGTTCGAGAAAGAGAAATTCAGCAGAAATCGCCGTGAATTGGAGCTGAAACCTAAAATCGAAGGCTGATTCTCGAAGACGAAGCTGCGAGCGCTGAAAATCTACGGCGACTTGAAGAAGGTGAAGCAGCCGATATCTCTCAGAGGCATTATTCACCCTTTTTCTTGAGTTGGCTGTATTCAAGAATGTGAAGAATGTGGGTCCCACAGAAAATAAAAAAAAATAATAATGCTGACTAATGGTGAGAAAATGGAGGTTAGGGCGAGGGGGATATTTGCACCCTTTTTCTTGAGTTGGGGGGTTTAGTTGCACACACAGTGAGAATGGGGAGGTATACGCTATAAGGGCTACACCTAGGAGGGCTTATCTGCACCTTTTCCCTTTTTCCTATTCCCTGCAATCAAGATTAGCTAATGGTAAGTATAGAGTCGAACCCATAGAGAGTCGGTGTATCTCAGTACTCGATGTCATAATAGTTGATGTGATGCATTTGGTCTAACTGTCTGGACTTTGGTCTGAAAGGAATTGAGACTTTGACTGTAAATGAAATGCTGAAATAAACAAGGAATAATATCAATAATAAAATAAACTTGATCTGAACATAGTCTAGTTAGGTATGCGGTGTCTTTTTAGTCATTGGTTCAAGGTTGTTCGTTGTGCATGCATGTCATTGGTTATGAGCCGTTTGATTAGTGAGTTAGTGATGCTCAAGTTGAACCGGAGCCGATATGAACCGGCTCAAAGTCAGCGGTTTGGGGCCAGACCGTTGACCACGGGCTGGAACCAGAACCGTCCTATACACGGTCCGATTAAGGGCCTGAAAAATTGAACTGCGAATCTGGAGGTTGGGCCGAACTGCTGGTTTAGGTTAACCGCTAGGCTCGGCGGATAATCGTCGAACTGTCGGTTAACCGCGGTTAACCATCAAATTAATAGTATTATTTAAATTTATAATTTTAAACTTAGACTTGTACTTCGTAGTTGTGTAATTGTAGAAATAATATAAAGTGTAAACATTACTCCCTCCTATTCATTATATAAGTCGTCCTAAGCTATTACACAAAGATTAATAATATTTTCTTTTACCAAAATTAACCTTAATCAATGCTAATTAATTCTTAATTCCATAATGATAAATTTGGAGAACTTTGTTTGGGAATTTGTAGTGAGAAGAGGATAAGAAACGTTTGTATTCTATTATGTGAAACAAATTACTACAAATGAATGATAAATGAGATCCGAAAAAATATGTGAAAGTTAATAAATTAGACTATTTACTAAGGTTAACTTTGAAAGTGTTTTCGAAAACGTCATATAATTTATAAAAAATGAATGGTATAGAACGACTTATAGGGTAATTTTAAATATAGCCACCAAAATTCTCATTATAACCCCGCATTGAGGAAAAGTACGTATCTACCCCTAAAATTTCATTTTAAAATTTTAATAACTATTATTTCCAAAACCATTTACGCAACCCCCTTCCCTGTAAAACTGCATAGCCCCCAACTGTAAAAGGATTTTTTTTATATATTTTTTTAAATAGCTAGATTTAGAAGGCAGATGTGGGAGTTCAGGAAGTGGAGATGGCGCCACCGGCGAGAAGAAGAAAAAGAATGACATTGTATTGCCTTCAATTTTTTGCCCTTGATTTATGGATCTGTTATCTTCCATGGAGGTTTTAGGCATTTTTTTTAGGCTTCAAGATAGCACACAAGCCATAGCCATAGAGAGGGAGCGTCGCATTGTAATTCCAGAGGGGGAGCTTAACTTTGATATTGTTGGTGCTGTGCAATCACCAGCTCTGCTCCGTTGTCTTTAGCGGCGAGGAGGCTCCTACTCAGATGATTTGGAGATTGAGTTGAGATTACTAAGACTATCAACTAATGTTAATAATGTTTGCTTGGACAATGATGCCGGATGTTTTCCTACTGCTATTTCTCATCAAAACAGATCCAGAAACCAAGGGCAAAAAATTGAAGGCAACACGTTGCCGTTCTTCTTGTTCTTCTCGTTGGTGGCGCCGCCTTCACCTCCTGAACTCAAAGTCTGCTAGTATTTGTAGATACGTACAAATATTATTTTTTTTTCTCAATGAGGGGTTATAATGAGAATTTTGGTGGCTATATTTAAAATCACCCCGACTTATATAATGAATATAAGGGAGTATATGTTATTTTTAGTTATTTATTACATTTTGTAATTTAAAGATTTTAATTTGTACATGTTTACTTTGAATTAATAATAATACGAACTTCATTATAGTTGAGTGTTATAATTTTATTTCTATTATAGTCTTCAATAATTAAATTAAATGTAGTACAGTAAATTAATTATGTAATTATCAAGGAAAAATATTCACAACACTCAAACTCAAACTAAATATAAAAAAATAAAAAATAAAAGTTTCAAAAAACCGTCGGTTTGAACCGGACCTTGAACCGCCGATTTTGGACCCAGCCCGGAACTTTTTCCACACTCAAGCGGGTTGGTTACGGCGGTTCAGGCCCGAAACCGGCGGTTCCCTGCCCGTGAACACCGCTACAGTGAGTTGTGCCCCCATTGTCACGGTCTCACAAACGCAACCTCACTCAGCCCTAATCCGCGCCCTTCGTATTGGGTAGAAAAGGTCTATTTTTCTCCATCTGCCCTGTTAGATTCCCCGCAGCAAAACTTGATTTGTGCGGGTATGCCCAGCTATTCGACCCAAATGGTCACAAGCATGGCCAAAGGCATACTACCACCGCCGCATCAGCCACATTATAAAGAATGGGAGATGTAGCCCGTGTATTGTTTGTAACTTAATGTTACCCAAAGTGTTATCAACCTCATAATACCCCAAGTTCATTAAATTGTTTTGTTTTAAGCCTAATGCTTTGAGAATATGCTTGCACAGTTATTAAGTCCATTTTAGACCTCATGATTTATTACCCTCATACCCAACATTGACTTAGCTCATACCAGGTGTATTATTTTAGCTACTCATAACAAAATAAATAAAGATAAAGAGAAAGTAAGAAAATAACATACTTGATTAAAACGTTGTAGGTCTAAATAGAAAGCAAACTCCGAGTAAAGCAAATAAAAACATATAATAGAATTATCTGGCCAATAGTTTGCATGTCTTGCTGTTTAATTAGACACTTGAATGTGATAAGTGGACTATGAAATTATTCTTTGTGTGCTTTTGGAGTTAATTTATTCTCTTAAAACTTGAATGTGATAGAGAATTTATTAATCAACTTTCATAGTTGCTCGTTAGAGAATATTGTGATTAGGATTGTGATTTTTCATCAAGGCTAGATTAAATTGGTAGTTGAATCAATAGGTTAAATACATAGATTTAATTAACATTAGTACATTCCCTAGAGTCAATGTCCTTATTATTTGATTTTATTCCTTGAGTTTATTTGCTTTGTCTTGAGTTTAGTTTTTTATTCTTCACCATATTTTATTCTCGTATATGAATATTGAGTTAGTGCTTTTGTGAGATTATTCATCGTGTTTTCAATTTTTCAGTCCATATCGATACGATACCCGACTTACTACTTGCTATCAATTACACTGTTATAATTGTATTTTTTTATTGCTAGTAAAATAATGATAAATCCAAAGTGAAATTATATAACTTTTTCAATTTCATTATTTACAAATATAAGTTAAGTATAAACCATAATATTATAATAAATTTTTCATAAAAAAATATAAATGATACATATAATAGTGGGATTAAGTGACACAAACAAAATTGTGGTGCATTGTATCTCATATTATTAAGATATTTTTCCTTCAATTAATAGGTTGGGGTTCGGGTCATCACATGGAGAAAATAGGAACCACCATTAATCCTTTTTATCATATAGATATATATATATATATATATATATATAATAAATTTATCACTATTATTGTTTTATTCTTAGATAAAAAAAAACTATAACGAATAAAATGGGACATTATTATACATGGAATCACTCTTAGTCCAACATGATGTTGGTGGACTAGAATTTTCATGCTCAAATAAGGTGCAATCGATGGAATCAGGCCCAATTAGGCCAGCAATTCTGTTATGGGGCGTATTATCTCATTGTATGCGCAGAAAAGCACAAAATTATATTTTAAATATTTGATTCAATCCAAGTTATCTATTGTTTTAAAATAACCAGTATTCTAATTAAATTTCTTGTTTTATATGATAACTATACTAAACAAAACAAGCTCGTATTTTATTAAAGATTTTTTGTAGCTGTCTTGTCTTTGTATATACTCACTCCGTTCCATTGATAATGACTCATTTTTATTTTTCGTCCATCCTATTGATAATGACATGTTTTACAAAAAGAAATCACACCTTTCACAAAAAATTATGAGCTTCACCACTTTCTATCATTTTTTTTAATAATTGTGTCAAAAAATAATGAAGTATTATCAATGGGACGGAGGGAGGTAGTATATAATAATAGATTATACCCATATATTTATAGGGGAGTGCTAGTTAAAAAATTACCAGTGATTACACTTACAATCAGACTGATTCAATTTCATAGCAACTCTTATTTGACAAACATTATTATGAAATAAATAAAAATTCCTATAAGCTCAGCCACGTTATTTTATGCTTAAAAAAATGAAACTGGACCCGTGTTAGATTTCACCCTCAAACTACTAAATCTTAAAGAAAAAACACTAAAGACGTGGTTAAAAACATTAAACTAAACATTTTAATCGAAGACGAAACTTCCTGTATGGGGCCCATCGCCGACATATTGCAACAGTTTTTTAATTTGATTCCCCAAAACAAAAAAAATAAAAATAAAGAAGCAAAGTAATTTACGTAAAAATATGATATGAGAAGGTGACGGCAGCGAGACAGCGTGAGCGGAAGCCGACATCCTAATCATGACGTCACCGGTGTCGTCATCTAAACAACTTCACACTTACACGTAATATTTTCTTAATTAAATTTTAATCCAAATTAATAAAATATGAACCCAAAAGCTACCGGACAACTCACGGGTAGGCCCGACCCAACCACTCCGCCCAAATCCTGCTCGGTAACCCGTTCTGACCCGACGCCGGTCGGTGGCTTTACTTTATCATATCGGCATAAAAGTTTTAGAAATTCTTTACTGCTCTTGTCATAGTGGGTCGACTAAAATAAGTTTGTTTTTGGTAAATTTTTGTATTGATTTATTGGAATTTGAGTTTTATACAATGGATTAAAGTAAAACCCGATCCCAATATTTTAAAAAAAAATTGAATGCGTGAGTGTTTAGTTTACCCGAGGTTGGACCCGGAATAGAATAATGGGTTTCTCGTATTCCTACGTAGAGGAACAAGTGGCGACTGTAAATCAAAAGTTTCAGCAGTCTACTTAGATAATTTCTTTGATTCCCATCACGAAATTTCACTAGACCCATGTGGGTCCCTCTTTGGACTGTTTGTTTCCTTGAATTCTAAGCCTTAATTTTCTGTTGGGTGGCCTCTGGATCTAGTTCAATGCCTGTTTTTGATGCTCTCTGATTGCAAATTCTCCACCAAACCAATTCGAACTCAGCTCGATAAGGTAAGATTTTCTTTCTTCAAGGAGGTGGAAAAGAACTTATTTTTGTCATGTTTTCTTTGGAATTTTTGTGTCCTTTCCGATTGGATTTTCTGTTATAGTCTCCTTTTCCCAATTCTTGAATTCGTCTTCATAAAGCGTTCTTGCTGTAAAGGGTTGATGGGATTTTTCAGGCGCGCCAAGAATCAAGAACACGAGAAATCAGCGGTGAATTGGCACTCTTTGAAATATATTTGAGAGAGAGAAAAAAAACACGTTTTGTTTTGATGTAATTCTAAATTCTGTGACTTTGTTGAAAAGGGTGCCACCGTATTTGATTCTGGCACAAAGGAATTTTGGCCGTGTATTGGTCCTTGGCATGATGATTCCCTATTCTTTTGCTTTACGGAAGAGTGGGAAGAATTTGATGGTGTTGTCATATCGTTGTTGCTGCCGGACATTTGATAAGGACATGATATATTTCGAGTTTATTTTTGGTTAAGGTTAGTAGGTAGATTAATATGAGGGCAAGTCATCGTAGGTAGGAACTCTTGCACATATGTTGTGGTAATGGATACTTCTGCAGAGCCATCATCCTCCATCAGTTTCACCTCCCCCTCTCGTTTGTCGAATGGATCAACAACGAGTAACAAAATGTATGCTCCTGGTGGATCAGAGGCAGGGTTGAATCTTGAAATTATCAGTTTGAGTAAGTTGAGTTGCAATTTAGGGCAACTGTTGTCTGAATCCGGTGGTGACTTTAGTGATGCAGAGATTGTAGTAGAAGAGACTAGTGTGGGCGTGCACCGGTGTATTTTAGCTGCCCGGAGCAAATTTTTCAATGATCTGCTTGACAAGGATAAGGTCCTTGGTGGCAAGGAAGGGAAGCCGAGGTATTACATGACAAATTTGTTGCCTTATGGCAAGGTTGGATACGAGGCTTTTGTCATTTTCTTGAGCTACTTGTACACGGGGAAGCTTAGGCCGTCTCCACTGGAGGTGTCTACGTGTGTTGATAGTTTATGTGCTCACGATGCCTGCAGACCTGCGATCGACTTTGCTGTAGAATTGATGTATGCATCTACCATTTTTCAGGTCTCGGAGCTTGTTTCTCTTTTTCAGGTATAAACTGGCTGCTAAACTCTACTTATTTCTTCAAGAATCGAATATGCTTATTTGTATGCCTTTGCTCTTTTGTTTCCTTCCTTTTTAGTTGTCAAGAACTAATGACTAATGAGTTATGAGATGTTTTCTTACAGTATCAACTAATTCCAATTCCGTTTTTCAACATTTGATGGAAACTCGTATTTTTGGTGATAAAATCATTCTTGTGTTTGTCTTTGTGAACCTAGATATAACTGTGAATCTTAAGGTATTTTTAGATGGAGTAATACACGTAGTTTATATACGGGGTTGCCCTTATAGTATGTTAATTGACTATTCGCTAAGCGTGGTGGGGTAATGTTTGAATATGTTAATGCATAGTTGTAGCTGAAACTTGGAAATGCTTTCTCTTTTGTGAAGATTCGAGCATTCAGTAAATTCAATTTTAAATTGCAGCGCCGCCTTGTTAATTTGGTTGGCAAGGCTATTGTAGAGGATGTCATCCCGATTCTTACAGTTGCCTTCCATTGTCAATTGAGTCAACTCCTCACTGTGTGCATCCACAGAGTAGCTCAATCGGACCTTGAGACGATCTTCATTGAGAAGATCCTCCCGTCCAGTGTTGCAGAGGATATTAGATTGCTCCGTCTTAATTTTCAAGCAGAACAAGAAAATCAAGCGCCCCCTGTGGATCCTATGCTCGAGAAACACATTAAGAGAATACACAAGGCATTGGACTCGGATGATATTGAGCTTGTGAGACTTCTTTTGACCGAGTCTGATATAACCTTAGACGAGGCCTGTGCTTTACATTACTCCGTAGCATTTTGTGATCCCAAGATAGTATCGGAGGTGCTTAGTCTAGGTCTTGCCGACGTCAACTTAAGGAATTCACGGGGCTATACAGTGCTCCATGTTGCTGCTAGGCGCAAGGAACCATCGATTATAGTGTCACTTCTAACCAAAGGAGCATCTGCTGCAGAGCCGACATGTGATGGGCAGAGTGCTGTCAGTATTTGTAGGAGACTGGTGAGGCCAAAGGAGTATCAGATGAAGCGAGAGAAAGGGCAGGAAGCAAACAAAGACCGGATATGCATAGACGTCTTGGAGAGAGAGATGCGCAGGAATCCAACTGCAGCCGACGCGTCTTTCTTGTCCCTTGCAATGGCTGATGATCTGCATATGAAATTGCTCTACTTGGAAGACCGAGGTAACTTGTTATCTTAATGTTCAAGTCGATACTAATTCTGAAATTTACTAATTTAGTGATCATTACTAATACATGCATTTGAACTTCACATTTTACAGTGGCATTTGCTCGGATGTTTTTCCCAACCGAAGCTAAGTTAGCTATGGAAATCGCGTATGCTGAGACCACATCAGACCTTGCTGGCCTTTTGTCATCAAGAGTTTCGAGTGGGAACTTGATGGAGGTGGATTTGAACGAGACGCCCATTTCCCAGAAGAAACGGCTTATTTCAAAAATAGAAACCCTCTCTAGAACAGGTATAACTAACCATCTTCCTTCTTAATCTTTGCAACTTCCATTGCAACCTTTGAAAGGCATACACATATTTTCTAGATTTTATAAAAAATAAAACAGGACGAATGCCGTCTCTGAAGGGCCTCACTGGCCCATCTATAGAGATTCGTGGAGGAGACTTTAACTTTCTCTTTCTCTGTTGATGATCTTGGTGGCAGTTGAGTTGGGGCGGCGCTACTTTCCCCATTGCTCACAGGTGCTGGATAAGTTCATGGAAGATGACTTGCCCGATGCACTCTACCTTGAGACGGGCACCCCGGAAGAGCAGAAGATGAAGCGAACGCGCTTCATGGAGCTCAGAGATGAGGTTCACAGAGCATTCAACAAGGACAAAGCTAAGCTTCATCGCTCTGGGTTTTCCTCCTCATCTTCTTCTTTCAAAGACTGCATAACTTACGAAGTATACAAAATCTGAAAAAAAAAAAAAAAAATAGTTCTTGCATTATTTTCTACTCTTCTAGAGATGTGTCTTTCCCCAAATCTTGTAATAAATCTTTTTGGATGCTGCTATTACTGCATCAGTTACTAACTTTGAGTTTGTGAAGATCTGTAATTTCTAAGATGTCAGTAAAGTTATTAAATGCTATTTCCTCCGTCTACAAAATAAGTTCACACTTGCCTCTAAACATTTGTCCACAAAATAAGTTCACACTCTACTTTTTGGACATATTTACCCTCCCTTACTTTTAAAATTACTACACTTTACCTATTGGGCCCACCTTATTCCACCATTACTTATGTAATTAGTCTCCCATAAACTAATTATTATTATTATTATTATTGTTATTATTATTATTATTATTGTAAAAGTAATCAAAACACATTAACCCTACCCTTTTAGTCTTTTACACCACCTTTTTCAGTTTTTTTAGTTTTCGTGCCGAGCACCAAGTGTGAATTTGTTTCGTGGACAGAGGGAGTATAATTTATCGAAAAATTTACTCACTGACTATGAATATATGATTATATGAATCTAATCTAAGAAGATAAAAGGGTGATTCTATACTTTACACACTATAACTATAGCCCTCATTTATTAAATTAATATAAATATTTGGTAAATTTACTATTCTACTCTCATAGTCTCAACTGAAAATTTTATTAAAATAATAACTATCATCATAAACTCTGAAAATAAATAAATAAAACTATCCTCATTCTTCATGTCTGCGGATCCTTCTCGACTCCTGCAGCATCTCCCCATTGGAATTCTGTCGAGCCAACTGCAAACTCAACTTTGACAATTTCTACTTCGAATGGTCCAACGACCTCAAAACCTTCGCCAACCGCTACCCAACCACCAAAATCTCCTCGCCAAGAACATGTTGTAATGTAAGGAATGAATCAATTACTTTTAAACTTATGTGTCATAATTTTGATTATAAGAGAAAAAGGTACTCCCTCCGTCCCGGTAATCTTGTCCCCTTTCTTTTGGGCACGGAGATTAAGGAGTGTTGAGTTAGTGTTGTAAATTGTCAGGTCCCACATGTTTAAGAAGAAATTAAATATAGCTTAAAATTATTCTGGTTTCTTCCTCATCTCCCCGGCGACGGCACAGTAGGCGGAGCCACCACACCTGCGCCGCCTCCTTCCCCGGCCGGCGTCGGCACAGCCCCCAGCCTCATCGCCGCCTCTCTCCATCCAGAACAGTGAACCAAGAACACAATAACAAAAAACCAAGAACAAAACCAAGAACAAATTTTCGTCTAACAGTGAACCAAGAACACAAAACCAAGAACAAATTTTTCATCATCTTCATTGACAAAGAACAAAATCTGGAAAAGCCAAGAACAGAAAAACCAAATTTCTTCAACAAATATCTAAACATAAAAGCTAAATTTCTTCTAACAAATTTTCCATCGTCTTCACTAACAGGGAGAAGGCACCGCGGCGGCAGCCCTATGGCTGTACAATCGCCGGAATCGAAGGGGTGGCATTTGGATTTGGGGATTTAGGGTTCGGAGGCGGAGAGAGAGGTGGAGACGGCAGCCCGTCGCTGCTGCTTCGTCGATGGCGACTGGTTCAGAGGAGTGAAAGGGGGGGAGAGAGGGAAGTGGTGTCAGGGGGCAGAGGTGAGCGGCGCTGGCGAGAGGGCGGGGGAGATGGGAGGGCGACGCGAGTATGGAGGGTGGAGAAGAGAGAGAGGCAAGAGAAGGGGGAGTTTAGATCTGTGCTCGACGGATTTACAGAGGGGGAAGGGGGGAGACGGCGGCGGCGGCGGCGTTACAGAGGGGGAAGAGGGAAGCAGCGCCGGCGAAATAGAGGGGAAGGGAGCGGCGGTGACTGTTGAGTTACAGAGGGGGAAGAGGGCAGCGGATTTACAGATGGGGAAGGCGGGAGGCGGAGGCGGTGGCGGCGGAACAGAGGGGGAAGAGGGAGGCGGCGCCGGTGGAACAGAGGGGAAGTGAGCGGCGGCGCCAGTGGATTTGCAGAGGGAAAATGGTGGAGTGAATTTAGAGAGGGAGAATGAGGGAGACGGTAGAGAGAGAGAGGCGAGTAGATGTAATTAAGAGGGGGTAATTTAATTAGAATCATGTTTAAGTGAGAGCTAATTAGCCTTAAAATTTACCAAAAAAGGAAATGGGACAAGATTATTGGGACAACCCAAAAAGGAAAGTGGGACAAGATTATTGGGACAGAGGGAGTATTAAAATTGAAGTATGAATATTGAAATTTTCTTTCTCAAATTTATTTCTTTTGGGTGGTTGTTGGTATTATGGGAAATAGAGGATGAAGGGATTGGAAATTAGTGAACCGATGGACAGTGGTGGTCGACAATGGTCGTCCATACCGGAAAAAGCAGAGCAGGGCTTTGACAGCAGTGAAGGCAGGTGGCAGTCAAAGTCGACAACATTCTCACTCGCAAACTCAAAGCTTACCTCAAATCGCTCTTGGCGAAAACTGCCAAGCCCAGTTCTGTTGCCTGAAGAATATCAGTTTCTTCATGGTATCAAAGCCATAAGAGCTCTGGCATATCGTGTGTGGAAGATTCGATCGCGTACCTCAAAGATGTATTCGAGTGGACGTGTCAATGGACTGGGAATAGAGTTATTGAATCAGTCCAACTATAGAGTTTGGAAGACTTGTATGGAGTCCTACCTCGTTGGTGAAGATTTGTGGGACGTCGTCAATGGAGGAAGCGTCACTGCTCCAACCATTGGACCAGAGAACGCTGATGCACTCAAGAAGTGGAAGCAGCACAACGCCAATGCCAAATTTATTTTGAAAAGATCAATATCCCATTCTCTGTTCGATCATATTATGCGCTGCAAATCGGTGCATGAAATCTGGCAAACTATTGACAGATTATCTATCTATACTAATAGAAGAAGAGTCTAAGCATTCTATGGGACAACTTGTGGATTGCCTATTTTACCCCTCTCTATATTTTATATTATGTATAGTTATAATCTATTTAATATTAGATTAAGCACGTTCATTTATGTTTATTGGAATTAATTATAAAAGAATCCTAATTCAACTCAAACATGGAAGTAGTGACTGAAGTTTCTATTAGATTACTCCTAATATAATATTAATATTCTACTTAAATTTCTTCTTCATTCTTATCATATTCTATTAGATTACTCCTAAATCCTAATCTAACCTCATCGTCACTTCTTTTTCTCTTCAACATCTTGCTCTCTTTCGTGCTTCGCTCCCTCGACGCTGCACTCCGATCAGCAATTTCTTGCCTGGTCTACCAGCGTCGTGCATTCGTAAGCAATAAGATTTTGTTGTTCTCCTCCCGTCTACACCAGCTCCGATCAGGTTCTCCTCACTCGCTGCTCTGAGCCTCCAGTCTACCTTGCTCTCTTTCATGCTTCACCACCGCTCTTAGTCTTTCTCCGGTTGCCGCCTCCCCTCTTCGAATGCCGTTTTAGGTTAGTTTTGATTCTCGCTCCGTTTGTTATAAATTATTGCAATGCTAATTAACGTCACTTTCCAATTTGTAAGCAGACATGTTTAGATACTTTAACCATATTACATTCCAATGCTCACAATCTTATGCATTATTCTGTGAGTGATATCGCTGATCATTACACATCAAATTTTCTATTAAAATGCAAAAAAAAAAAATCATGTTATTCGTCGAAAAAAAATGAATGTTATTTTACTGATAAAAATTGAACGTGTTAATTTGTTTTTAACAATTAATCATTAATATTAATTTTAAAATGACTATACTAAGTTTAAAATTTTGAAGTGTTAGTCTTATTTTGGTGACCTGCAGCTAAAATAAAAGTAGAGATTGTTTGGAAGGAATCTATAAAAGTAGTTGGCGTTTTTTCTAATTTATGCATTATTATGAGTATGCTTTGTGTTACACATGTATCCAAAGGTTCCGAATGTTCAGTTATGTCCTCAAATTTTTGTTTTGGTCATTTAGGCTGATTTATAAGTTATATGCAAATTTTTACAGAATGAAGGCATGTCTAAACTGTTGCTAAACCTCAACTAAATGAGGTTTAGCAATACAAAAATGTCATCTCAATATTTCTGAGCTTTAATTATGTTCAAACGCAGAAGATAAAGAAAAACGCAACAGAGAAAGAAAATCAGAGGCGGATATGTTGTGGATTTCTATTACAATTCTAATTCTAATATTGTGGATTTCTATATATCACAAGTCTTTGATCTATTAAAATATTTTATTCTTATCCTAACCATATTTACAAAATAATTTGGGATTCAATAAATGTAAGTTTGGGATAGACATCCGAACATCCATAGATTAATCCACGGTTAACACAGATTGGTGTAATCGTATATATTAAGATATTATTTTTGTTTTTATTTTTTAAAATATTGAAACTTCATATTAGAATTTCAATGAGACAAAATAATTAAGAGTATTATATTTAATTTATTATTTCTTAGACAATTTGATCATTAATTTTATCACACATTTTTTTTACTTGTAATTTTATCACATAATTAATTATTGGTTAATTACATATAATTCTACTTCTACTTCATTAGCAAGAACCACTGTTTCTACTTCATTAGCAAGAACCATAACTGCAAGCGATATTATCTCCAATGAAGAACAAGGTATGTCTATTAACTTTTTATAAATTGATTGATGATTAAATTAATTAAGTATCATATTTTATATTTTTATAATGTTTATAATTGATTTTACTAAATTTACAAAATATTTTGGGATTCAATAAATGTAAGTTTGGGATAGACATCCAAACATCCATAGATTGATCCAACGGTTAACACAGCTTGGTGTAATCGAACATATTAAGATATTATTTTTGTTTTTATTTTTTAAAATATTGAGACATTATATTAGAATTTCAACGAGACAAAATAATTAAGAGTATTATATTTAATTTATTATTTCTTAGACAATTTGATCATTAATTTTATCACACAATTTTTTTTACTTGTAATTTTATCACATAATTAATTATTGGTTAATTACATATAATTCTACTTCTACTTCATTAGCAAGAACCACCGTTTCTACTTCATTAGCAAGAACCATAACTGCAAGCGATAATATCTCCAATGAAGAACAAGGTATGTCTATTAACTTTTTATAAATTGATTGATGATTAAATTAGTTAAGTGTCACATTTTATATTTTTATAATGTTTATAATTGATTTTACTAATTTGATAAATTGTAATATTAAACTTTTGGATAATTTTATTCTTCTAAAGTTATATTATTCCAATCATGACATTATAATTCGCTATGAGTAGAGAATATTCTTTTCATTCCCACACATTAATTAACTTTAGCATGCTAATCATATAAACAATAATATAAATTCATTTTCAGAATTTTACAATTACAAATTGCAAATATTTATGCTTCACCTTAGCTTAAGGCTATTTACTTCTCTCATTATGCATATGTCTTAATAAAATCCTTACTTAATCATAATCTATAAATCCTACCTATTAATGAGTTGAATCGATAAAGTGTTGATTTGTATTTAGAGTGTTTAGGTGATAATGAATATATTTAATTATTTTTTTTAACATAAATTGAATTGAAAATCTTTTAGTTGTTAATTGGGTTGAGATTCTTTTATATAATTAGGCAATTGTTGACATATATATATTTATTTTGTATATTGTTGTATTTATTTCATTTCACTAATCTTTTCCGTTGTTGTTTCTTTTCTTTTTAATAAAATCTTATTTCAGCAGTATTTCATTTCACTAATCACTATAATATAACTTTTTTTTATTTTTATATTGTATTTTTATATGTTTTTAGGTGTTAGAAGACAAAACGTTAAGAAGGTATCATGCCGAGAATATATTTGTTATAAGATACAGATTAGAAATCCAAGACAATCCATACTCTTATTAGCTGGAAGATTATTGCGGCAATATATAGTGGATATGTACATAAAATTGGAGACAACAAGATTGGATTTTTTTCGTCAAAACCAATCAAGTATGAGAGCATAATTGTATCAAGGAATTGTGGATAGTGTCTTTAATGGAGAATTAAGAGGGAATGAAATTGGCAAAAGAATTGTTCTACCAGCAACATTTATAGGAAGACCAAGAGATATGCGTCGTAGATATCTTAATGCATTGACATTAGTACAAAAATTTGGAAAATCAGATCTATTCATTACAATGACTTGCAATCCAGAGTGGAAAGGAATACAAGAAGCATTATATGATGGTCAAACAGCTCAAGATCATCCAGACTTAACTACACGAGTATTTCGAGCAAAACTGCAAGACTTGAAAGATCAATTATTCAAGAGGAAAATTTTTGGACATTGTCACACCCCAATTTCTGAAGGAATAAGTATAACTGAGGTGCAACTAAATCATTGAAATGAACAAGGGAAAAACCTTATAAAATACGAATAATGGGATGATAAATCGGGCTTCGCCCCTTTGGATGAAGAAAGACAGATATCCAAACGATACTAATCCATCGACAAACATTACAACTTCAGGATCACAAGTTTAGTTTCATGCTTCGGATAACCAACATTCATTAATCAAAATGCTTAAGAGTCAAGAGTTTAAGCTTATCAAAAGATATCATTCAGAGTCATAACAAAATGTCTTAAGTCAAGGAAACGAAAGACAAAAAAAAGCTAGTACTACAGCGGAAGTCACAACACGGAGTTGAACCCTAGCCTCAGCTCTCCCCGTCAACACCAGCCATCAACCTGAAAAAAAATATTTGAAAATATTTGGGCTAAGTACTAATGTACTTAGTGGGCTGCAACTTTAAAACATTTCGTAACCTGAAGAACAGTTTATCCAATCGTACTTGACATGACTTAGAAGGTTTTAAAGTGAAAGAACTTCTAAGCATGTTAAAACATTTCATATATATATACTTAGTTTTACGCGCAGATGTCACACTCAATTCTGTTACTCGCTATGATCCCGGACCTTTTAGCCACCGACGGATCCATTTCTCCCATTACTTGAACTGAGGGCGTAACCCAGACAAGTTTACTTTTGACCTCGGGATGCTACCCAGACAGGCCCTTACATTACATGCTTCGGAACACATCCAGCAAGCACCCTTATAACGCTTCTTAGTTAGTGCCCGAATGGAGATCAACCCACCGAGTCAGCTAACAGTGTACACAATTCTCAAATAACGTGTTAGGTTATAAGAGAACCTCAATTGATTCGTTGTGGCGAGCCTTAAACAGAGCAGAGTGCACATAAACATTTTATTGGATAAACAATTTATTTTTCACGAACATTTAAGCTCAATAGCTAAATCATACATTTGGAAAAAAATAAGCCCACCTGTATAGGCAAAGCCAGTCGTTTAACGTTATCTCTGAATCGGAATAGCAGTGTTAATCCTCCTGTTGCTCAAAGCCTACAAGAAATCTATTCTCAATAGGTCTCCTTGAATCTAATCTTAAGTCACGGTGAAGTGCTTAATATTCTATGATTCACTTAGCCGGGTTTTCAAAATTTAAAGAATAAATAATTGAAAACATTTCTCTTGAGTTAAGAACACTGACTCAACCTAGAACACCTCTAGTTTGACTTGCAATAGAACAAGGACATTCTAGTGATGGTAAGTTGACCCAGTGTCATCTCTCAAGGAAAGTCTTAAAGGGCTTCTAGTAGTATCGTGGAAAAAGTAATAAAAGAAAGCAGTAAAGAGTTTGATTATTAATCTAGAACTGAAACTTAAAACTGAATTAAAACCAAATTGTAAAATTACTAGGCGATTTAAATTATTAACCCTAGGCAGAATTAAAACAACTTAAATAAAATCTAACTTAAGAAATTAAGTACTTGTAAATTAAAAATAAAACTAATCTAAGCATTAAACTAAAGTGCATAATTTAAATTGCATAATTAAAAAGAAAGCATAAACATGAACTAAAAACATAAACATGATTAAACGAAAATAAATTGAATTGAAATACGAAATACCGTAAATGTCTTGAACGTGTAATTGTGTCACGCAATCACAATCCAATAAATAACTAAAAACTTAACTTAATCGAAAACTAACTAAAAACAATGAATTTTCAATACTATGAAAAAGAACTATGAAAGCAATAATTTCTCAATTTCGGATGCCAAGAGATCTCAAGGATGGAGTCTAAAACTATAGCAAAAGATAGATCCTTTTACAATAGAAATGAAACCCTATTTATAGACCTAGCTCTGATGAGAATAAGCATAGCTAGATACACATGCGGCAGCGCTGGCAAGAATAAACATAGTTGGAAAGTAATGGTGCTGGCAAGAATATGCGAAGCTGGAAAGAATAAACATAGCTCTGGAAAGTGAACTCTTATGATTATGCTTGGGAAAGGTAGTCAGCGTTGGCGAAATAGGTGGAGCTGGAAAGTAGTCAGCGCTGGCATTTATGGGCTGAGTTGAAAATGGTCAGCGCTGGCAGTTATGAATTGAGTTGAAAATGGCCAGCGCTGGCAGTTATGAATTGAGTTGAAAATGGCCAGCGCTGACAAGAATGGGTGGAGCTGAAAATGGTCAGCGCTGACAAGAATGAGTTGAGTTGAAAATGGTCAGCGCTGGCGTGAATGGGCGGAGCTGAAAATGGTCAGCGCTGGCAAGAATGAGTTGAGTTGAAAATGGTCAGCGCTGGCGTGAATGGGCGGAGCTGAAAATGGTCAGCGCTGGCAAGAATGAGTTGAGTTGAAAATGGTCAGCGCTGGCAAGAATGGGTGGAGCTGGATTCGGCAGCGCTGACTGCAGTAGCGCTGACTTTGACTTTGGCACTTTGACTTTGACTTTGGCGCTGACTATGTCGATGTCTGCTAAAAACACCATTTTTAGCCCAAAAATCTCCAAAATTGCATTCTTCCATCTATAAACCCAAATCTCCTGCAAAGCATCAAACAAACCATGAAACGCACCAATTTCCAGAAGATTTAATTTAAAATATGCACATGCAAACCCCTAAAATTAGAACAATTAAGCATAAATCAACCCTCCCACACTTAGCCTTTTGCTTGTCCTCAAGCAAAATCCATATGAATCCTAGGAAGAGATTGATTTCAACAATGCAAATTTCCATCCAAACATTCACAAAGTCAATTCAAAATTTTATCAACAACACACATCTCTTGATCATGCAAGTAACTCAAAGTTTAAGACGCAACAAAAGAGTAATGCAAGTAATTCGATCAGACCCGATTCTCCGCTAGAAGTGAATTCCCTAATGTGATCACCTTTATAATCAATATCCCCATTTTTCACACTTTTTGTGCTTAAGATTTTCAACAGTTGAGTCATAATTCATGAAATAAAACCATTTGGATGTAATCCAAAGTCTTTTCACGTGGTTTCCCATGCTCATAGTTAGTCTAGAGGAGCAGAGACTCAGAGCTGTCACGTTTTCAGAACAGGCCAGATGTTTCAGAGCTGGAATTTTCAGAGTTGGCAATTCGTCCAACATTTTTCACATTTCACAGATAAGATACAATCGTAGGTAATCACACTGACAATACTCCTTCTAGTATCTACCGGACAAATCACGTTTTACTAACTTACAATCATGTTGCAACAAAACTCATAATTCTTTGCATAATCAAGAGACGCATATTAAAAATAAAACAAGAATAACCACCATTCATTCACAAACCCTAAATGCACATCGAAAACCATCTTCTCTTCCACAAATTCATAAAAATTCGCATGAGACAAAGACCAAAAACTAAGCATAGAAGACTAATCTCGCCAAATTTTTTTTTTTTTTTTTATATTTTTTTTATATTTATTATTATTATTATTATTATTATTATATTTTTTATTTTATTTTTTTTAAAATATAAGCACAAGAAAACACCCCCACACTTAAAGCATGCCATGTCCTCAGGGAAGAAAAGAAATACGAATAGTTTAGAAAACGTCCCTGATTATCGGCATTGAAAAACTGAAGCATCGTGAGAGGCGATTAAGAAAGGGCTTTGCGGTCTGTTGCAAGTGTGGAGTGTAGCAGCATTGATAGCTGCAGACTAGAAAGGCAGCGCTGACTCAGTGTGTTGAAGAGCGGCTCCAAGTAGCAGCTAGATATCGCCACCTTCGTGTCGTCGGCCCCGCCTTTCAACGCCATCGCCAAATTTGAAATCAAGTCGCCTAACGAGTGCCCCACGCTAGGGCAGTTCAGCGCTGACGGTTGTTGGGCGCAGCAAGGCGTGGTGGCAGCAGGGCCGAATCTTTGGGAGTGAAGGTACTTGCATTTGGCAGCGCTGGCGTTGTGTAGCGAAGAAGCCGGGCTGGGCTGCCGTGTGGCGGGTGGGCTGCGCTGAATAAGGAGAGCGAGAGCGCTGGGCGGAGGTGCATGGCTGGGCGGAGGTGCATGGCTGGGCGGGCAACGCTGGCGGGTAGTTCGGGGTGGCAGCGCTGGCGGGTGGCAGCGCTGCCGGGGGCGTGCTGCGGTTGGCGGGTGCTGGGCGGGGTGGCTGGCAGTTCGGGGTGGCAGCGCTGGCGGTTGGCAGCGCTGCCGGGGCGTGCTGCGGTTGGGGGGTGCGTGGCTGGGCGGGGTGTGCGGCTGGCAGCGCTGGGCGGGTGCGGGTGCTTGGGGTGTCAGCGCTGGCGGGTGGCAGCGCTGACTGGGTGGCTGGGCGGTGTGGCTGGCTGGCAGTTCGGGGTGGCAGCGCTGGCGGGCGGCAGCGCTGCCGGGGCGTGCTGCGGTTGGGGGGTGCGTGGATGGGCGGGGTGTGCGGCTGGCAGCGCTGGGCGGGTGCGGTTGCTTGGGGTGTCAGCGCTGGCGGGTGGCAGCGCTGACTGGGTGGCTGGGCGGTGTGGCTGGCTGGCAGTTCGGGGTGGCAGCGCTGGCGGGCGGCAGCGCTGCCGGGGCGTGCTGCGGTTGGGGGGTGCGTGGCTGGGCGGGGTGTGCGGCTGGCAGCGCTGGGCGGGTGCGGGTGGGCGGGGTGGCTGGGCGGGGTGTGCGGCGTTGACGGGTGCATGGCTGGGCCGGCTGGGTGCCGCTTGCGGGTGGCATATTTTGGTGACTTTTCCTTCTTTTGCTAGCCCGCTCCATTCGACGTTTGGCCAGCGCTGACTCTTTTAACTTCAATTGTTGACGTAATTTCCTAGCCAAAGCTGTGTTGGCCCTTTCTTAGTTTTTAATCCAGCGCTGACTCCTTCAGCTATCTTTTTTTTTTTTTTTTTTAATTATTATTATTATTATTATTATTAGCGTTGGCTCCCTTCTTCCCTTTGTCGGCGTTGGCAACCAAAACTGAGGAAAGACTCAAAACAATCAACGAAAACAAAGAAAGCAAAAGAAAAATAAAAATTAAAAACAAACCAAAGGTGGGTTGCCTCCCACCAAGCGCTAGAGTTAAAGTCTCCAGCCCGACTTCAGAGCTGAACTTCAGCTAGGGTTGTGCAGAGCTTGAGACTCCACCTCCATAGGCGAGCTCTGGTGCTCGTAGTACGGCTTCACTCGATGGCCATTCACTCGGAAACTCTCCTTTGTGTGCTCGTTCAACAGCTCTACCGCACCATGCTCGAACACCTCTTTGAGTAAAAATGGACCGCTCCACCTGGATTTCAGCTTTCCTGGAAATAACTTAAGTCGAGAATTGAACAAGAGCACCTTCATTCCAGGGCAAAGCTTCTTGTGGCAAATGCGGCGATCGTGGAGTCGCTTCACTTTGTCCTTGTAAATTCTCGCATTCTCATACGCCTCATTGCGTAGCTCATCTAGCTCCTCCATTTGTAGCGTGCGCTGCTTCACAGCAGAGTCCAAGTCATAGTTAGCAGCCTTGATCGCCCAATAAGCTTTATGCTCAATTTCCACCGGCAGATGGCAGGCCTTGCCATAGACGAGACGGTACGGACTCATCCCAAGCACGCCCTTGAAGGCAGTTCTGTACGCCCAAAGAGCATCATTCAACTTTGCGGACCAGTCCTTGCGCGAGGGTTGAACTGTTTTCTCCAAAATTCCCTTGATTTGCCGATTGCTCGTCTCGGCTTGGCCAGAGGTCTGCGGGTGATAAGGTGTTGCTACCTTGTGCGTGATTCCATTCTTCTTCATGAGCTTTGCAAACAACTTGTTGCAGAAGTGCTTGCCTCCATCGCTAATGATGGCTCTAGGAAATCCGAATCTAGAAAGAATGTTCTCTTGCACAAACTTAAGTACCACATTAGCATCACATGTTCGCGTGGGAATAGCCTCAACCCACTTGGACACGTAATCTACAGCAAGTAAAATATATTGAAACCCATGCGAAGTAGGAAATGGCCCCATGAAATCAATGCCCCACACATCGAAAATTTCAACAATTAATATGCTTTGGAGAGGCATCTCATTCCTGCGGCCGATATTTCCTACTCTCTGGCACCTATCGCATGCAAGAGTGAAAATGTGTGCATCTTTGAAAATGGAAGGCCAAAACAAACCTGATTGAAGAATTTTATGTGCTGTTTTCTGCCCCCCAAAGTGTCCACCACAATGATCTTCATGGCACATCTTCAACACTTGTTGTTGCTCCTCTGTCGGCACACACCGTCTAATGACATCATCCTTTCCAAGCTTGAAGAGGTGAGGAATCTCCCAATAGTAGTGCCTGCACTGAGCTAAAAATCTCTTTCTCTCCTGCGATGTCAGCTCAGGTCGTAGAATACCACAAACTAAGTAATTGACAATATCGGCATACCAGGGCTCGGCGCTCGCAGGGCTGTACTGAGCAGCGCTGAGTTTGGCAGTGCTGGGCTGGACAGCGCTGAGCTGATCAATGCTGACTTCGGCAAGGCTCGCAGGGATGAACTGAGCCGCGTTGGGCTGGGCAGCGCTGCATTCGGTGGAGCTGGGCTCGGTAGAGCTGGACTCTGCAGCGCTGCACTTGTCAAAGGTTAATGCATATGTTTGCTCAAAAGGAAAAGATTCAGGGATGCAATTAAGATTCGACTCTATCCGATGATTATCCAAGCGTGAAAGGTGGTCAGCTACATGGTTCTCGCTCCCTTTTCTATCCCTGATCTCTACATCAAATTCTTGCAACAGTAAAACCCAACGGATCAGACGAGCTTTAGCTTGAGGTTTAGTCATCAAATATCGCAGCGCAGCATGGTCACTATGAACAATAACCTTAGACCCAATGATGTAGGCACGAAATTTATCTAAGGCAAAGACCACAGCAAGCATCTCTTTTTCAGTAGTGGTGTAATTTACTTGTGCACTGTTCAGAGTTAAACTAGCATAGTAAATTACGCGTAACATCTTATCCACACGCTGACCTAGCACAGCTCCTACAGCAGAGTTAGACGCATCACACATAATTTCAAAGGGCAATGACCAATCAGGCGCAATCACCACCGGGGCAGAGCTCAATTTTAGTTTTAATGTTTCAAAGGCATTCATGCAAGAGTCATCAAAATTAAACGGAATGTCCTGAGCTAGCAGTTTGCATAGAGGTTGGCTAATTTTAGAGAAATCTTTAATGAAACGTCGGTAAAAACCGGCGTGACCTAAGAAACTCCTAATTCCTTTAACATCAATAGGGGGTGGTAACTTTTGGATTACCTCCACTTTAGCTCTGTCGACCTCTAGTCCATGCTTAGACACCACATGACCCAAGACAATACCACGTGTAACCATGAAATGACTCTTTTCCCAACTCAAGGTTAGGCCACTTTCAATGCACCTTTGCAACACTACATCAATCTTCGTCAAACAATCATGAAAGGACTGCCCAAAAACCGAAAAATCATCCATAAAAACCTCCACGAATTTACCAATCATTTCAGAGAATATGGACATCATGCATCGTTGAAACGTCCCGGGTGCATTGCATAACCCGAACGGCATCCTCTTCCATGCAAACGTCCCAAAAGGAGTGGTGAAGGCAGTCTTGAGTTGATCTTCCGGGGCGATCGCGATCTGGTAATATCCTGACAAACCATCAAGAAAACAATAAAAATCATGCCCAGCTAAACGATCTAACATTTGATCAACAAAAGGGAGAGGGAAGTGATCCTTCTTGGTGACGGCATTGAGTTTCCTATAGTCAACGCACATCCGCCACCCCGTCGTAGGACGCGTCGGTACCAACTCCATCTTGTCATTGCGCACTACCGTCATTCCTCCTTTCTTTGGCACGACATGCACGGGACTCACCCACTCACTATCAGCGACAGAGTAGATGATCCCTTCGGCCAGCAGCTTAAGGATCTCCTTGCGCACGACATCCATCAGAATAGGATTCAATCGTCGCTGGGCGTCTCGCTTGGGTGTTGCTCCTTCCTCTAGGTTGATTTTGTGCATGCATGTGGCTGGACTTATGCCACGTATGTCTGCCAGGCTCCATCCCAACGCTGCCTTGTTTCTCTTCAATACCTTGAGCAACGCTGCCTCTTGCTCCCAAGTCAGCGTGGAAGATATGATCACTGGCTTCTCCTCACCTGCTTCTAAAAATACATACTTGAGATTGGCAGGGAGTTCCTTTAGTTCCAGCGCTGACCTCTTGGTTTCCATCTGTTCATCAAAGGGCAGCTTGGTATGGCTGAAGGGTGCTGAGCTCGGCAGAGTTGATTGTAGCAGCGCGGGAATCGGCAGAACTGGCTGCGGCAGCGCTGACTCTTCAGGCAGCGCTGATTCTTCAGCTTCCTTAGCTAATTCCTCCATGTCGGCCGATCCAGCAAAAGCTTCCATATACTCCTGTTCCTGAATAAATACCTTCTCAACCAAGCCATTAATAGCATCTATATATGAACATTCACTTATGAAATTCGTAGAAGGCATTGCACGATTTTCATGCACCGAAAAAGACACTGACTCCCCTAACACCGTCATTTTAATAGTTCCATGTTTAACATCAATCAAAGTGTTAGTGGTCGCCATAAAGGGTCTTCCTAATAGTAGAGTGTGGTCTCTACCATTCTCATGCACATCCCCAATCTCAAGCACTACGAAATCAACAGGCACAATCAAACCCCCGACTCTAACCAGAATATCCTCTACTATCCCACGGGGGTACCTAACGGACCTATCAGCTAGTTGTAGACACATGCGAGTGGATTTCAAATTACCTAACTCTAATTGTTGAAAAATAGAGTAAGGCATCAAATTAATTCCTGCTCCCAGATCTAACATACCCGTGGCCTTCTTACCATTTCCCAAAGCAATATTAATCACAAAGCTACCTGGATCGCGCTGCTTTGGTGGTAAGGATTGCTGCATGATTGAGGTCGCTACTTCCGAGACTAAAATTTTCTCATTATCCCCGAACTTTCGCTTGTTGGAAACCAACTCCTTGAAAAACTTCACATACGCCGGTACTTTTCTGATCACATCAAGGAGAGGAAGATTCACGTTCACCTTGGCAAGCATGTTGTAGAAGTCGGCGAACTGTTTATCCAGCTTTTCATTCTTCAATCTGCTAGGAAAAGGGATCGGAGGTCGATAGGGTGTGGTAGACTTATGAAGTTTATTCTCCTTTTCTTCCTCCATCTCTCCATCTTTTTGTTGATCTGCCTTCTCTCCATTGGTAGGGTTGGTCAGAGCTGAGCTCGGCATCTCTGGTCTGGGCTGTGCTGAGCTCGGCAGAGCTGGATTCGGCAGCGCTGACTGCAGTAGCGCTGAATTAGGCTTTGAGAGATTCTGTAATGCTGAGTTCGTCAGGGATGATCTTGGCAGCGCTGGCACTTCCACTTTGTTATCCACCATCTTACCATTACGAAGAACAGTTACAGCTAGAGCTTGATGCGGCTGAGCAGGTTGGCCATGAAACTTTCCGGGCTGCTGTTGTTGTTGGATTTGATTCAAAGTACCGGAAAGTTGACCGACAGTTGTTTCAAGCCTTTTTATGGTAGATGCTTGGGACTCCATATTCTGCTTAGTCATCTCCATATTTTGCTTACTAATCTCCATGAAAGCTTGCAAGGTATCCTCTAGGGATGTTTTCTGTGGTGGCATGGGCTGTGCACTCTGCTGCAGGGCTGATTGTTGGTGTTGGTATTGCGGTCTATATGGTTGAGAGGAGCTTTGCTGCGGAGGGAAATATTGTGGTTGCTGTTGGTAGCCCATTTGGGGTGGTCGACGGTATTGATTCCCCCCAAAATTTTGATTTCCCCATCCAGCATTCGGTTGACTTCTCCATCCTCCATTGACATTCTGTTGCCCTTGATTCATGTTCTGCCCATATGGTCTACTTAGCCCTTGATTATAGCTTTGAAATCCTTGTGCCGCATAGACCTCGGCTTGTCCTTCCGGAGTAAACTCTCCCATTCTATGGCACTCATTAGCTCCGTGGCTGAAATCTCCACAAATACCACAAGGCTCCATATTCTGCATAGCTGGGTTCGGCAGAGCTGACATCGGCAGTTCTGCATTCTGCAGAGCTGGCGTCGGCAGCACTGCATTCTGCAGAGCTGAATTCTGCACCGGAACGGAAGGTGTATCCATCTTGCCCATCTTTAGCTGTTGTACGTCCCGCATGATTGAAGCCAATTGTTGTTGTATTTCAAATTGATTCGTCACTGCGCTGGCTTCAACTCTTCTTCCACGGACGGATTTTTGTTGGGAGCTCTCAGCTAAAGTTTTGAAAATCCCTTTTAACTCAGTTGCTGTCTTCCGAGCTATGTTACCTCCTGCCGTGCTATCCACCATAAATTGGGCAGTTTGCACTAACCCATCGTAAAAGAACTGCATCAACATAACATTAGTGAATTGATGTTGAGGGCATTGACGGAGGAGTTCTTCATATCTCTCCCAAGCTTCATGCAAAGGCTCGTCCGCTCCTTGGGTGAACTCCATTATTTTTGTTCTCAACTCCTGTGTCTTATGGCTTGGGTAGTATTTCAGCATGAATTTTTCACAAGCATCTCCCCACGTAGTGATTGAGTTGGGTGGCAGAGATAGCATCCACGTCCTCGCCCGGTCTTTAAGTGCATAGGGGAAGCACTTGAGCTTGAGTTGGTCCTCCGTGAGACTAAGCAAAGGAATTGTTTGCACTTGGGTGCAAAAATCCCGGATGAATTGCAGAGCATCCTCGCTTGGCATCCCGTGGAACACCGGCAGTAAACTCGAGTCATTTGGTTTGAGATTGTAGTTTCTCACAGCAGTGGGGAGCACGATTGCCGACGTGTTGGTATCTCCAATCACAGGTCTGGTGAAGTCTCCCATGTATTCCTTGTTCTGGGCCATCTCCTTCTTCTCCTCGTTTAAATTCTGCTCAACTTTGTCCTGTTCAGAGCTGGTTTCTTCCTTGGTGGTTTTCTGCTCAGTGCGGAAGTTGGCAGTGCTGGCTTGGTCTGTGCTGAAATTGGCAGTGCGAACTTCGGCACCGCTGCCAGCGTTGACTTCGGCAGGGCTGGCAGCGTTGACTTCGGCAGAGCTGGCAGCGTTGACTTCGGCAGCGAAGAACTTGAAGGCAGGGCTGGCCTCTTCCTCCTTGAAGGCAGGGCTGGCAGCGTTGACTTCGGCAGAGCTGGCAGCGTTGACTTCGGCAGCGAAGAACTTGAAGGCAGGGCTGGCCTCTTCCTCCTTGAAGGCAGGGCTGGCAGCGTTGACTTCGGCAGAGCTGGCAGCGTTGACTTCGGCAGCGAAGAACTTGAAGGCAGGGCTGGCCTCTTTCTCCTTTGTCTCTACGGTATGCTCTGAAATTTCAGGTTCAGATTCAGAGCCAGAGTAGAAATCGTCAGTTGGAGACACCAATTTGCCTTTAAGACTACGGCGTCCCTGCATGCATAACACTGAACAAACAGATTACGCGTACCGAGTGGAAGAAACGTAAAATCAAAACCGAGAAAAACTGGAAATTAAATAAAGCAAGTAAAAACGACACAACTAAAACGCCCAAAACTTTCCCCGGCAACGGCGCCAAAATTTGACTCAACCTAGAACACCTCTAGTTTGACTTGCAATAGAACAAGGACATTCTAGTGATGGTAAGTTGACCCAGTGTCATCTCTCAAGGAAAGTCTTAAAGGGCTTCTAGTAGTATCGTGGAAAAAGTAATAAAAGAAAGCAGTAAAGAGTTTGATTATTAATCTAGAACTGAAACTTAAAACTGAATTAAAACCAAATTGTAAAATTACTAGGCGATTTAAATTATTAACCCTAGGCAGAATTAAAACAACTTAAATAAAATCTAACTTAAGAAATTAAGTACTTGTAAATTAAAAATAAAACTAATCTAAGCATTAAACTAAAGTGCATAATTTAAATTGCATAATTAAAAAGAAAGCATAAACATGAACTAAAAACATAAACATGATTAAACGAAAATAAATTGAATTGAAATACGAAATACCGTAAATGTCTTGAACGTGTAATTGTGTCACGCAATCACAATCCAATAAATAACTAAAAACTTAACTTAATCGAAAACTAACTAAAAACAATGAATTTTCAATACTATGAAAAAGAACTATGAAAGCAATAATTTCTCAATTTCGGATGCCAAGAGATCTCAAGGATGGAGTCTAAAACTATAGCAAAAGATAGATCCTTTTACAATAGAAATGAAACCCTATTTATAGACCTAGCTCTGATGAGAATAAGCATAGCTAGATACACATGCGGCAGCGCTGGCAAGAATAAACATAGTTGGAAAGTAATGGTGCTGGCAAGAATATGCGAAGCTGGAAAGAATAAACATAGCTCTGGAAAGTGAACTCTTATGATTATGCTTGGGAAAGGTAGTCAGCGTTGGCGAAATAGGTGGAGCTGGAAAGTAGTCAGCGCTGGCATTTATGGGCTGAGTTGAAAATGGTCAGCGCTGGCAGTTATGAATTGAGTTGAAAATGGCCAGCGCTGGCAGTTATGAATTGAGTTGAAAATGGCCAGCGCTGACAAGAATGGGTGGAGCTGAAAATGGTCAGCGCTGACAAGAATGAGTTGAGTTGAAAATGGTCAGCGCTGGCGTGAATGGGCGGAGCTGAAAATGGTCAGCGCTGGCAAGAATGAGTTGAGTTGAAAATGGTCAGCGCTGGCGTGAATGGGCGGAGCTGAAAATGGTCAGCGCTGGCAAGAATGAGTTGAGTTGAAAATGGTCAGCGCTGGCAAGAATGGGTGGAGCTGGATTCGGCAGCGCTGACTGCAGTAGCGCTGACTTTGACTTTGGCACTTTGACTTTGACTTTGGCGCTGACTATGTCGATGTCTGCTAAAAACACCATTTTTAGCCCAAAAATCTCCAAAATTGCATTCTTCCATCTATAAACCCAAATCTCCTGCAAAGCATCAAACAAACCATGAAACGCACCAATTTCCAGAAGATTTAATTTAAAATATGCACATGCAAACCCCTAAAATTAGAACAATTAAGCATAAATCAAACACCAACAATATTCTTACTCATCTTTCTTTAATAATTGGAATTAAAAAAAATAAAACAAAGAATAACGGCCCAACTGACTTCAGCCCTAACCCAACACCCAACCTTTTCCTCCTTCTTCCCCTTCATCAGTCACGCACAACACATACATCAGTCTCTCTCTCTCTAACTCACGGCCGCGTACCACCACCCCCGGCGACGAGCGCCGCTCCGGAACACTTCTCCCTCGAACCCCTGTCACTCCCCCTGTTCTCTCTCTCCTCCTCGGCGACGCGAAAACGCTGCCGCTTCCCTGAAAGCTCAAACACCGCCCCAGCCCCTGTTCCCGATGGCCGACGACCCCCAGGCCGCCGCCGTCCTGACCTCGACGCAACTCAACCCTGTCCAGCCCACCTCTTTTTCTCCAACCGTGGCTGGGCAGCAGCGGCACAGCCGCCGTGCCCTGCCTCCCTCGACTCTCGACTCGACAACAAACACAAACCAAGTTCAAGACTCAACCTTTCTTCCTTCTTTTTTTTTAAAAAAAACATGCTTCTAAAATTATATACGAACAGAGTGTATGCATAAGAATAAAGTTTGCATCTTTTCAAATTCTTGCAAAAACTTATACTGGTATGGTGGTTTACTGGAATGACACCATTGATATGCTTGAATTTACAGTTGAGTAAATGAGATAAGGGCTCAAGATGGAACCTTAAGAGGTTTCGGTTGAGATTCGTTCTAGTTGTTGTTTGAATGAGGAGTTGATGGTTTAACTTCTTACCGAAGGGATAATGAATGTGCCGAGAAGGGTGGAGTAATCCCATCAATGGTGTTGGGTGATGACAGTCGAGAGAGGAGAGAGAGAAGAGAGAGAGGAAAGAGACGTCTGTTATGAGGGATGAAAGAGAAAGGTGTTGTTTTATTAACGCTATTTACTTAGCCATCAAGTATTGGATAAATAACACATGCTTAATTATCCACTTGCATAAAATATCTTATCTGTTAACTATGTTTATCCACTTGCTTTGACTTCTCTCTCTCTCTAAAGTTAGTTCCGCACCAGAGCAGAGGAATGGTGATTTCTCTGTCAGAGCAGAGGAATGGTGATACCAGGGGAATCACGGGGAGCAGCGAGATAGCTTTCGCCAGAGGAGTCACTCTCGCCAGAGGAATCACCCTTGCCAGAGAATCACCCTCCAGAGGAATCACTCGGCAGAGGAATCACTCGGCAGAGGAATCACTCGCCAGAGGAATCACTCGGCAGAGGAATCACTCGGCAGAGGAATCACTCGCTAGAGGAATCACTCGGCAGAGGAATCACTCGCCAGAGGAATCACTCGCCAGAGGAATCACTCTTGTATTTAAAACAATATGCAAAGCACAAAATAAAATTTAAATAACTTGAAATTTTACAAATGTTTTCGTAGATCATTTTTGTTGGAATTAAATAAATTCTTTTTTTTTTCTCAATCCGGCGTGAATCATCTTAAATCTAAGTTCAAAATTATTCTAAACTTAGCTCGAGGAAACAGGGTATTACAGACATGTAGCTGCACATGTTGATGTAGTTGAATTTTAAAAGAGAGGGTTACCACATGTCCACATGCTGATAATTTTCAAGTCCGACCATAAGTTGAATACGGCAAGTGAAATATATAAGTTTGTAAGTGCCGAACTTCCTAATGAAGAAACCAATTTTGAATTGTTTAAATTGGTGAAAAAACATATGATGCATGGACCTTGTGGAGAGAAAAATTTAAATAATCCTTGTATGGTGAAAGGAAAATGCAAATGCCAATATCCACGACCATATTGTGAAAGCACATAACAAGGTAAAGATGGATATCCAATTTACAGAAGAAGAAAAAATGGATCAACTGTACGTGTTCGGAATGCTGACTTAGACAACCAATGGGTTGTACCATATAATGCACATCTATTGTCCAGATACAACTGTCATATTAATGTCAAGGTATGCTCTGGTGTCACAGCTGTTAAGTATTTGTACAAATATATCTATAAGGGACATAATAGGGTGGCAGTTCATATGACCCAAGATGATGAGCCGCATCAAGTTGATGAAATCAAACAATTTCAAGACGCACGATGAGTATTTGCACAAGAAGCTTTCTCATGGACAACTATATGTTGCTCTATCACAAGGAACTTCAATGTCTACTACTAAAGTGTTGATTAAGCCGACCATAACAGATACAAGACAAAAAATATTGTCTACACTCAAGTTTTGATCGCATGTAATTTTTTAATTTTAAAAATATTTTATATATTGTTTTATGCATCGATAAAAGTATATTTACATGTTTAACACGACAACAAAATCATGAAGAATCAGAAAGATGCAATTGATTCACATTTTGTTGAAGACACTCGACATGCAGCTGGAATTTCAAAATTAAATTTTTTTTTTGTTGTTTTTGGAGATAGCAATATGCATTTTTAATTTTTAAAATATTTGTTGATTTTAATATACATTTTTTGGTATGATTGTTAATTCGTTATTACATTTGAAAACATCGCGTGACAATCCACTTGAACTTCAAACTTATGCTAAAAATTATAATTTAATTCATAATAAATACTAATACTTTTATTTATAAGAAGTATCCTTTTAATGAGAACACCAGTCATTTATATATACACGCCTGGTTCGAAGTTGGATTAGAATCTGCACACGCATATGCATAGCTATGAAGTCGCCACGCATCACATATATTATAGATTAAAATTACACACGTCTAGATGTTCGTCCCTAAATTAAAATAATAGTAATAAAAATTAGTTATTGAGGGTTATCTCATTGGATTCGATACAATTACAAATAATTCAAACTATAAAATAATATATATATATATATATATATATATATATTTAACTTTCAACATATAAAATGACATTAGTTAAACGTGCAACGCACGCTCTGTCTGCTAGTTCAACAAAAAAGACGAAGCCCGACTGCAAATTTTCGAGAATGAGCTCGCGAACACCACGCAAGGCAATCTTTCTATTGGTGAGTACTTTCTCAAGGTTAAAAATTTATGTTCAGAAATTTCTCTCCTAAATCCAGAAGAAGCAATTTCTGAAGCACGTATTAGAAGATATATCATTCGAGGACTAAAGCTAGAATACATTTCGTATGTGACGTCGATACAAGGATGGGCAACACAACCATCTTTGGAAGAATTTGAGAATCTACTTTCTTCACAAGAGATGTTAGCTAAACAAATGGCTAATGTCTCTATCAAGGAAGGAGAAACTCAAGCTTTAGTGGCAACGAAGAAATCGTTCCAGCCATATAAATTTTTTAAAGAAAAGCAAAACTCTAATAGCTTGAATGAGAGCAAAGATGAATCATCTGAAAATCACAAAAGGGTTTTCAAATGCTATTGATGTGGCAGAATAGGGCATATCAAAAGGTTCTGTCGGGCGAAGCTAAAAGAAGAAAATATGGCTGAAGCAGAAAGGGTTGAAGAAGAAGAAGATTGGGGAAAGTGTTTTGTGGCAGAAACAAGACAAGTCGATGCGCTAGCTTCCATCAATTTTGAAGACGATTGGATTGTTGACTCTGGCTGTGGCCATCATCTCACTGGAGATAACTCCAAATTTTCAAGCATCCAAGAATACAATGGTGGTGAGGCCATTGTGACAGCAGACAATACAGTCCATCCGGTCAAGAGTGAAGGCACTATTGTTATCAACGAAGGAGACGAAGATCTAATCACACTCAAGAGTGTGTTTCATGTACGTGGGATGAAGAAGAATTTATTTTCAGTTGCAAATGCTGTGGCTACTGGAAACTACGTGCTTTTCGGTCCACACGACGTGAAGTTTTTAAAGAACATTCAAGAGCTCAAGGCAGATGTCATCCATACTGGTAAGAGAGTTAAAGATTTATTTGTTTAATCTGTTCATATATAAATAAGATTAGTAGCAACGACAATGCTCATTTATGGCATGCTAGATAGGGTCAACCATGCGGTTGACCCTGACCCGCGTAAGTTGGAAAGAATGAATAAAATATGTTAAAGTAGATTAACAAAATAAGTTCCTAGTCTAGTGGGTAAGTTGTCTTACTTTCTATACATTGGCATTGGGTTTGAAACCCACAGGCTTTGTTTTTATTTTCAGCGTTTTTTCCTTTACTTTTTTGAATTTCATTTTTTTTTCTGTCACCGTTTTTTTCTCTATTTTTTTTTAATTTCTATTTTTCTATTGAACTCTTTTTTATACTCACTCCGTCCATGAAAGAACTTCCTAAGAGGGAGTGACACGAGTTTTAAGAAAAAATATTATTGAGTATATTGATAAAAGGTAGTTGAGTGTATTGGGAATGGTGAAAAAGTGTTATAATTAATATTGGGAGTTGTGAAAAGTGAAAAGTAAGAGGATTATAAGTGGTGGGGTATAGTCCAAAAATAGGTAGGAAGTTCTTTTGTGGACGTCCCAAAAAGGAAAGATAGGAAGTTCTTTCGTGGACGGAGGGAGTATTTTTTTTCAACGTTTGTATTCTTTTTATTTATACATTATTCCGAAGTAATTATTATTATGACATAAAGTAATTATTGACAAAAATAAAAGTAATATTTTTGAAGCGTTACTTTTCATCATTTCAATAATTTTACAAGTTTTCGTGAATAAAAATAACAATTGTCGTGAAAAAATTAATAATTTTGAAATATTACATTTCTTCATATGAATAATTACTGTTTATTAAGACAATAATTACTTTTATTCTATCTTTTCCATTTACTTCTTTTTAAAAAAATATTAACTTTATTCATATCAATGGTTATTTTTTCTTACGACTATAATTACTTGAGACAATAATTAAAATTATAAATTTTCATGAGTAAAAATAGCAATTTTCGTGAAAAAATAATAATTTTGAAATATTACATTTCTTCATAAGAATAATTTTTTTTATTAAGATTATAGTTACTTTTCATAAGTATAAAATGTACATTTGTTAGCACAAATTAATGTATACCTGTGTTAATATAAGTATTTACCTTTATTCAATATAAAGTATTATATTTTCTAAACCCTAAACCCTGAACGCTAAATCTTGAACCCTAATATGAATATTTACCTTTAATAAGCATAAGATATACATTTGTTACCACTAATGTATACTTATATTAATTTAAATATTTACCTTCATTCAATATAAAGTACTCCCTCCGTCCGCCAAGATTATGTCACTTTTCTTTAAGGCAATGGTCCCACCATCCTCTTTAATATTTTATCCTTACTAACACCCTTTATTTACAAAAAACCCACCTCAAATTCAATCTCAACCACACATCTCATAAAGTGGTGGGACCCTTTCTCCACTACATCAAATCATCACCAATTTTATTAAAACTTGTGCCCAAGCAATTTGCCATAATCTTGGCGGACGGAGGGAGTATTATATTTTCTAAACCCAAAACCCTAAACCCTAAATACTAAATCTTGAACCCTAATAGGAATATTTATGTTTAATATGCATAAGATATACATTTATTCGCACAATGTATACCTATGTTAATATAAGTATTTAACTTCATTCAATATAAAATATTATATTTTCTAAACGCTAAACCCTGAAAATTAAACCCTAAATCCGAAACACTAAACCCTAAACCCTTAACACTAAATCTCGAACCCTAATAAGAATATTTACTTTTAATAGACGATTAGGGTTTGGCTGAGAAAATGAAAAGGCCTTTTATATTTTCTCACTACGGGTCGGATCGGGCGACCCGGCCGCATAGTATGCGGTTAACCGTACACAATATTTTGCAAAAAAAAAAAAAGAGTTAAAAATTATTCCAATCGTCCACAAAAAGCATGACATTTTTGTATCCACCAAAAGTATGACATTTTCTTTTCCAAAACATGACCTTATATATTTTCCTTATCTTTTATTCTTGCACATACCTCTTATTTACAAAAAAATCACCCCTAAATCAATCTCAACCATTTTAAAATGGTGGGACCCTTTCTCCATTATATGAAAATCACCACCAATTTTATTAAAATCTTTTCCCACCAAAAGTGTCATACTTTTAATACACGGAGTTGAGTACATTTTATTAATTATCCTTGCAACTACAACATTAACATCATGCTAATCCGATTGTTATCTTGCAATTAAAAAATGTGTACCCTATTATTAGATGGTTACCCCCTTTCATCAACAAAATCGATCAAATCATTTTATGATGATGTGGTAGAAGTAGAAGTATTTTTCCACCACATTTTTCTTATGTTGCATGTTGCTTTTAAACGTGATCTGAATTGCCCATTCGGATCATTGAAAAAGATCGGGAGTACTGTCGACTTTGATCAGGCACAAACAAATACATCATAATTATACCAAATTAATTTTATCATCAATAATCTGAAACATTAAGATCGCGTTAAATCGATTGTTGTCATTGCAATGAAATTTTAACATTGGGTGATATATCGCATTCGAACGATTTAATGTGATCGCAAATAGAAATAATGTTGTATGGGTATTTGTTTTTGTTTCTATGAAAGACAATTATATACAAAACAAATTATGTTCTTAATAGGAATTTGTGCTTAAACACATTTTTAACTTCAGCCAAGCTATGTACAAAATAATCCAAGTACTCATCATATTTCTTGTTTCATCACCCATTAATAAAAGCAAAAGTCAAATTATATATAGAGTAAAATTTTGAAATAGCCAAAATGAATCATAAAACACAAATTATGGCCACTCATTGAAAAAATATAAATTTTGGCCATTTTTATAGCTTTGGGACGTTTTTGCCCTTAATTGGGCGGACTGGGTAGGGTCAGGAGCGCGGGTCGCGTGCCGGGTAGGATCAGGCACGCAGGTCAGGTTAGGCACTTATGGCACTATATAAGTGCCATAATTAAGTGCCAACGAAATTTTTTTTACTCCCCCTGCCCTGTCTACCCCCCAGACCCTCGACCCCACCCATCCCCCTCCCCCCACCCACCCACCCCCAAGCCAAAAAAAAAATAAAAAAATTTACTCCCCCTGCCCTGTCTAGCCCCCAGACCCCGACCCCACCCACCCCCAAACCAAAAAAAAAAAAATTTACTCCCCCTAGATAAAAATAAATCAAATTTTACTTTTGTATAGCACTTATGGCACTAATAGTGCCATAAGTGCCAACGAAAATCCAAAATAAAATAAAGTGAAATGGTCTTTTTAGCACTTATGACACTATTAGTGTCATAAGTGTCAAACATGCAGAACAAATATAGAAACAACAACATCATCTAAACCCTAAATGGAACATCTAAACCCTAAATGGATAATGTAAACCCTAAATGGAATATCTAAATCCTAGGGGAAGTGTTTAAAAAGGTCCTTTTGGCACTTATGGCACTAATAGTGCCATAAAATAAAATAACAAAAGTAAAATTTGATTTATTTTTATCAAGGGGGAGTAAAAAAAATTGGCTTAGGGGTGGGGGGGGGAGGAGGGTGGGGTGGGTAGGGTCGGGGGTCTGGGGGGATAGGCAGGCAGTGGGAGTAAAAAAAATTCTTTTTTTTTTGGCTTGGGGGTGGGTGGATGGGGGGGAGGGGTGGGGTCGGGGGTCTGCGGGGTAGACAAGGAAGGGGAAGTAAATTTTTTTTTTTTTTTTTTTGGCTTGGGGGTGGGTGGGTGGGGTCGGGGGTGGGTCTGGGGGGTAGACAAGGCAGGGGAAGTAAAAAAAAAAATTGACTTAGGGGTATATTAGGCATATTGCCTAATTAATGGCCATAATTTGTATTTTTTCAATTAGTGGCCAAATATTGTGTTTGCATCTTCAATGTGGCCATTTGACACCATTGTTTCTTATATATATATCTTAGAGCATCCGCATTGGGATTACATGATAGCCTACTTGATAGGAGTGGACCACATTGAGTAAGGATGCCGCATTGGAATTATATGATAGCCTACTTGATTTTTTTTAGTTTTTATTTTTATGCTTTTCATTTAATTTTAATTGCTCAAATTTAAATAACACATTTTACTAATAATTAAATTTCCATTAAAATAAAAATCCTAAAAAATACATTAAAAAAAAACTTAAAAACATAATTAAAATTACATAAATTAAAATCATACTCTAGATAAGTCCACGACGCTTGAGCATTTCTTGGACCATGTACTCGTGTCTCTTCCTTAGCGCATCGCTCATATGCGTCGTATCCAAGCTGAGGAGTTGCATATTGAGCTTATTCTCCTTGAGCTTGTTCTCCTTCTCCTTGAGCAGGAGATCCTTCTCCTTGAGCTCGTTCTTCTTGGCGTACTTGGCGGTGATTTTTTTCAAGTTCTGGTCGGACTGCTCCAATGCCTCTTTGTATTCCGATGGTTGCTCGGAGCTTGCCGCCTTCCCCTTCCCCTTCGCATTCGTCGCTCTCGCCGCCACCTTCGCCGCCTTGTTTCCAATCGGTCGGGAAGACGAGATCTCCTCGCCCTACGCCGAGGTGGTGAAGCCGCCCTCCTCGGTAGTCTTTGTCTCTTGGAGGAATGCACTTCTCCCTCGAGATACATCGATTTGAACTTGTGGTTGACACGGAGAATTTTCCACGCGTTCCAATAGTTGAAGGCGACCTTATTTGGGCTCTGACTTTTGAAGAGGATTTGGGCCTTGTCCCGGAGCATATCGTCAGAATGGTCGGAAGGCCACTGGGCGCGCGTCTCCACCCAAATATTCTCTCAGAGCCGCACATTTTGGCTTACTCGGGCCCAGTGCCCTTGAATTTGGCGGTGCTTGAGGTTGGCGCCGATGAGGGGGTTGACACGGTTGACAATCCGTGTCTAGTACGCTTCCCCCTTTGATCGCACGGATGGCGTCGTTGGTCTCCTTCGTCCAAATTTGGACGATGAGGTCCATCTCCTCGAGGGCGTAGGTATGACGGATAGTCTTTCCTTCCTCTGCCGCCGCCAGCGCCTGCTTGCCATGCTTGATCTTGTAGGCGATTTCCTTCCTCCGGCTGCCTTTCTTCGATTTGGCGGCACTATGGGCTACCGGTGGTTCCTTCTCGTCGGTTGGAGGATCATCCCCCAAGTTACATCCCTCCATATCGGGATGATAGTCGCCAGAGAGATCGGGGCACCAATTTAGATCATAGTAGTTTGTGTTGTGTGGATCCATGGAAATTGTAGAGAGAAGAAGAAGATTGAAGATGGTGGAGAGGAGATGGTGGAAATGAAAGAGGAAGAAAGGGAATTTAAAGAAGAGAAAAAAAGAAAAAAAGAAAATGTCAAACGGTCAAATGGATCGATTTTAAAAAAAAAATTGGAAAATGCCAAAAATGGTCAGATTTTTTAAATTTGAATTTTTTTTTTCATTCGGCGCGTGCATAGAACGCGCCCGCATAAAGCTTCAATTCCCCCTACCCGTTCTATCGTGCATCCCTCGAGTAGGAAGGGGCTGCATCACCCTACACGATGCCGCCTCTACTCGAGTAGGCCGCATCGTGTAGAGCGATGCGGATGCTCTTAAAAGAAATAAAGTCCAGAATATAGCTAGTATTGTGGGAATACATGAAACACGTGCATGTAGTGATTGTCATATAGATGGACGATATCTATTGAGCAAATCCAAATGAGTAACTAAAAGTTGCATGTATTTATAGAAAGCAGATGGAGTCCCTCAAAATTATGAGAAGATGGAGTCGAAAAATGAAAGCGTTGGGATGAGTCGGCCTCTTGCAAATTATCACCCAAATGTATGGGGAGACCGCTTCCTGGTCTACACCCCCGACCCATGCACGGTAACACTAACACGTACAATTCTCGATACCAGATTTCATGTACGTACTACTATATATATTTACATTTGTGTGACGTAGGGTGGTGAAAAAGATTTGGTTGAGAAGCTAAAGGAGGAAGTGAAAGGGGAGCTAAATGAAGCATCAAACGACGTCGTAAGGCTACTGAAGTTGGTGGATGCGATACAAAGATTAGGCATCGAGTATCATTTTGAGGAGGAGATCCACCCAGCTCTCTCCCATATTTTTCTACATTTTTGCAATGATGAACATGACTATGATTTGTACACCACTACCCTTGCTTTCCACCTCCTCAGGCAACATGGATACACAATTTCATCTAGTAAGTAATTCATCCCAGCTAGCCCTAATCATCTGCATATATATATATATATAGTGAATTAATTAATAATGATCGAGCAGGAATGTTGGACAAGTTTAAGGATGCCGAAGAAGGCGGTTTGAAGGCTCCCCAGGACATTATGGGAATCCTCGAATATTTTGAGGCGACGCATCTGAGAGTCAAGGGCGAAGATATTCTGGACGATGGGTACGTTTCTAGTCGGAAACTTCTAGAGTCGGCTCTGCCGTGTCTGAGCAATCCCATAGCTGAACAAGTCGATCACGCGCTGCACCAACACTCTAATCGGAGAGGGCTCACACGTGTGGAGGCCAGGCACTACATCTCCATCTACGCCCAATACGCCTCTCATCATCCAAAACTGCTCGCTCTTGCTAAGTTGGATTTCAACCTGCTGCAGGCTATGCACAAACACGAGTTGAGCGACCTCTCTAGGTCAGTTTTGAAAAACACCGTGCATGTGTTTCTTTTTTTTTAAAAAAATTGTTTTTTGTTTGATTACATTTTATTTTGTGTTGAAGTTACTTTACTTTGGTTTAGGTATGTTAAGATTATACTGTTAATTCATGAAAACGTGCAGGTGGTGGAAAGATTTGGAGGTTCCAACAAAATTATTTTACGCAAGAGATCGAATGGTTGAGAGCTATTTTTGGATATTGGGAGTCTATTTCGAACCAAAATTTGCTAAGGCTAGAAACTTTTTGACCAAAATTCTAGCAATATCGTCAATTATTGATGATACTTTCGACGCGTATGCTACTTTCGATGAATTGCAACTCTTCATGGTAGCAATGGAAGGGTTAGATTTCCTTATTTAGAAATTCTTCAGCCTACTAAGATTGAGTTAAAGAGCACGTATATTGTTGAGAATTAGAAGTCAGAAAAAACAGCAAGTAATAAATACAAAGTTAGTCAAAAGAAAACAAAGGATCCCTTAATCAAAGGGATCCTTATATGACTTTGTATCAGCAAATATTAAATATGATCTCCCTTCCAGCACTATAAATGGGGGAAGTGTATCAGCAGAAGAAATAAGAAATACAATTACAATCTTTAGCTTCTCTTTCTCTATGCATTATGATGATACAATGTTTCAACATGGTATCAGAGCAGGTTTAAACCATGGGAACTCAGAAACGAATCATCATCGTTCATAATCCAAAACCAAAACATTCCTAGCCAATTCAAATCAGTTTGTGGAGTAACTCACCGGCGACAGTTTCGATCGCCATTCCAAAAATGAAGAAAGCTTCCAAAACCAGCGGCAGCGGCAAGCCCAACTCCCCTCACAAAGACCTCCCCAACCTCGCCGCCAAGCCCAAGAAGAAGAAGTCCAAGCAGAAGCCCACCCCTCCCTCGCCGTTAAAGGACGAGAGCGCCGCCGACGAGCCTACCCCGCCGCCTAAGATCAAGGTCTACCTGCCCAAGCCAATCAGGGTGTCGTCGGCCTTCTCCCGCAGTAACAGCTACGACAGCTTGGCCTCCAACAGCGACGGCGAGAAGCCCGCCGAGGAGCTCTCCTACATGCCGCTGCAGTGGCCGCCGATATTCGAGCTGGAGGAGGGTGACTACGGGGTGTGCGCTGCCGTGGGAGGCGGCTCTGACGATTTCCTCGACGGTGGATTTATCTTACCGATTGATGGCCGAGGAAGATCCGAGAGAGGAAGAGGAGAAAACTCAACCGGCTACCCGACTACCGGCTCGGCAACTAACGTTGACGGCCGGAAAAATGACAGAACGGAGGCGAGAAGCGCGGCTGCCGGCGTAGACGGCCGAGGACACAACAGCTCGGCGTCAGCCGGCGCCTCTGTCGGTGTAGATGGCCGAGGACGCAACAGTTCGACCGCTGCCGGCTTCTTCGCCGGCGTTAATGGCCGAACAACCGAGAAAAATGGTGAAGGTGGAACCAAGGGAGAGAAAGAGGTGGAGAGAATCGGTCAAAGGGAGAAAGAGGCGTGTGGAATTGGTCAAAAGGAAAAAGAGGCGCATGATTTAGGTATAGGGTTTGATGATTATTCATCAAACCCTCCCACTTTTCCATTATCTCAAATTCAGTCCCCTATTTTCAGTAAATTACAAAAGAAACCCCATTCTTTTGAGTCTAGTCCCTCAAGTTTATGGAAATCCCAAAATGAACCCCATGTTATTCAAAACAGCCCAATAGTTATGCCCAACTCAAATTTTGACCCAAAACTATCTGAAAATTCGAAAATAATCCCCACTGCATGTCAAGTGTCAAATAAACAAGTCAGTAGAAAAACAAATTGGATTTTTGATTGTGGGGCTACAGACACTATGACTTTTGACAAATCAGATATACTTGAGTCATCAAAATCCTTTAGAACTCATGTACAAACTGCTAATGGTGACTTAACTCAAGTAGAAGGGGCCGGAACTATAGAAATCTCCCCAACCTTGCGATTATCCAATTGTTTATATGTTCCGTCCCTATCTCATAAGTTGTTGTCAATTAGTCATGTTACTAAAGAACTCAATTGTACCATGATAATGCATCCTCACTTCTGTTTACTTCAGGATATCAGGACGGGGGAGATTATTGGGCGTGGCACTGAGCGAGATGGATTGTACTATGTGGATGAGATAGCTCAACAAGGCAAGGTGATGCTGGCTCACGGAACTGCTGACCGGGAAACCTGGCTTTGGCACCGTCGGTTAGGGCATCCATCCATGGGGTATCTTAAGCTTTTATTTCCTAAATTAATAAAAAATTGTGAGAATTTATCTTGTGAAACTTGTGTTTTAGCTAAAAGCCACCGAAAATCTTTTAAGCCTAATGACACACAAGTAAACTCCATATTTTCTCTTGTTCATTCTGATGTTTGGGGTCCTTCACCCGTGGTAGGGGGACAAGGTTTTAAATATTTTCTGTTATTTATTGATGATTGCACTAGGATGACATGGGTATATTTTTTAAAACACAAATCTGAAGTTTTTGAAAAATTTACTCATTTCCATACTATGGTTCAAACTCAGTTTCAGAAAAACATCCAAACCCTTAGAACTGATAATGGAGGGGAATTTGTTAATAATTCCATGAAAATATTTTGTCAAACAAAAGGGATTATTCATCAAACTACTTGCCTCCACACTCCTGAACAAAACGGAGTTGCCGAAAGAAAAAAACCGAATTTTACTTGAAATGACTCGTTCTATGATGATTGAGTCTCATGTTCCCTCCTCGTTTTGGCCCGAGGCCGTGGCAACCTCGGCTTACCTTATTAACCGTCTCCCTACTAGGACTCTTAAACTTCAAACACCATTACAGAAATTGTCTACTCTGGCCTCCATACCTCTTGCCCTTACACTTCAACCACGGGTCTTTGGGTGCTCTGTTTTCGTTCACATTCCTAAACATGAACGCACCAAATTCTCTCCTTGTGCAGTCAAGTGTGTGTTTGTAGGATATGGAGTTAATCAAAAAGGATATAGGTGTTACAATTCCAAAACCCGTCAAATCATCACCACCATGAACTGTGATTTCCTTGAAACTGAGTATTTTTACGATAACCACCTTACCAGTCAGGGGGAGAGTGAGAGTGAGATCGACTTGTTAAGTTGGTTACCAATGCCAGTCCCGGAAGCAGATCCAACAGAAAAGGTTAACCTAGCCACCGAGCTTACTTCATCCACATCTGAGCAATCCAATCCACCGCCGCCCCAAATATCTTCTTCACCACTGATATCTGAGGTAAGAGATTCTGAACCTATTACTATGATTTCGGGTTCTACTGATCCTGTTTCTCAAGTGGTTGAAGAAGAAGAACATGAAGTACAGGAGGAGCATACAATGGGTGCAGACAAGGGGAGATATGTGTTACCCCCTAGAAGTACTCGAGGAATTCCTCCTAAACGTTATTCACCAGAAAAGTTTGGGAAGAACTCTCGGTATTCTATTGGGGGTATCGCCAAAGGGAACCTATCCAAAACTGCAGCTGCCTATGAAGTAGCTTTGTATGACGAAGAGATCCCAAAGAATGCGGAACAGGCCTTAAAGATTCCACATTGGAGAGATGCCATGAAGAAAGAAATAAGTGCACTGAATCGAAACCATACATGGGAGAAGTGTAGACTACCAAAGGGGAAGAAAACGGTAGGATGCAAATGGGTCTTCACAATCAAAAGGAGACCGGATGGATCTATTGAGCGTTACAAGGCTCGATTGATCGCAAAAGGATACACACAGATGTATGGGATCGACTACGAGGAGACCTTCTCACCTGTTGCAAAGATGAACACTGTCAGAGTGCTCCTCTCAATTGCTGCTAATAAGGACTGGGATCTTCATCAGTTCGATGTTACAAATGCTTTCCTTCATGGAGAGCTTGAAGAAGAGAGAGAAGTCTACATGGAGGTGCCTTAAGGTTTTTCAGGAGATTTTGGAGAGGGTGAAGTCTGCAAGTTGAAGAAAACCTTATATGGGCTCAAGCAGTCTCCCAGAGCTTGGTTTGGAAGATTCACCGCAGCCATGAAGAAGTTTGGATACCAGCAAAGCAACTCAGATCACACTTTATTCTTAAAGAAACGAGGTGATCTGATCTCTTGTTTGGTCATTTATGTTGATGATATGATTATAACAGGGGATGACACAGAGGAGATTCAAAAGTTGAAAGAAAGCTTGTTCAAAGAGTTCGAAATGAATGACTTAGGAAAACTAAAATACTTCCTCGGAATTGAAGTTCTCAGATCAAAGAAGGGGATCTTCATCAACCAGAAGAAGTATACTCTAGATCTCCTAGCTGAAACTGGGATGCTAGATTGCAAGCCAGCAGAAACTCCTATTATCGTAAATCATGGGCTACAAATTGTGGAAGGAGCTCAGTTAGCCGATCGAGGACAATATCAGCGTCTGGTAGGGAAACTAATCTACCTTTCCCATACTCGACCTGACATTGCTTATGCTGTTGGTGTTGTTAGTCAATTCATGCACCAACCACAGGCTGACCACATGGAAGCTGCGCTCAGAATTGTGAGATATTTGAAGAAGACTTTTGACTATGGAGTGCTGTTCAAAAAGGCTGGACACCTTGAGATACAAGCTTACACCGATGCTGACTGGGCAGGAAACCCGAATGACAGAAAGTCAACAGCTGGATACTTTGCATCTGTGGGAGGAAATCTTGTCTCATGGAGAAGCAAGAAACAAAAGGTAGTTGCTCTCTCAAGTGCAGAATCAGAATTCAGAGGGATCAAGAGTGGGTTAACTGAAGTCCTTTGGCTAAGAAGATTGTTGATGGAATTAGGCCTTCACCCAACGAAGACGTGCAAATTGTACTGCGACAACAAGGCTGCCATCAGCATATCCGAGAACCCAGTTCAACATGATAGAACTAAACATGTCGAAGTGGATAGACACTTTATCAAGGAGAAGATTGAAGAAAAGATTGTGGAGCTCCCGTTTGTGAGGTCCGAAGATCAGCTCGCTGATATCCTAACCAAGGCTGTGGACTTCAAAAGCTTTTCAGAAGTTCTTTCCAAGTTGAGTATCGGAAATCCCGTCACTCAACTTGAGGGGGAGTGTTGAGAATTAGAAGTCAGAAAAAACAGCAAGTAATAAATACAAAGTTAGTCAAAAGAAAACAAAGGATCCCTTAATCAAAGGGATCCTTATATGACTTTGTATCAGCAAATATTAAATATGATCTCCCTTCCAGCACTATAAATGGGGGAAGTGTATCAGCAGAAGAAATAAGAAATACAATTACAATCTTTAGCTTCTCTTTCTCTATGCATTATGATGATACAATGTTTCAACATATATATGTATTAGTTTCTATTTCATTACAAAATGGATTGATTTGCAGGTGGAGCTTATCATGTTTGGACAAACTTCCCGACTATATGAAGGATTTTTACAAGGCACTCTTGGAAACCTTTCAAGAAATTGAGGAATATATGATCAAAGAGGGAACTTCATATCGCCTCAGCTATGGAATTGAAGCAGTAATTACCAAAACATAACAACTTTTTTACATTTTTTCCCCTAAACACGAGTCGATGTTTTATAATTATAAAATGCACGAAATATTCGCACTCACTTACACACACACATAACACAAACTCTCCATATAGAAATGTCAATCGTATCAACCAATTCAGGTTTTACTCAACTTTTTCAGATCATCGGGCTATTTGGTTATGAATAGATCTTCGGGTTATAATTTTTTTTAGGCTAATAATTATCAACTCTAACCTAATCTTTCGAGTTTCAGGGTAACCCATGGGTCACTCGGGCTCGAAAAAATATACTACTAAAAAATAATTAATATATTTATTTTAATAATTTTATAATTATAATAAATGAATACCCACATTAAATAAGTGTCCTTTCAAGAGCTAATTGTTAAAACAGGATCGTAACTTTCAGGGTTTTCAAAAATAGGACTATATGTTACAGAATTTTGAAATGGGGACTATAACTTTCATTTTTTACATTGATACTACTGTATGTCTTCATTTACACTACTATATGTCGTCATTTATAGGAGTGTAAATGTGAAAAATGGAAGTTATAGTCCTCATTATCAAATTCTATAACATATAGTCATCATTTTTAAATTTCGTAACATATAGTCCTATTTTTGAAAAACACTGAAAGTTACGGTCCTGTTTTTAACAATTAGCTCATCATTTCAACATGGACTTACATAATGATACACATATATTTTTTTTCTAAATAATTATTATTTTCTAATTTTACATCTAAATGTTTCATTTTAAGCGTTAGAATAAAAACGTAGAGAATGAAATGATAATTATAATTTTTGAATATTGAATCAAAATACATTCCATAAATATATGTGGAAAAAAAATCTTGTTATTACTAATTTTTAAAAGTTTGGTAATGAAGTTTGAAAATCAAATAATGATAAAATTTTCAATTGATCAGACTAACTCACTCATTTTCAAGTTAGCCCTAAATATTGGGCTCATATTAATCTGATCTGGTAGCAAACTATTCAATTATAGTCTATTCAAATTGTAATTATTTTAGGGTTATATAAATTTTTAACTGTAATCCCTATTGAATTATCATTCTATTCAAGGGAATTTACGAGCTAGCTAGAATGAGATATAGAATATCTGAATATTCATGATTGACATATCCCACTGTGTATATCGTACAGTAAGAATTGAATAAATTAAAAAGTTATTGTGTGGGCATGAACAGATGAAAGTCATCGCTCGAAACTATTTTGCTGAGGTTAAATGGAGGGAAGAAAAGTACAAACCCACAAGCGAGGAGTACATGCAGATTGCAACGGCTAGTTGTGCGTATACGTCAATGATAATTTGCTCATTTCTTGGTATGGGAGATAGTGTGACAAAAGAGGCCTTCGATTTCGTGCTATCTAAGCCTGATATTGTGAAAGCTGCCTTAATTATTTGCAGGTTAACTGATGACATTGTGGGACATGAGGTAATTATTCTAATCATATACTTTTACTTCACTAATATGTTTGGTGAATTATTAATTTAATCAGTGATCTATAATTAAAGATTTTTTTTTTGAAGAATCTATAATTAAAGAATTGAATGATCAACATAATCATTCTATTAATTATTGTACTGCAAATGCAAATCTATAATTCTATTATTTTATCTTATCTTCTCAATCATATTTCGTGGTCTCCATGCTTTGGATAATTCTATAGCATCAAGTGGTGCAATGTGTAAATTAAAATTGATTTAATCAAAGTAATCCGTTTTCTAACATGACAGAGTTTATCCAGATAAAAAAAAAGAGAGAGAGTTTTACTACGGAAGAAATTGGACCAGATTATTCGCCCTTTCAAATTATTATTCCCTCTATTCAAATGTTGTTGTTTTATTCCTCCTCTATTTTGACCATTTTAATACATGTTGATGATGTGTAAATCATGTGATAATAATATAAATACACGAATCAATTAAAATGAAAGAATATATTTAGAACCATTGAATTAAATTGACAAAAAAATATATGACGTCACCTATGTGTTTTCTTTGAACATAATTGATCTGTTCGATTTGATTTGATCCATTTCTATAATTTCATATATAATTCCAAATATTTAAATATTCAATTATTATCGAAAATGGTATTTTATCTCCATTTAAGCTTTTAGAGCACTCCCAGCAGATCACCTAAATGCATCACTAACTCCAAATTTAGGCTAAAACAATTGAAAATGAGATAAAAAATGCATCCAGCAGATCCCCTAAATTAAATGGGGCCTACAAAAAATTTTACACCTACCCAAATTCAATCTTAAATTTACACTCACCCTAAATTTATTTTAAGCTTATAATTAGTAGGACCCACACATAATTATTGCTTTTATATAGAAAATAGGAGATCTGGTGTATGCATTTATAAAATCGAGATCCTAAAATTAAATAGGGAAGCTTTAGGGAGGAATATAGGAGCATAATTTTGGTATTTTTGCTGGGAGTGCTTTCAAACTAGAATAACTCAGTATACTTTTAATCAAAATCAAATTCAAAAAACATAACTTATTTTATAATAGTATACGCATCTTTTTTGTTTTCTCAGTTTGAGAGAAAAAGAGAGCACATACCTTCAATAGTGGAGTGCTACACAGAAGAGCACAACACATCAAAAACAGAAGCAGTTTATGAATTCCAAAAGCGGATTGAGGCAGCGTGGAAGGACATAAATGAGGCCTTCCTCAAACCAACTAAAATTCCGACCCCTCCACTTTATCGTATTCTCAATTTCACCCGTATAATTGAGGTTATTTACAGCAAGGGCGATTGGTACACACATGTAGGTCCTGAAATGCAAAGTTTCATCACCCAGCTTCTCATCGAGCCCGTCCCGTCAAATTAGATCTTTTCATTTTTATTTTTGTTTGGGTGTTCTATTTTGTATCTAGATCTAGATAATAACATCATATAAGTATTTGTAGTAATATTTCAATTGAGATTTTGTGAGATGATTCTCATGCCAACTACTAATGTGATAGTGCCATATAAGTTGCCGTCCACATTTATTCACATCTATATTCAATTTACGTCGGAATGGGCAGTTAGGTATACTCGCAGAAGGGTTGCTAATCAATGGATGAATTTTGATATTGCAATCGGATTTATTACTATGTGTTATTCGTGACATTGTGTCATTTATAATGATTTAGGTGGTGAAAGTGTAGGCTTAGGTTTGTTGATGTATAATAATCATGTAATTAAAGAGAGTATTTTATTGCCTCAAAAATGAGAGAGGCGTATATGTGCCGAAAATCAACGCTTCTTTATTGTTTTAGTACTAAAACAATCGGTCCCCAAGAGGACACTTGTTTATGAATAGTGAAGTCCAGGGATCAAACCCCACCACTCCCCCTTTCCCAAAGTCCAAAAAAAAAAAAAACAATCAACAATAATATTATATTGTAGGTTCACGTCTTTGCTGCAGTCTTTGTTGGCAGGATGCAGAGTCGGTGGACCATATTTTTTGGTACTGCTCTAGAGTTATTCCTATTTGGATTGAGATTTTGACTTGGTTCCAGGTACCTCATCTTATGATGTGCCCAGATATTCATTCATTCTTAGTTCAGGCATGGGAATTGTCTTTTAGCCCTCTCATTCTCAATTGCTGGATGTACGGGGTGATTTCGACGCTTTGGTTTCTTTGGACTAGGTGCAACAAGCTGGTGTTTGATGGTGAGCCTTTGATCATCAAAGAGTGATAACTTTTTTGAAGGCTTCGTTTAAAGAGTTGGATGCTAATTTCTCTCATCTCGGGCATTCCAACAATACTTGGTCTGAGTATCTCATTACCCGTGCTCTCGGCATCAAGGTTAGGGCGGCTCCTCCCCCTAACTTTGTTAGTGTTCATTGGTGGCCCCCCATTGACGATTGGATGAAAGTGAACACTGATGGGCTGCTTCAGGGTCTCCTGGAGACATTGCGGCTGGGGATGTTTTTAGAGATAATTTTTGTATGGTTAGAGGTTGCTTTCATTTTAAAGGTGGCAGAGGCTATGCCTTCGAGGCTGAGTTGATGGCGGTGATCGTTGCCATTGGGATTGCTTATTCACGTGGTTGGAACAAGCTGTGGCTCGAGGCGGATTCAATGTATGTTGTTAAGATCCTTCATGATAGATCCTCTAACATTCCTTGGAGGTTCCATGCGGCTTGGCATGCAACTCTGAGCAAGCTCACGGATATTAACTTTAGGGTTTCTCATATTTTCAGCGAGGGAAATGCGGTTGCGGACGTGATGGCGAACTTAGATCTCTCTGAGGGCTGGTGGCCTCACAGCATTGCTGAGATTAAAGCTCTTGTAGCTGCTGATATTGGTACGCATAGTTTTACACGTCAAGTAAGGTGATGGTTTCACTTGGGTTTTCTTTCGAACACTTGGGTGGCTTAAGTGGGGGTGGCTTTGGCTGGTTGGTTTTGGGAGTACCTATGGTGTCTTTTTCAGTCCTAGGCACGCTTGGGGCTGGGCTCTGGAGGTTCTCCGTTGGTTGCCCCGCGGTGGTTGTGGAGTTTTTGCTCCGGCTGCCGGCGTGGAGGTTGTTTTACTCTTTCACTCTCTGGAGTCTTGTGTTAAACAGTTGGTGGGCTTTTGTTTGGTTTCTTTCTCTGTGGCTGTCGTTGGTTGTGAAAGCTTTCTCTGAGTCTTTTTCAGTCCGGGGTGCGCTCGGGGCTGGGCTCGTGAGGAGTTCCGTTGGTTGCCCTGTGGTGGTTGTGGAGTTTTTGCTCCGGCTGCCGGCATGGAGGTTGAGCTATTCTTGGACTCGCTGGAGTCTTTGGTCTTGCTGTTGGGGTGCTACGGTCTGGTACCTATCTTTGTTGTTAGCTTTGGGCTGCCAAGTCAGCTTTAATTTTGCCGGAAATTTTCATAGAGTGCAAAAATCGCTTCGAGGCTTAATTGAGGTATACTGTGACAGATTTTTTGAAACTGATGCAAAACGCGAAAATGAAAATAGTTAAGGTATTTAGCGGCATTAACCCTTTAATAGAGTAAGTGTTTCACAATACAAATAATACAATAAAACAACTAAATTCTTCTATTTAAAAAATAACATAAATTAATTTATTTATGAATAACGACATTATAACTATTTAAGCTATTTAGCATCACTCGAAAAAATGAATTGCATTTGCAAATTGCAAATTGCAATTGTGGATGCATTCATCTTATCCCAAAACCAGAAAAGAGATTAGGCTACATTGCCATCCACATACGGCCTACTGATCAAAGCAACCAAAGTCCGACACGTGTATGTACCCCTCCAACTAACCATGAAACCATCACTTTAGTGGGATTACTACTTTGTAATGCAATAAATTATCCGATTAATTAAATTAGCATGTTTAAGCTCTCTCTCTCTCCTCTCTCCTCTCTCATTCATTGTTTCGGTTGGAGATTCAATACACAGCACCACCCAACCGAGAAAACCAAAAAGGGAACACACTGCATTCACGTATTGACACACACACACCGTTTCCATTTTCTCGATAATCTTACATCGATTCTACTTTCCTTTCTCGTGCTTACTTCAACGTCTCTCCAAACTCTCCTTTTTCCCGTATTATTCGCCTTCAAGTTTCTCTTTCATCAATTTCCCAAACCCACCAAGAAACACAAATCAAAATCCCATCTCCCTCTCTCCCCCTCTCGCTCGCAAGAATGAAGAATGCGTTTGATTGCCCTAGAGGGTTTTTCGATTTCCCAACTAATTAGGTATTACCAGACCATCAACTTTTTCTGTATTCAATTTGGATATTCCTTTTTCGGTTTTGTTTTTGCGATGTTATTTTTTAAAATTAATGACTTTTGAGTTGAGTAATGTTCTGATCTCCTGCTGCATTTGCCGAGCTTTGTGTATTGTCTTGATTTGGCGGCAAGGGGCCTAACGTCCTCACCATGATCTAGTGTTGTACATCGCGCTATTAATTGCGCACTTTTCGGTTTGCGAGCTTCACACTGTCACACTGGTCCCAGATCAGGGTTTCTCTGACCAATTGGTTTCTGTATGTTGGATTTTAGGATAAGAATTGATTCGTGCTGTTTGAGATTATGGGTTTTGTTTGTAATGTTCTTTGCATATAAAGGATATGAATATCATATATATTTTCAGTGGTTTTGGCCTCGAATCTGAACTGTGTGTGCTGTGTGATGACTAGGCATGTCTATGCCGAGAGAGGTAGATATTAGTTACTTTCAGTAAACATAGGTGGTCCTTATTTGCGTTGCTCATTGTTACATTTATTCATCTCCCCAGTGCGTGTTATAGTTCTAGACCCACACAGTTGCATCCCTTTAATTAATGCAACTTGAATTTGTGAACTTCCTTTATATGCATTGACTATATAGTTTATCGAGAATTCAGGTGAATGCTGCATACTCTTCAAATAAGCTCTTGAAAGCAACCACACAAGTGACTTCTCCATGTCTAAATTTTAAATGTTTTATAGGTCTTCTTACAAGACAGGAAATATGGCATTTACGCCACCCTGTCTCTGCTGGCTCTCACATTTTAAATTTCATCTCAAATTAGGCAAAATAGTTTCTCTGTGTTTGCTTCAATTTGAAAGGTTGGTGCTTGTCTTTTCATTTGCTAACTTCGAGTGTTAATGCACATTATTGGCGTTAATACCATCTTTTCCCTGTTGTTGTTTGAGGTTATTATAAGCACGTACATATTTATTCGTTATGTAGGTGCATGGTGTGTCTTTCCATAGGTTCAATATTTTGCTTCTTTTCTTCCTTGTTTACAATAATATATATGCAGATTTGGCTATGTACTGAGTTTGAATCTGTGAATTTGTTTCCAGGAGCCAGAGTATTATCAAGTTCTACATGGTCCACTAATTCAGAGTGATGGGGCGTTCTTTAAGAACTGTTGGGACACTTAAAGCTTATCAAAACCAGGCTGGTGTGCTGGTCAAAAACTATGTACTAGCGGATCCTTACATTCCATACACTTCTATTGTTCTTGGAATGTTGACTTGCAAATTGGTATGTCAGTCCTTTCTAATTGCTTCTAGTTTACTTCATTGTTGGTTTGGAAGCCCAGAGCATACCCTGATATATTTGGAAGCTGTAGTGATCGAGTATGAATGTCCTGCCTTTATTCTGTTTTGTATCTTATACTAGGAACAACCATCTATCCATAGTTTTAGTTTAGGACTACATGTAGCAAAATCTAATTCTTTATGCAGCAACCCAGAAGTGATAAAGTATCATGTTTTCTGTGCTGATATATTTTCTTCAACTATCTCTTGTTTCTAAGACTTTACTGATAGTCACTCTTTGGCCCTCTGGCAGGCCTACGATCTATGTCAGCTCATCAGCACTTTTTATTCCAGAAATTATAATGCCCTTACTAAGATACAAAGGATGGAGTGGAATAACCGGTGAGTCACTTTTCTCTGCTGTATTTAGTATTCCCTTTTCATTTGTATTTAGTTTTGGTACTCTGCTGACAATTGTAATATTATCTTTCTTGCAGTGGCATTTCCACTCTCCATGCGGTTTTTATTTCGATTATGTCTTTGTACTTTGTATTCTGGTCTGAACTTTTCTCTGATCAAAATCATTCTGGATTAGTTACATTCAGAAATTCATCTATCTCAACATTTGCACTTGGGGTAAGTGCCTGATGCAACTATTCTCTTGAGTTTGTATTCTTGCAAAATATTTCATAATATGTGAAATGGCTTTTAAAATCTTAATTTATTTTCTGTTATTCTTCTTCGACATGCTGCATTTGTTGATAGATCTTTAGTTCAGCAACATATTTTCAACATTTCAATTAAGTATCACTGCCTAAATCAAAATGAATTGTCCCATTCCTTTCTCATCATATACTTTAACATACTCTTGCTGACAGTTTTCTGGAAAAGTAGCTAAGCTTGGTTTCTCTTACTTTGAAAATATAGTCTATGTGGGAAGAAGATAGCATGTATTCATCATAACTTCTGTGATTTTGAGTATTATAGTTAGAAGTAGCCAATAAATTGGCAGTATCTCTTATTCAGTTTCTTGACTCATTAATCTCTATTGTGAGTTTATGACCTTAATATAAGCCATCAAATGAGAATAGGACCACATTTACAGTTCTAGTTTTGTTACTAACATACTTTAGTTCAAAAAAGGAAACTCAAGTGTCGGTGAAGCATTTCTGCTGGGGTTCTTGTTCAGTTCTGATGATATTTGTGGTGATGGGTTGCCATGGCCCATGGTATTCATATTCTCCTATTGCTTTTGGCAGCTCTCTGTTGGCTACTTCTTGTCAGATCTTGGAATGATCTGTTGGCGGTATCCTTCTTTGGGTGGACCTGAGTATGTAAGTAAACTACTGCTAGAATGAAAATGAGTAGGCTTAATATATCTCTCTATTGCGAACATGTGCTTACAAGAACATGTGCTTTTGAATCCCAGGTTCTCCATCACTCAATTTCGGCAATTGCAGTTGCATATGCCATGTACATGGGGGAGGGACAGCTTTACACATTTATGGTTCTGATATCTGAGATAACAACACCTTGGATCAATATTAGATGGTGAGTTTTTCCAAAATGCAGTTCAGGGAACAGGAGGAAAAATTATTAGAACTCTGATTAATTCGCCTGCAAATTTGGACAGGTATCTTGATGTATCTGGATTGAAGAGATCCACTGCATATCTTATCAATGGAGTCGTCATATTTTTTAGTTGGTTGGTAAGTCATTATACTTCTGTGTTTTACTTGCAATGCAAAGCTTATATACTATAGATTATGTGTCGAGTACATGGTTGCCTATGGTTATATTTATATAGAATCAATTACATCTCTTGCCATTTTGAAGGTTCTTTTCTTGTTTCATTTTGTAGTAATAATTTTTAACACCTTAGCTCTTGATGAAGTTATTATTGGGAAATGCAGGTGGCAAGAATTCTTTTGTTTGGTTACATGTTCTACCACGTCTATCTTCATCACGACCAGGTACATGCCTTCCTCAGTACCTCATCGTGGCATTGTATCATTTACTATCAAATTTTATTTTTCAAATAAGATATCTTCATTCTAGAACTCGTATATTTTTTCCATTTTCCGTGGCATTCTCCTCGAGCATTCTGATATGCACTTGTAGCTTAGGATTTTTCAAACTTTTCGTAGTATTTTGAAATTGAAAGTTGTCTCTTGTCTCTCATTTATAAATTTGTATTTCACAAACTTTAAGGCATCGTTACTTTGCCATGCTATCTAGTCTCTCGACACCCTAAACAATTTCAATCTAATTAGGTTCTTTCTAAGAAGGGAATCTAGGTAGGTTCTAATGGAAGTTACAAAACTATGTGCAGGTGATGCAGATGCACACTGCTGGTTTTCTTCTGGTGTTTGTCGTACCTGTGGCACTCGCGATCATGAACTTGATGTGGTTCGGGAAGATCCTCAAGGGTTTGAAGAAGACCTTATTGAAAAAAAAATGACAATTACAATGCTGTAGATATCCCCAGCATTTGTGCGATTAAGATTCGGATTCTGAGGGAAAGAGGCGAATTCAACAACATACACGATAGCGGATAGATTTCACACTTGATGCTGGAAATCAACATGCTGTCAATACTTCCAACAGACCACACTCTTTGTGTCTAAAGACAGAAGATGATATGATTCTCTACTTTAACTCTTCATCTTGTAAAGAGGCTTATCTTTAGCAGGGAAAACAGAGCTGTGGGGAAAGAAAGTAAAGAGCACTTTTCTATATGTACTACTCTGTCTATATTAGAGTTCCGTTTTGTCCCTTCGAAATGCAGTAACCAGGGGGAAATGGAGGTAACCGAATGGAAACATTTTGCAAGCAAAATAAATAAAATTAGGCCAAATTATAGTACAAGTGGTAAGAGCAGCTGTGGATTTATCCTCAATCCATAATAAATTAATACCCAAACATTCTGGTCCAGAAACCTTTAGTTCCTCAAATGTATTTCAGACTATCTAAACGATGAGAGATTTGGCTGAGATTATAAATTGTGGGGAAAATTCAAATGCAAGAAACAGATTTTGTCATGTAAGATAATACACATGGATACATATTGAGCGAGGTTCTTCAACTAAATGGGAAATGCATATAGAAAATTCAACTCCTGTACAAATCTGGAGGGTACACAACTAGTATGGAACACAACACGATCTTGATGTCTGTATATGATTTACTTTCAAGAACAACAAGAAGCACTGTTTGCCCTCTCTGCTGGTCGATCCACGAGGACCATGCCCGACGGGTTTGGTGTCTGCTGCAGCCGCGGTAATCTCTTTGCTGTACAAGCATGACACAAGCTTGTATGAAGAAAATGAGTGATGCACAAGAGTTGCTACCACATATTCTCTCTACCTCTCTCTCAAAACCCGTCATGCTGACATGGTAAAAGGAAAATAAAATGCTTACCTATCTCATAAAAGATTTCATTGACGTTGGCTGCTGTCTTCGCAGAAGTTTCAAGAAAGAAAAGACCATTCTCCTGGGCATAAGTTTGAGCCTCCTGCAAAATAAAGTCCATAATCTTATAAGTTCAATGCTGTCACTTTAAAACCAAAAAACAAGTTCGTTGGATAACAAATTCTACATCTCTCTGCCCATGATAATATTCCTATGATTAGAAACTAAAATAAAAAGGTGGAAATGATGGGCATTACAAGAAGAAATTATTACAAGTGGAAATATATACTGGCACATCTCCCTACACACTCTAGCACCAACATGGAAGAAACAGGTATTTAAATGTTTGTCCCATGCCAAAGGTTGGTCCATTTTCCTAAAAACTTTCAAGAATTCAATGCAAATTGCTGTATTGTATCTTTTTTTTCTTTTTTTTGGAGAGAGAGAATTATAGAAGAAGAATTTTTTGTGTGAGGTATTTGGAAAGTCTGTTGTACACTAGTAAAGAGGATGCATTTAGAAAATCGAATATCTATGGTTACATAGGTCGCATGAATCTTGGGAAAAAAAGAAAAAAACAATTTGCCCAAGTTTTTTCTATCCCAAATTTTCAGAACACTAAGGCACATTATTCACAAAAATAAAGGGAAAAAAATGATAAATGCTTGCCTCTGGTGCCACCGCTCGACCATCCAACATATCTGATTTATTCCCAGCAAGTGCCATGACCATATTTGGATTACCTTATGTCACAAATAAAAAGAAAGCCTTAAAAATCAATTATAAAAGTAAAGCAGGTCTACAGAACATGCTCCTCTTAACAAATCGTAGTGTAGACTATGATATTATTCCTATCCAATCATGAAAATTCATGCTTCCTTTTTGAGGTGTTTAGTAAAAGTGTCTGGTTTTCTCATATAAAACTATTCCATTTCACAAGTTTTACATCTTGTATATATGGGTGCAAAGCCAAAAGACCCGTTGATAGCTACTGATGAAAATAAAGTGATAAAATTGCTTGTGTAATCCCCTCAGTACACCAATCATAAACTAACATTAGAACTTAGAAACTTGAAGTCTTAATGTAGATAACACTTATAATGTCGAAACCCAAGTCACTGCAGCTCCAACACAAACACAACGGAGTTGATGAAATCAGAAAATGCAAATTAAGGTACAACCAGATTTTACAACTAGAGACAATAATGAAATTACCTTGTGCTTGAAGCTCTTGAACCCATTTTTTGGCTCGGTCGAATGAGGCCTATAAAGTTGACAAAAATGTAATTAGAACCGAAAAGGAAGAAAAAGAAAAATCTATCTCGGTATTTATCAAGAACTGACATAAACAATGAAGCATCATTTAAGGCAATTATCAAATTAGTTCAAAGAAACTATGAAAACCGATCTTTCTTCAGTGCCAATCAGGAAACTTGTATATATAGCATGCATTCAGGAACTGGTCATGTCCACAAATTTTAAGCTGTGAGCCATACTCATATTGCCCACATGCCGGAGTTATGGTGAAAAAAAGACACCTTGGCAATAATAGCATTCGTTTCTCAAAATGGGTGTTTAACAAAGCATAGCCATCACAAGCACTGACCCACTGGCTAATGGGGAGACATCTCTGCTAGTTATATGTGTTAAGCAATCAGACTTACTTGATTTGTGATATCATAGACAATGATGGCTGCAGCAGCGCCTCTGTAATACATTGGAGCTAAGCTGTGGTATCTCTCCTGACCAGCCGTATCCCATATCTCAAATTTTACAGTTGCATCATTCACAGCGACTGTTTGTGAGAAAAAGGCAGCTCCTATTGTCGATTCCTAAAACATCAGACCAGTCGAATCACAAAGCGCCCACAGGAAGAGTCCAGCAATATCAAATCTTTGACATTAATCATATACCCACCTGGAATTCCACAAACTGCCCTTTCACAAAACGCAATACTAGACTAGATTTTCCAGCTCCAACATCTCCTAGGAGTACCTACATTAGGGAAAAATTCTATAAAAACCTCATTTAAATTTGCAACAAAGAAGAGAAGGCAAGTCACAAATATAAGCATTTCAGTAGAATTTCAAATCAGCCCTTAAAACAAAATGCAGTAAGACTCGAAACTGTTAAAACGCAGGGTGCAAAGTACATAGGAATAATGCATCGTCCCAAATAAAACGGAAAGGTAATCAAGTTATCCAAAAAATCATCTCTTGGAATATTTCTTGTGCGATCTTAGCATACGAAAAAAATTACCAGCTCTAACTGCTGATTTACACGGACATAAACGAATAATAACAGCTCAGGAAACGAGACAAATCCACTCTTGAAAAATAATGGACAAAAAAGAACTCCACTGTAAACAACTAATTGATACTGAAAGCTCATGAAACGTGGTTTGGGACAATCGCACTTTTTTGAATTATTCTTTTCTCTATTCAATCTAATGTATGGAATTAACTACCAGCAGTTAATGCAAGAACAAAACAACTACCGCGAATTACGAGCAGTGCGTAAACAGTAAACTTAACAAATACATAAATACTAGTACTAATTCAGAAGGTTAATAGCTAACTACAATTTTGACAGTAAAATAATTTATACAGCTTTGCCAAAAGATTTCAAAAATCAGGGATTACTCGCCATTAACCTAATTGTCCAAAATTGACCCAATTCTCTAATACCTACTGCTGAAAACTTCAAAATGATAAAGATACGATCTGACTATCAAGTTCAAATTAAAAAGTCAAATTCGCAAGAAAACAAACAAACCCATGACGTTGGTGACGAATTAAATCAAGCCCATGTTGGAATTTTAATTTTTTTTTTAACAAAGTATGCAGCTGAAATAGATGTAAATATTGGGGAGAAACGATCGGGTTAAAGTACAAACCAGCTTGGCGTTGATGTTCTTGTTTGCGCTTGAGGCCATTAGAAATTTAGGAAAAATTCAACAAAGTAATCAGGCGGAGTAGCAATTAAAACTTCCAGTTGAATTGGTGTGAACAAAATTTGATTGAAAGAAAGAGATTTTAGTTGTGGTTTTGCAATGGTTATGAGTTGACGCCAAGAAAGGTTGGAGATGATGATGCCTATAATTATAGTGAATTACACGCGTCGACGGAACTAACCCCTTAATTTTAGATATTTACCATTTGTGCCACTAAAGTTTAACTCTTTCCCAAAATAGCCCTTAGGATTAATTGCCTGTAAATTCATAACGTTTTCCCCCAATTTGAAAAATCGACTTCTAAATTCATAATCTTTTATTTTTGTCTCAAATTTATTTGGTGAGCAGTTTTTTCTTACGCCAGTGCCGAAAATGACACGGTGGTAGCCGAAATTGATATGGTGGCAGCCGGAATTGACACCTAGGCATATTTTTGACATGTGAAAAAAAAAATAAAAAAAAAATCACATCATCATCTTCCCCAATCCCCCACTCTCAAACTCTAATTTCTCTCGCCACCATCTGTCGCCACCATCGCCGCCACCCTCTCACCCCTCAACCTTCCATGTCTTCTCCAACCTTCACGTTCTTCAAACGCTCCCAGGGGACTTCTCTGTCTAATTCGATGAAGCTTCTTTCCAGATTCACCCTCCATTTCCCTCACAATCCCCAAAAGCCGTCGGTCACCTCCCCATCACCCCTCAACCTTTCATGTCTCCCACCCTTCCAGTCTCTTTCGATCGGTCTCTCTCTCACACTCTCCTTCACTGACCACACACACACAAGCCATCACTATCTCGTTCCCCATCACCCCCTGCGTGACACATTCTAGGTGGTGGCCATTATTGCTCGAATAGAGAGGAAACTAGGGTTCAACTGCGAATTTATTTTGGGGCCAAGGGAAAAACGAAGAGGTAGATGGAGGCGGTGAGTGTATATTATGGGGATCTAATGTTTGTGAGAAAGAAGCGGCGCTGTCGCTCGATATACGGGCGACGGTGGTTGAAACGGAGCAGTAGGTAGAGAGAGGGACAGAGGCGCACAACCATGGTTGTGTTAATGTCGGGATTTCGGACGGGGGTCAGGCTCGTGAGGAAGACAAATGGCTCAGCTTGAGAGAGAATTGGGTGCAGAGAGAAGGGAGGAGAATGGTCTCCGGTCGGTGGCGACGGCGGGTGAGAGGAAGGGGAAATTAGGGTTTGGGAGTGGGGAAGGTTGGGGAAGTGATGATGTGGTTTTTATTTTATTTTTATTTTTCAACTTTTTTTCCACATGTCAAAAATATGCCTAGGTGTCAATTCCGGCTGCCACCGTGTCATTTTCGACGCCGGCGTAAGAAAAGATCGATCACCGAACAAATTTGAGACTAGGGATGGCAATCGGGTACGATGGGCACGGATAATGGCTATCCATATCCGTACCCACGAACTAAATAGATAGTGAATTTTAACCACGAAACTATCCATGAATATCAAATACTACCAAAACTCGCCACCCGTCGGGTATCCGTCAACCCGCTACCCGTCGGATACCCGCGAAACAGAATTTGAATAGTATAAATTAATAACAATTTAATACTAAAAAAAATCACCACAAATCACATAGTTCAAATCCACATCTTTCATCCATGTTCAAATCCACAAATGACAAAGTTTAAATCCAAAGTTAATATTCAAATTCATGGGTATTTCGTGGGTATTTTGCGAGTATTTTAGCTGATATTTTTTCGCGGGTAAACGAGTTTTACGGGTATAAATAGTAAGTATCCAAACTCATACCCGCGAACTAAATGGATAGTGAATTATAACCACAAAGCTATTCGTGGATATCAAATGCCCCTCAAACCCGCACCTATTAGGGTCAGGTACTCGCGGATATCTGTTATCCGTTATTTGAGACAAAAACAAAATGTTATGGATTTAGAAGTCGATTTTTCAAATTGGGAGCAAAAACCAATTTCGGGAAAACGTTATGCAATTATAGGCAATTAACCCAACAATTTAATACCAGAAATTTCATTTCCCTAAGAAAATATTACATCTGTAATCTGTCATACTTCAATAGATCACATCTTTTTATTTAGACTTTTTATTTCAATAAATCACTATTTAAAATAAAAAGTCGATACATAATAAATAATCTCACATTACTCATTATTTACATTATATATCTTTGTGGCTCACGTATAATTATCTCTCATTCCATTTAAAAAATATGGTAAATATTATGTTTTTAGCGAAATTGAACCCAAGACCTCTCACAAAGGAGAGTTTTTGAGTGCATCAACTTTGCACTTGAACTAGGCATCTGTTGGAAATTGGAAGAAATATTCATCCTAGTTTTGATGATACCAAAACCCGTAGCTTTCATATCTCAACTAAAGATTACAGGAGAAAGAAACAACTAAAGAGACTACAACTGAAGTGACTACAACTGAAGCTTTCAAAGACTGAAACTCAACTGAAGACTGAACAACTAAAGGAAGAGACTGGGATCAGAACTGGTCGACTGAATCAAAGTCAACGACTGGTCAAGAAAAGGACGCAAGCATACTCGCCTACATTAAATGCTTCTACAACAACATTTAATGTACCAAATAAGAATATGTCCTTGTACCTGAGCCAGAAAAGAGACGTTATCTCCCAACGGTAGGATTTGAAGAAGAAGATCTCCGCCAACGAATCTATTCCTCAGAGACGCCTATAAATAGCTCAGAAGATCTCTCAATCAAGTGAGAGAAAAAAAGAGAAAAGAGAAGATTCTGATTCAATGAGTTGGTTGCTGTAAGGAGTTTCTTTTCAGTATAGGTTGTTTTGCACCCGTAAGCATTGCAGATAGGTTTGCGTTGCACCCGTAAGCATCGTGGTTAGGTTTGTTGTGCACCCGTAAGCACATGCCCAGAGTGTTTGTCAGACTAATCATCTGGCCATGGATGTAGGAACGTTGTTTTCCGAACCACGTAAAAATTCATTGTGTTCTTACTTACTTTTATATTCAGTACTTGCGCATATCTCTGTTTCTCTAATACTGACTAACTGAAAAGAGTAACTAAGGGATTCTCTGTGAAGAAAATCTTTCAAGGCTATTTCATTAAGTTTAATATTCCGCTGCTAGAGTTATAGGTTTAACTGATCAATCTTTAGATAGTCAGTTAAATAAGTAACTCTACTCTGTTTTACTTACGATTGAAGCTTTACTTGGACTGAAGTTAATTGACTAGCTCAATTAACTAAAGTCACCCACTGAACCTTTGTTTCAGTATCAGTCGCCACCTCTTGTCTATTGAACCGCACACTTTCAAAGCAGTAAAACTGTCTTTCAGTACAAAGGTGTTTGTTTTAAGTAAACATTTGAAAAATAAACTACAGGTGTATTCCCCCCCCCCCTCCCCAATACACCTGTCCTTTCAACCCTCAAGGACCCAACAATTGGTATCAGAGCAGGTTGTTCGAAAGAACAATTTGTTTTGATCAAAGTTCTACCGAACTAGATCCTGTACAAAAAGGGTTGTCAAAAGATTTCAAAAGTTTTCAAAACTTTTTACAAAACTCTTTTTATGTGCTATGTTCTCTTATTTGTCTGTGATCTTTGCTTATGCCATAGACATTAATCCGCTCTTTCAGCTTTCTCTCTCTCCGAGATCGACTCAACGACTGAAGTCAAGAAGAAAGTCGACTCACACTGATGACCGGATCAGTCATCAGAAATAAATCTGTGCTCTAAAGATTTTATTTCTAATGGATTTCTCAGCGTATTGTCATCCAGATGAGATTGTTCTAACATCTGAAGGGATAATCAATAATCAATGAAAGGCTAAGGAATGAGGAAGCAAATTGCATCAAGTCCATTCACACACACTCATTCAGCCGGAAGACGTTAGCTCCATCAGAAGTCAAGCTTCATCAAAATTTGAAGAAAAAAGAGCTGACCAAGAACCACTTTAGAAGATGTCAGAAATGCAACTGAAGGATCAGAAACAAAAGTCAAATCTTCCAGCTCACTACCAGAAAAACGCTCATAGATAACGTATTTTTTTCGTTATCTATGAGCAAAAAAACCGTTGTGTATACTACCGTTGTGTATGATACATATCATACACAACGGTTAAAAAACCATTATGTATGTGAACATAGATAACGGTAGGAGGAACTATACATAACTGTATTAAACCGTTATCTATAATGTTTATATATAACGGTTTTGTACCGTTATATATTATAATTTTTACGTTATGTATTATAATTTTTTTTTCGTATCATACTTGACAGTTTTTTGTACTTTTTATAAAGGTTTACACTGTTATCTTTGTCAGCAATAGATAACGGTTCTGTACCCTGATACATAACGCTAAGATCCGTTATCTTTCACTGTCATACATAACGTTACTAACTGTTATTAAAGATGATAAAAACCGTTATGATTATGTGTTTTGATTGTTATAGATAACGGTTTATTGAAGTTTACATAACGGTTTTTCTCGTTATCCTTGTTATACATAACAGTGTCTAACCGTTATGTATGATTTTCATTTTGTTGTTGATTTTCATGATAGATAACGGTTTTCTATGTATACACAACGGATTTTAACTGTTATGTATGATTTTTTATTTCGTTGTCTATTTTCATTATAGAAAACAGTTTTGCACGTATTAGATTATATGACGGTTTTCTGCAGATTTTTTATTTATTCTCAATTTTCCTTTTATTTATGTTCAAAAATCAATAAAAAAAATTCAAATAATAAACTAACATAAACATAATAATATTAGCATATATAACATAGCATCCATCAATTCGAGCTACACAAGTTGCCTGTCATACATGTTACACAATAACAAACATTAATTCTTGTTTTACTACATGCACAACAAAATAATACAAAACATTGCTTCCTCAAACCGCAGACTGAATATATATACATCTGCGTGTAGAGATTGAAATATGAGAAAACTAGGATAAGAAAAAACATTCAAGTGAAAATTAATACACTAACACGCCGCTTTCATACCTAAAGTTCAATCAAACACATGCTTTATCACACAAGATGCTCATTCCTCACGAATATCATCGATTTCAGCTTTAGTGTATGTCTTAACATTCTTAAACTGTGAAGAGAAACACGTACATAAATATATTTTACGACTAATTATAAATGTTCTATTAGAAAGTTAATGATCAAGAGTATAATATATAATTATCATCGATGACAGAGACGTGTTGGCATCAACTTCATAGCCTGCCATGATGTTTTTCATGAACTTCATGACATAAAATCCACATTGGGATGAACATTCAGGCTTGGATAGAACCCTATCATAATACAATCATAGTGATCTTCCAAGTATACAAAATTTCAAGTGAGAATAAACAACTTGTTTACGGATGAATTATTGGAAGAAGTGGCAGTTTACAGATCCCCATTGATTCCAAAGATTCAGATCTTGTGCATATTAGGGAACTTGGCAATAACAAACATAATTATGTTTTAATATCCATAAATAGCAAATTATACATACCTTAACTATATCCCAACTCGCCGATTTCTTGAATTTTTTTTCCTTGCGTGCATTGACAATATTCATCGCACTTGAATCAAAGGCAACAAGGCAATTCATATTAGCTATAAAAACCGATAATAGAGATTATTAGTTAAAGTCTAAGACTTACGTGTCAACGATGGATTTTCATATGGCATCGTGATTCCGATGAGATATTGAATCCATCAAAGAGACACGATCTTTCACAAGATCAATGATTGTCAGAATCCAATGCCCACTATTTTATAACAAAAATGGATTAGTAGGCGAAAACATATATCACACTAACTACTAACTTATATGTCTCAACATAACATTTTCACTTACCCAATATTGCAAGGAACGAATACCAGCTGATTTGATAAAGCCTTAAGTAACCTATCTGATAGTGCACGGGATCTATCCTCGGCTGAGACATTTTCATCATGAGATATGGTAAATGGATTCACAATTCACAAACATAAACCTCCCAACAACTCCATCTGTCTTCATCTTTTCATACAAATGCCTGGCAACAAATTATTTTATGTTTAGCTACAAACGAAATCCCAATTAATATAAATGATAGTAACTTAATAAAATATTTACCAAACGTATGCGATAATGCAGTTCCCTGTAATCGGTTCCAAATTACAAAAGGGAATCACATCATCCTTCTTTAGAATCCAAACATTAATATCTTGCCCAAAAAGTTCAAAGTCTATTGGAACACGTATCCCTACACCCTGGAGTGACTTCTCCATCATACAGTATAGTGCTACGTACCAATGATGAAGGCAATGATGACAAATTCTTCACTGCGAGCTCATTCACAACCTTCTTTCCACATGTCTTCTTATTATGTTTCTAAATACACAAAACAGACAAGAATGAGGTATTAAGTAATATTAAAAGGCTGCTAGAAAAAATTCAAATTACCTCAGTTGATTTCTCCACCACCAAATGATTAGGCCATGCTACATGGGTTCCTAATGCACTTCCCATAGTCTCCATCTCATCTTAAATACGAAAGGGTAATCGTGCATTATCATCAACAACTTCATCAATCGCCACACGTAAGCAATCTTTAGGAAATGAAGATCCGTAAAGGACATCTCCAGCAACAATGACCGTTCCATAAGCTAAAAGTTTTTTGGATCCGTCTTCAAGTAATTTAACCACCTTCCCTTATATCAAATAAATTAGAGTGGTTTATTAGTATTCAAATAGATGAAAAGAACAAAAATATTTATCAAAAGTGTTCACTTAATACCTCCAACCCAACTGATTTATCAACCAGTACGATGTCTTCATCATCTTCAACCTGTGTCTTTTGAGGCTTTATCACATAACAACTGCCTAATCTTTCAGACTTATCGTCCTTATCACCCACCTTCGATTCGAGTTTTCCAATTCTGCTTACCATCTCGTAGATCACTTTATCTAGAACATGTATGCGTCCATATTGTTCTTTTATTTGCTTCTTCGCTTCCTCCAGCTCATATTGTGCTTTCTCATCAATTTCTTGTTTCTTGACTCTAGGTGTTTCAAAGAATGATTTGGGTTTCACGCATGCCCCTAAACCTCGCACACGGCCACCGTGTTCTGGTTTCTCCAGGGCACGTGATAGCAAATCGCTTGAACAAGATGAAGAATCAATTAGCCTTTCCTTCTTTTCCCTTATGTAATCATCCTGTTATTTTCAAATAATAAAATGGTTAAAACATTTGTTCAATTCAATGAATAATTTAAATTAAATTAACATAATATGATGTCATACTATTTTTTGGAAAGCATTCTTCAAGTTTTCATTCTGAACTTCTCCATCCTTAGTCACTCTTGCTTTCTTCCACATCACAGCTCTGTCTATATCTTCATCACCGTGTAATTCAGACGTCTACAAAACATGTCAAGAAAATAATATGAAATTAGAGATTTATAGTAACTGCAAATGAAGTAATGATGGAGTAATTGTCCCTCCACACCAATGGAACTGATCCACATACTAATTTATAGCATTTTGCCTTTGTATATTCCCCAATGAATGTAAACTTAATTTGTTGTATCTGGATTCAGCACATGTCACCCAATATTAGAGCTTTAAAGAGATATGTAAATCCTATAAATTACTGTGTGGATAAGTTCCATTGCGTTATTTCTCATTGACTGCACACACAACAGATGCTATTTCTCATTAAGTTATACATGTAATATAGTCTATACAAGTCACAAAATTGAACATGTCTGCTGGGGATGAATGGCTGAACAGAGTCATAGAACACATAAATAATAAAAATGTAGGATAATGTTATCCATAAACTCTTAGCAACAAAGGACTTTATAACCTTGATTTCTTCAGCGAGTTTAGCATATCCTTTGCAGGAAAGTCGATGGGGGGTACATGTTCTTACTCCGTCTCTCCTTTTGTTGCTCACTCTAAAAGTCTACAATATTAAAATAGTAATGTAAGAGACAGCTACAAGCAATTCAAAGTTGTTTAGATAAGGAATTAAATACCTTAAATTCGGACGACAAGCGACTAACTACGAACTGATTCCAATCTAATGGCAAAATGCCACTACCCGGCGGTGGTTCTTGCAACTTCGAGGCATAATCTTGATTTGGTACAATGAAATCATTGTACACTCTTGTTTTCCAGCTTCGCCACTTGGAATTTGCAGATTCCATACATCCAGCCTTCCATTTCTCGGGAACATCATATGAAGACTACAAGAGCATGAAATTAACAAAATTATACAAACAAATTAAATTAAAAACTAAAAAATAACATTTTCTGGAGATTTACTTTAACCGTGTCCCATATCAAGTCTTTAACATCTTGCGGGACATCTTTCCACTTCTTAATATTGATTTTCACGTGATCACGTGTAAGGAGGCCAATGTAACTTTGCAATTCAGCTGCTGCATCACCCACTGGCTGTCCACGTGCGTTGAAATCAACATGTTGGATGACCTCTTTTGCCCTCCGCTGAGTAACTTTAGTCAGACATACCTTCCCCCTTTTGGCTCTACTTGTTGAAGTTGTATCTGTAGAAGGTTCCGAGGCAGAAGGATCACTAGCCATTGAAATCCAAGTTATGTTCTACAGTTTGGCCTTTTTTCGTGAGTCTAGCAGCAAATAGATCTCATCTTTCCTTCTCAATCAATCCCTGTAAAAAGAGAACCATTTTATCGACTAAAACCACTAAGTCTATAAACACTACAAACAACAATATAGACAACTGTTGATCTATAACAGCAAATGAGTGCAATTGTAATATTAGCACCTAATGTAAGGCATAAAAAAGTGTTTGACGGCTTACAAGAGTTGCAGGCTGCCCCAAAACCTCTAAGTGGCAGAGAGCTTTTTGAAAGAATGCAAGCATGCAATTGTGTGTGGAGAAAAACAAAGGGTAGAAAAATATCAAACGAAGTGAATTTTAAGAAGAGAAAGAAGAAAGGTAAAAAAGAGCGAAATGAGACAAAAGAGTCAGCTGTGTCTTCCGTAGACAACTCATGTTTTAAGAAGAAGTCAATTTTCTATGAGTTAGAGTATTGGCAACATTTACATGTTCGTCACATACTCGATGTGATGCATATTGAAAAAAATGTGCTGGAAAGTTTAATTGTAAATTGCTAGATATTCCTGGGAAAACAAAGGATGAAATTGCTGCTAGAATGGACTTGGTAGACATGGGTGTGAGAAATGAGTTAGCACCAACTGTGGTTGGGAAAAGGACATGTTTGCCGCCTGCATGTTATACACTTAGTAAAGAGGAGAAGCGCAAAGTCTGTACTTCATTTCTTGGAATGAAGGTTCCCGAGGGATATTCTTCAAACATCAGTAAGCTCGTATCCATGAAAGATTTGAAACTTATTGGACTAAAATTACATGATTGCCATGTCTTGATGCAACAATAACGAAATAATTTTCTTTGTTGTTATGGACCATACATTAGGTGCTAATATTACAATTGCACTCATTTGCTGTTATAGATCAACAGTTGTCTATATTGTTGTTTGTAGTGTTTATGGACTTAGTGGTTTTAATCGATAAAATGGTTCTTTTTTAACAAGGATTGATTGAGAAGGAAATATGAGAGCTATTTGCTGCTAGACTCACGAAAAAAGGCCAAACTGTAGAACATAACTTGGATTTCAATGGCTAGTGATCCTTCTACCCCGGAACCTTCTACAGATATAACTTCAACAAGTAGAGCCAAAAGGGGGAAGGAATGTCTGACTAAAGTTGCTCAGCAGAGGGCAAAAGGGATTATCCAACATGTTGATTTCAACGCACGTGGACAGCCAGTGGGTGATGCAGCAGCTGAATTGCAAAGTTACATTGGCCTCCTTACACGTGATCACGTGAAAATCAATATTAAGAAGTGGAAAGATGTCATGCAAGATGTTAAAGACTTGATATGGGACACGATTAAAGTAAATCTCCAGAAAATGTTATTTTTTAGTTTTTAATTTAATTTGTTTGTATAATTTTGTTCATTTCATGCTCTTGTAGTCTTCCTATGATGTTCCCGAGAAATGGAAGGCTGGATGTATGGAATTTGCAAATTTCAAGTGGCGAAGCTGGAAAACAAGAATGTACAATGATTTCATTGTACCAAATCAAGATGATGCCTCAAAGTTGCAAGAACCACCGCCGGGTAGTGGCATTTTGCCATTAGATTGGAATCAGTTCGTAGTTAGTCACTTGTCGTCCGAATTTAAGGTATTTGATTCCTTATCTAAACAATTTTGAATTGCTTGTAGCTTTCTCTTACATTACTATTTTAATATTGTAGACTTTTAGTGAGCAACAAAAGGAGAGACGGAGTAAGAACATATACCCCCATCGACTTTCCCGCAAAGGATATGCTAAACTCGCTGAAGAAATCAAGGTTATAAAGTCCTTTGTTGCTAAGAGTTTATGGATAGCATTCTCCTACATTTTTATTATTTATGTGTTCTATGACTCTGTTCAGCCATTCATCCCCAGCAGACATGTTCAATTTTGTGACTTGTATAGACTATAGTACATGTATAACTCAATGAGAAATAGCTTCTGTTGTGTGTGAAGTCAATGAGAAATAGCGTAATGGAACTGATCCACACAGTAATTTATAGGATTTACATATCTCTTTAAAGCTCTAATATTGGGTGACATGTGCTGAATCCAGATACAACAAATTAAGTTTACATTGATTGGGAATATACAAAGGCAAAATGCTATAAATTAGTGTGTGGATCAGTTCCATTGGTGTGGAGGGACAGTTACTCCATCATGACTTCATTTGCAGTTACTATAAATCTCTAATTTCATATTATTTGCTTGAAATGTTTTTGTAGACGTCTGAATTACATGGTGACATGGTTCAACCACCTAGACCATCTAGAATATATATATATATATATATATATATATATATAGGGTTGGGATCTATGAAGAAGTAACTATATTTCGTTATGAATAAGTCAACAAATTTACCGAATAAATCACGCGACCACACGAATAGTTATTTTACTGAATAAACACGTACATTTTTCGTTCATGCGCTCGCGTGATTTATTCAGTAAATTTATTGAGTTATTCAGCCTTCGTTGTTTCCTTCTACATTTAGCATTCTTCATTGATCCCTTCCATATATATATATATATATATATATATGAGGAAGTTCAATAGGAAAATAAATATTTTCAAACAAAGGAGAAACAATCTTAACCATCGATCATAATCCATCGAATGGTCAATAATTAAGATTAAATTTCGCATCCAGATTTTTTATGAGCGTATCGATATTTGTGTTGAACATATCCAGGTTTCGAACCCCAAAAATCCCAAATGTGTGTAATACTCGTTAATTACCTTAACCTATTTGAATTTATAAATATATATTGTTAAATACACTAACTGATTATATGTTACAATAATAAATCGACATTACAAAGTAAACATTAATATTATTGTTAGTATTTTTTTCATACAAAAATAAAAGTTGTTGAGTAACAGTCCAAATTATGAGCGAGTTTTAGGTGAAGTTTGGTGTTGAGCAATTATAAATTCTTTAAAACAACTTATAATTAACCTGTTTAAGAGTTTATGGTATCCACATTGGAGAGCTAGGATGAGCTCTTAAAAATGGTCCCCACCATTTAAGAGTTCACCATTCACATTGGGAGAGCCAGCATCCTCACTCTTAAATTTTGTTTTTTTATTTCATCTTTATTTTTAATGTTGTTTTCAATTAATTTTAACATATATTTAACAACATAAATTTTATTCAAATTAAAATTTAATAGTCATTAATTAAAAAAAATATTACAATAATTTTCATTTCTATTTTATATGTATTTTATCCATTTTTTTGGATACGAGAATTAAGAAAGATGTATTTGTTGCGTAGGTGAAAAAGTGAAAATATGTTAAAGGGTAAAACTTTTACTCGAAAAGGAAAGAGCCTCACTTATGGTGGGACACTCAAAATAGAAAGAGTCTCACTTATAATGGGACGAAGGGAGTATTTGAAAGCTACATTAAATTGATATTGTATTAAATCTCACATTGAAAAATGTAGATTTTTCTATAATGTGTACTACAGTATAAATATTGAAGCTACATTTGGTTAAATTAAAATTAAAATTAAAATTAAAATTTTTAAGTTTTAAATGATTTTAATATAAAAAATAATAATTAAAAAATAGTAAACTATTTTTTTTAATAGGCGGTGCATTGCACGCGCCTACTAATTTAATCGTCCGAGCTCGGAGCGGAGGGGGAAGCTTGGTGCGGGAGAGGCGGGTGCAGTATTGGTGGGGGCCTCGCGCGAGCCCCCACTGTGGATGCTCTTAACTCATAAATAGCTTATAAGCTCTAAAAATAAGCTCCAATAGCTTAGAAATTCCCAAAAAATATATAAGTTCATCTTTCCCAACTTATCTTTTCATAATCTTATGTAGGAGTAACAATTATTTGATATAAATGTTAGTATTCAATTATAATTTGTTATTTTGATTACATACGCTCGTAAGTTTATATATCTTCGATTTTCTCTCTCTAACAAACATTTCTCGTTATATTTAAATTATTTTTCTCTAGCTTATAAGCTTGATTATCCAAACAATTTGAAAAATTATAAATTCATAAAAATTACATTTTATAAGCTCTGTAAAATCAGTTTAGTCAATCACCCACTTAATTTTACATTTGATTTTGTATTTGTTGAAATAGAGGAGATTTGCCGCAAAGATTGTGTACATCAACTAAGCTGAAATTCTATTTCACGAATTTCATTGCTAACACCAAATCTGCTACTTCTTTTCTCAAGTCAAATATAAACTGTATAGAGCCAACTTTAAGATACTTATATTGAGCAATGTAATTTAATATTTGACCCTCTCATCTTAAAAACATAAAATTCGGTCATTTTATGTAATTTTGAACTATACTATCCTTAATTTGGGCGGATCGAATCGAGTTGGGCGTGTGGGTTCGAGTAGTACTTTTAACACTAAATGTTTTAATTTGTATTAAAAGTAGCAAATTACTTAGAACAAAAAATGGGTAATTGCCCCTAAATACATAAAGTTTCACCAATTTCTGAAATTGCACATCATTTTTAAAATCTGCCTCACAATACATAACATTTGTTTATTTTCTGAAATTTTCCACGACCACCCAACCAGTACCCAAACGTGAAAATGACGTGGACGCCGAAAATGCCACGCAAGCATGCCGAAAAATGTAATTAATTGACGTGGCAATGAGAGGCGCAAAACGACGTAGTTTTGAGGTGTTTCAATTTTAATTTCTGAAATCCCCAATCCAACATATTTGCCCCCATATTGCAGTCAGTTGTTGCATCTTTGGAAATTCTGATCGCCTGAGAAAGCCAATGGGTAAAACGGTGCACAATTCCTTACACACTGTTCGTTTTTAGTAATTAAGAAATATGATTGGTGCGTGCTTGATTTCCTTTAGACGCTTCATTCGTGGCCTGGATTTTACTCCTAAACGTTGAGTGCAAGTAACAGAAATTTGATAGAGCTCCGTCAGGTTCTGATGCTAACTAAATCTGCTTTTGTGTATATTAGTACATCGATCGCGGGCTTATACATGCATAGATCATGTTCCTTGTTAAGAAAACTCGTTATTGAAGTGCCAATGCGATGGAGCACCTATACTTATTTCAGATCTCTCCTTTTCTAGATGTCGCATTTGTCAAAGAAAAGCGTTTGCTTTGTCATGTTTGTGGATGAAGTAACTCTGAAAACTTTCTCATCGGAAGGCCCCATGCCAGACTCGACGGGCTTTATAGGGATTTAGGGAAATTTGGGGGCAAATATGTTGGATTGGATTTGGGGAACACCTCAAAACTATCTCGTTTTGCGCCTCTAATCGTCACGTCAATTAATTACATTTTCCGGCGTCCACGTCATTTTCACATTTGGATGGTTGGGTGGTCGTGGGAAATTTCAGAAAATAAACAAAGGTTATGTATTGTAAGGCGAATTCTAAAGATTAGTGAAACTTTATGTATTTAGGGGCAATTACCCCAACAAAAAAAATATCAAGTAATATGGTAATTTTGACATTAATATTCTCATTTGTTTTAAGTAATTTGGTACTTTTGGCACAAATTATAACATTAGTGCCAAAAGTACCACCCAAACCCGATCTGATCCATCCAAATTAAGGGCAATACAATTCGAAATTCCAAAAAATTGTCAAAATTTATATTTTTAAGATGGACGGCCAAATATTGAGTTATAATCCCTAATATGACTATATGAATGGATATCTATAAGGCCAAATGAAATAAATTGAACAAACCACATATAAAATCAAAAATGAAATACATTGTTCAAGTCCTCAGTCGTGCGATTTTTAAAATTTCTTTATTTACTTATGTAATTTATCTATGAAAAAAATGAAACTCCTTGCAAAACTTATATTGGTAGGTTAAACTATTTAGAGCTAAATGTATAATATTTTCTTCAAAATTTGAGTTTGATGAATATTTCATCCAGTAACTTATTAAATCAATAACCTTAATTTTACATGCATGTGTAATTATTGATAAAATAAAATAAGAGAGTGAATAATAGGAGCATAGACTATAGGGAGCAAGGCCATGAATTAAATTGAATAAGAAAAAACTATAGCTTATTCCTTAGCTTCTAAAATGTATGGTGCAATGAATGAATATAGAGATGGTGGCAGTCGGTCTCACGAATGGGATTAAAAGGCAAAAGCTGAAATACCCATTGCGTCCTTGTGTCAGCCATGAGAGATAGAGAGAGAGAGAATCAACGGTGTATGTGATGGGAAAGGGAAAGGGAAAGGGCAAAAGCCTTTTTCTTTTCTCTTCTTCTTAAAAACAGAAATTGTTAATTTTCACACACACAACAGTGAGTGAGAGAGTGTAGGCAGGCAGGCCCTTGACAAAACAACAACGCTGACACCAATAATAACGCATAAATGGCCACTCTGCAATGGTGTTGCAGTGTTTCCACACTTGAATCTTGACCAGTATTTTCTTTCTCCTAGCCTCTTTGACCATCACCTTTTTCCCTCACACCACGCCACGTGTCACACCCACATTCTCAGACGACGTCACCTAATCCATCAACAATTAAATCCAAAGTCACACTAATAAACATGAAATAACCAGATGCCCACCAATGGAGATATATAGATGATGATCATCTGGTCTGTACAGATAATTAATCTCTAATCTCTATCACTAAACCTATGCACCATTAATAGCAATGACTATATAAATATATGTGATTATTTTGAGGAGGGTTGGGTTGTGTGGCCTGCCAAAGCAAGCATAGAATTGGCGAGCTTGTTAATGGCGTCGACGAGCCCATTAATGCCTTGTCGATTCATCTCAGCCTTGGTTTCCTCAATTTGCAGTCTTCTCTTATGCAAATTCACCATTTCTTTGTGCCTTTCCTCCTCTCTATCCTCACATGACTGAATTGCTTCTGCTATGATGGAGGCACTCTTCGATATTGCAGACCCTACTTCTTGCAATGTGGTGGCTGCGGCGACGCCACTCGTTCCTTCTCCTCCGCCGCCTCTTCTCTTTCTTCTCTTGGCTGGTGAACCCGAGTACTCACTAGTGTCGGAATCTGGCTATCACAATTTTAGATAACCTTAAAACTCAAGAACCCACAAAAATCAAGTTGCTATCTTTATCAATTGAGAAATGAATTCCAAGAAATCATGTCAAATCCATGCATAAAGATTTAAATAATTTGAAATATTAAGACAAGGGTTTTGACTGCAATGTAAGTAAGGTACAGAATCTTGACTGAAATTGGGGTTCTGAGAAAATAAGGAAAAGCCCACGGTCACGAAACAAAGATTGATTCAACTATAAAAAAACACACAGCGTTGCTAAAGTTAATCTCTCCATAAAAATAAAAGTTTAGGGTAGAGTTGCAATAGTTTAGAATGAAAGAGAGTACCTACTGTAGGTAATGGGTGAGCAGAGGTGGGCGGCGGCGGAAGAATGGCCGGAGGGGGAAGAATGGGACATTGCGGTAAGAAAGGGGGGGGAGGCGGCGGAGCTTTCCTGTCGACGACGGCGAGGAGCGCCTCGTATATCTGCGGCAGCATGTTGGAGGGCAAATTGTTGTCTTTCCTCTCAGGCTTGTCCATTCTCCAATAAGACTTGTCGGCGCCTCTCCGCTCAAACTCTCTCACTTTCTTGAAATCCCTCATAAGATTGTCCCACTTGTCATTGCACTGGTTCTGGCTCCTGAAACACCCGTGACTCCAGCAGTAATCTTCCACCCACTTCCACCGCAGCTCCGCCGGCTTCCCCCTCTCCGTGCTGTCTCCCACCCGCTTCATCCGCCGCTCGTCGTCCATTTTTTTCGCCTCAATCAGCACCATCGTTTCTTGAAGGTTCCAGTTCCCCTTTCTGTAGTCGCGCTGCGCGCTCACGCTGCCGCTGCCCAACCCACCTTCCTTAGCTATTGTCAGATCCATGCAACTACCAAACACCCAGCCTCCTCACACACACACACAAACGCTTCTTTTCTGAATCTGACTTCTTGAGCTTTGTTTGATCAATGTATGAATCTTTTCATCGAACACGTTGTGTTCAATGCCGATTGAGGGATATTAACCCAAACATGGTTTCTATAATGGCTTGTTTTTTGCAAATTGGCTATCTATCTTTATATATATGCAGATTGCAAATTCAGATATTGAGAGGGAAAGCCAGCCACCTCTTATCAGTAATCACCAATCACCATTATATATATTTTCTCTCTCTCTCTCTCTTTCTCTCTCGTGCCTTTTTCCACTTTCCCTAAATTCTGTAGAGGGCACAATTGAAGCCTAGCTCCCCCTTAAAATCATCAAAAATCTTGAAAGTTAAAAGTTCAAATCTAAAACTACTAATGCAAGTCACTAACCCCACCGCACCCTACCACAGTCATGGAAAAATTAAGAGAGAGAGAGAGAGAGAGAGAGAGGAGCTACAAGAAAAGAGAGAGAAAGGAGGAGAGAGAGAGAGAGAGTAAAGCGTTGCCATCTACCATTAAGAAAAGGCCAAGGAAATCCATTCAACCTGACACATCCCCACAAACCCAAGAAATTTTTTAGAGAGAGAATGAGGGGTAGATCGATCAGCGGGAGGAGAGAGAAAGCCTGTGAATTTTGACTGACTGACTACACAGAGGGGCTGGTTCAAAAGGGGCAATAATGTTTCTTCCTTCGATTAACAACAAACAAATGGTGGCGGTTTAGTACTAATCCTTCACTCCAGATATCTACTTTGTTACGTAAGTCTGGTTAAGTACTAGATTAATATATACGAGGTTGCTAGAAAGGAGATGCATTTTGTTGAAAAACAAAGCAGAAACGAAAAAATAATCTGCCTGTAACAGAGAAGATCGTGTCTAAAGGTAAACCACGTGAGGGCTGTATAAGTGTTGCAGCTTCTTCGAGTTCAAGAAAAATTCACATCAAGACCCTCTCTCTCCTATAGACAGTGATAGTGCACTAATCATTTGTTTTGTCATCTAATCCCATAACTAATATAGGACGTAGATTCATAATGTATGATTACGTTATTATCGAAATATACGCATAAAGTATTACGTGCATTTATGGTGAAGATTGTATAAATAGATTATATAGAATTTAATACTCTCTGTACTTATCAAATATATCCACTTTTAAATATTATGAGTTTTAATAAAATAATCATTATTTTATTGTGAATGAAAAATTGATCAAAACTATATAGACCGAGTATGTTTTATAAAAAATTGACGAAAATAACAAATTAAATACAGTGAGAGTATGTCTTTTTAGTATTTTCATAGCAATTTAATCAAAAAATGTCTCAAAAAAAAACCCAGAAAAATAGTACTCCATTTTCTGCATGTACTTATGGTATATGGTGCATCTCAGAAAAATAGAATAAAAGATACGGACTGTAGCAGCTACGTCGAATAGTAGTTGATTAACATCATCTCTTCCAAATGCCTTTTCCACTAAGAATCATTTATTGCTCCCCGTTGCATGAGTCCAAATTAGCTATCGCCAGTTATTTGGTGCGGATGCGGCCGGATCGCCCAGCGCCCAAACCCACCCCCTAATCCGTGCTTTTGACTCGCCCTAAATTATTATATTTATTTATAAAATAATGTAGTCTAATGACTATAATGAAGATCGAAAATTAAATTTTGGCCTTTAATCTTCAAATCACAAAATTTGGCCAGTAATTAGGTGGTATTAGGGATGGCAACGGGCCGGATCTGGACCGGGTCTGGCCAATACCAGATCCAGATCCATTTTCATATACCAGATCTAGATCCGGATCTAGATCCGTGGATCTGAAAATTTTGGATCCGATTCCAGATCCGTCAGATCCGCGGGTCCACGGGTCCAGATCCATGGATCTACTATTTTTAAATTAAATTAAAAAAAATCACAAAATCAACAACATCTAATGTTTATCATGAAAAAAATCAAAAAATCAACAACATCTAACAACTTATAGACTAACATAATCTAACAATAAGCTTCAAATCAATAATCAGTCCAACTTATAGAAGCTAACAGAATCAATCCAAAATTCCAAATCGAATCTATCAATGGCTGACCAAATCAAGAAATTAAGATGCAAAATTTCATTCATAAATGGCTGACCAAATCAAGAAATTAAAATCAGTCCAAAATTGAGATCCAGATCCGGCGGCGGCGGTGGTGGAGTCTGGCGGCGAACGGTGGAAATGGCAAGCGGCGACCGAAGATGGAGATGGGCAGCACGCGGAGTCTTGCGAGGCTGTAAAAGAGAGAGGGGGGCGGGCGAAGTGGAGAGGAGGTTGGACGTGTGCTGTACTGTTGTCCCCGCCTTCGCCGGCGAACTGGATCGAGAGGGAAATGAGCAGGGTTCAAGCGCCCAACTGGAGGGAGGGAGATGGGCTGAGGGCGGCGGGCAGGCGAACTGGAGAACTGGAGATGAGCAAGGTTCGGGCTATACTGTTGTCCCCGCCTTCGTCGGCGAATTGGAGAGGCGGCAGCGGACGAACTGAAGAGGAGGATGGGCTGAGGGCGGCGAGCGAGATTAGAGAGTGGAGAGGGAGTGAGGGAACAAGAAGGGAAGTCAGATGTTGGAGAAATAATTTAGAAACTAGGGTTTGTATATTAATTTTAATTTGTGTAATATTTTTAATTTTAATATATTTAATACTATTAATAAAATAAATATAAAAAATAAATAATATATATTAAATAAAACGGATCCACGGGTCGGATCCGGATCTCAAATTTCAAGATCCAAATCCAGATCCGTTTTTAAAATTGAGATCCAGATCCAGATTCGCGGGTCCAAAAAAATGAGATTCAGATCCGTAAAAACGGATCTGGATCCACGGATTTGGACCGGATCCAAGATCCATTGCCATCCCTAGGTGGTATGTCTACTATACTCTTTTTACCCGTCAAACACCTGGATCTGATTCTACTCATCTCTCAGTCTGATTCCAATTTCGTAGTCATGCCGTACGCATGATTCTCCTACCCTCCTCCTCTCTGTCCCCCCGTCGACGAAGAGAGGCGATTCTCGTCTCCTCTCTCTCTCTCTCGCTGCTTTCGACGAATTTGCAGTGATTCGGCGAGTTTTGGTGCGAGATTTTGTTTGTTTTTTGTTTGTTTGTTTGTTTGTTTCATGTGCTTCATCTTCTTCACATTACGATTTCTTCATTCTATTGTTGTTGTTTCTGTATTTGTGCTGCACGCATGTCACTATTAGTGCTATAAGTGCCAAAATGATCATTTTAAACACTTCCCCGCACGGTTTAGATGTTTCATTTAGGGTTTAGATGATCCATGTAGGGTTTTTTATTTGTTTGTTTGTTTCACGTGCTTCATCTTCTTCACATCATGATTTCTTGATTCTATTGTTGTTGTTTCTGTATTTGTGTTGCACGTATGACACTTATAATAGTGCCATAAATGCCAAGATGACCATTTTATTTGATTTTATTTTGGATTTTCGTTGACACTTATGGCTCTATTAGTTCCATAAGTGCCAAAAGAACCATTTTACTTGGTTTTATTTTGGATTTCCGTTGGCACTCATGGCTCTATTAGTTCCATAAGTGCCAAAAAGACCATTTTACTTGGTTTTATTTTGAATTTCTGTTGGCACTAAGGAAATCGGCACTTATGGCACTAATAGTGCCATAAGTGCCAACGGAAATCCAAAATAAAACCAAGTAAAATCTTGGCACTTATGGCACTAATAGTGCCATAAGTGCCTAACCCGACCTGGCACGCGATCCGCATGCCTAATCATGCCTAATCCTACCCGATCCGCCTAATTAAGAGTAAAAACGTCATAAATCGTTAAAAAATGTCAAATTTTACGTTTTTTTCAATTAGTGGCTATAAATTGTGTTTTATGCTTCATTTTGGCTACTTCAAAATTTCGCTCTTTATTTATAATAATTGTTACTTTTAATTAGCGTAAGATATACATTTGTTCGCACAAATGTTTACTTATGTTAATATAAGTAGTTAACATCAATATTGTGAAGAAATGTATATTTCAAAAATATTACATTTCTTCATAATAATAATTAGTACTTTTTATTATAACAATAATTACAATAAATATAATATTCTTGAAATATTATCTTTCTCCATATCAATTATTACTTTTTATTATAATAATTATTACTTTTAATTAACATAAATAATTATATTATTATTTGATCAAATAATTATTATCGTAAAGAAAAGTAATTATTGATATGCATAATGCTTTATATTGAATGAAGGTAAATATTTATATTAACATAAGTATACATTTGTGTGACCAAATGTATATCTTATACTTATTAAAAGTAAAAACTCATATATATTAGGGTTTAGTGTTCAGGTTTTAGGATTTAAAAAATATAATACTTTAGATTGAATGAAGGTAAATACTTTTATTTACATAAATATATATTTGTGCGAACAAATGTACTCCCTCTGTCACATGAAGCATGACACACTTCTCTTTGGCACGAGAATTAAGAAATTTGTATTTTGTGTGTTAATTGTGGTAGGTGAAAAAGTGAAAATGTGAATAAAGGATAAATTTTTTGCTATTTTTAGAAATATGTCATGGTTCGTGGGACAGACCAAAAAGAAAATTGTGTCATGCTTCGTGGGACGGATGGAGTACATCTTATGCTTATGAAAAATAACAATTACTATAATAAATGTAATAATTTGAAGTGGTGGTCAGAAAAGAGTGGGTCAGGGGACGGGTCAGCCGCACCCAATACCAACCCATTAGCTATTTATTAGACTTTCATTTCGTGACGAAGATATAAATAGACGCACATATTGAGCATGTAAATCACAAATGACAGGTCATGATATGCGTTGTTTTTATAAATTAGATGACATTGTTGCGATTTGATCGAAGGTTCTAATATATTGTCGAAAGTTTATTTAAAGTGTTCATTCTTCTTTTCAAATATCTTAATCACTGCGATAAATGAACATGCCCCTAGGTAGTGAGAGTCAACATTAAAGATTTCGAGTGGCCACAGTTTAGTATACTTGTTTAGTTAAATTATTGACCCTTCAAATTATCCATGGGGTTATGCATATGTATATATGGTTGATACGTAGACAATAATGCGATTTTATTCTTCCACGCATATTGATAACCATGGTGTGCTATATATATATATATATATATATATATATATATATATATATATATATATATATATATAGTGTACTATATATATATAGATAGGAGTAGGTTACAATGAGATTGTTATTTTTCATGAGATATGAAATAAGTCAGTATATATTGTTGAATACACAGTACATAGTGTTGAATAAAAATATTCAAAAAATTAATAAAATTTTTGCTCCATTCAGGATTCGACCCAGGTCAAACCTATAAATTAATCTAAGATCTCACTACTTATAGGAAATCTCATTGGAACGCTCCCAGAAATATAGGGTTGCATTCTCATAGAATTTTTACTTTACTTTACGTAGTATATAGACCCAAATCTGAACCATTAATTGAAAAGGACGAATTGCACAAATGAATGACACGTGATGCAGACACTAAAATATATCATTCTTAAAAAAAAACACGGAGGATCAAAACAATCATTTTTCCGTTTCTTGCAAAAACCATGCATATGACAAAACAGAACACCGCATATTGCACAACAAAACAATGCATATTATAAAACAAAACCATGCACGACTAATTGCAAGAAAATATTTAAATTGAACCATGCATTCATGTAAATTGAGTCATGCTTATTATGTTAATAAACCCTATATATTGTGTCAATGAACCCTGCATGTTACACAATATACATGGTTCAGTTTTCTAATATGCATTGTTATGTTATGCAATATTTATATCCATTTATACATATTTATGTTTATATTTATGTTATTTGTATTCAATTATATGCATAATTTTGAGAACGGGCCTGCCAAAAAAATGTTTTTTGGATAACAAAATACTCCATCCGTCCCACTAGACTTGGCACTTTTGCCTTGGGCACGGAAATTAAGAAAGTGGTATTTAGGGAGTTAACGTGTGGGGGGACCATGTTATTAAGCAAACCACTAATCATTTTCTCTCTCCACTTAACTATTCTATTTTTATTCCTGATTTTCGTCCAATTTAATTCCTTGCTTTTAAATTCCATCTCATTACAAATAAATTGAGTGATTGAATTTTTCAACAATTTTTTTTATTTCTAAATTCAACCTCAGATCAAAATTTTTGAAAATTATGCCTAATTCACACCTTTCAAAAACAATGCAAACGGATAGGGGTGGGAATCGGGTCGGGTTCGGGTACCCTACCCGAAAAAATCGGGTACCCAAACCCGAAAATTGATCAAAACTCCTACCTGATGTCGAACCCAATTCTGAAATCGGGTACCCTAATACCCGAGTCGGGTACCCGATTCGGGTATTCGGGTACCCTAAATTACCCGATTAAAATGAATTGAAATTAGTCTCCTCAAAGTCAAAAAAAATTCAAGAGAAATCGGCAAAAAGAAAAATGAATAAGCATACCTGCTGACTGGCGACTGTTGTGCTGTCGGAGCTCGGAGGCGGGGCGGTGGCCGGTGGAGGCCTGGAGTGCTAACTGCTACGTCGGCTGTGGGTGGGTTCGACGGGGAGTGGGAGGCGCGCCGCTATGAACTGGAGGCCGATGGACTGGAACTGGAACAGGGAGAGACCGAGTGGTGGCGCAGGAGGGCGACGACGGCCAGGTGAGAGGCACCGGCGCGCCGCTGGGTGGGAGGCCGGAGGCGGGACGGGGAGGCAGGGAATGGGGACGGATTCGGCGGAAGTTAGGGGGCAGTACACAGGAATAGGGTTTCAAACTTAATTGATTCAAACTTAAAAAATTAAATTTAATTCAATAATTTAAAATATATTCTAATTTAAAATCGGGTATTTCGGGTATACCCGATACCCGATTTTTTTACACCCTAACTACCCGAACCCGATCCCGACCCCTAATTTTTCGGGTATGGGGTATCCGATACCCGATTTTTTCGGATCGGGTAATCGGGTACCCTATACCCGAACCCTATCTTCCCACCCCTACAAACGGAAATTAAAAATGCAATAATTGGAGCCAAATTTTCCCACTTAAATTTCAATTCAGAATCTGTCACGCATCAAAGTGGCGCAATTTTCAGAATTTGCCAAAATTTTGGCTTACATTTAAATTTCCCTCTAAAAGCTTCAATTCAAAGGCAAACAATTGCCTATAAATACACCTAAAATCTAACTGCAGTTTCATCCAAACATCACAGCCACTATTACATTAAAAAAAAAACAACAACCATGGGGCGCAAAGATCTAACTATACAACAAAGGCAAATGATGGTCCAGTTCTTTCTTGAGAGCCACCGCAATGGACGGCTGCAAAACGGTAAAATCAACGAAGCTATGGAGAAGTTCAAGTGCTCAAAAAGAACGGTGAGTTGTCTTTGGGCTGAAACAAAAAAACAACAAGGCAGTGGGACAACAATACATTTACAAAATCGAAAGGTAAACACATCTAAACCATGGAAAAGAGTACAAGTTGATTTAGCATTAATTTCAAGTCTAGAATTGCAAAAAAGATAAACCATCAGGAGCTTAGCACATGGAGTTAGCTGTTCAAAAACAACTGTGTGGAGATGGATTCAACAAGGGCTGATCAGAGCACATACTTCAGCCATACGGCCTGATTTAACGGCTCCAAACAAGCTACTGAGATTGAGGTTTTCATTACAAGCACTTGAAGTCGATAGCATCTTAAGAAATTTGAGGTTTAGGAGCATGCACAATACAGTGCACATCGATGAGAAGTGGTTTTACATGACTAAGGGGACGCACAGGTTCTATCTTACACAAGGGGAAATAGAGCCACATAGGACTTGCAAAAGCAAAAAATTCATAACAAAAGTTATGTTTGTGTGTGCTGTGTGCAGACCCTTGTTTGGGCCTGATGGTGAGGTAATATTTGATGAAAAATTTGGGATATTTCCATTTACTAAAAAAGTGCCAGCACAACGAGCTAGCAAAAATAGACCAGCAGGGACCATGGTGACCAAGTCAATAGAGTCAGTCACTAAAGAGGTGTATAGGGAATGCTTGATTCAAAAGGTATGGAATTTTTAATTAAATTCAAAATTTATTAAAAGAAAAAAGAAAAACCTAGGAACCCTTGAGAGCACAAAAGAGCAGACTAAGGGCCGAGCCTCATTAAAACCCTTTTAAGGAAAACCCAAAGGGAAAAACCTTAAAAGGGAAAAAGAGTACTCGTCTAAAGACAAGCTAACACACAGAAAAAACTCAAGAAAAAGAGACCAACAGCCAAGAAGGAGGGAGAAACTTCGGGAACCATTCAAAAAGGTATGGAATGCAGATGATGAGTGTATCAAATGTAATGCTAGAATGTTAGGAGTTCAATTGTTGAATGTGCTTGATTCAATTTATTTTAAATGCTGTATTTCAGATGCTGCGAGCCATTATGGCAAAATGGCCAACTGGAGCAAGCAAAGTTATCTATATTCAGCAGGACAATGCAAAGCCACATATCACAAATGATGATCCAATTTGGAGACAACATGCCAATCAAAACGGGTTCACATTTATTCTAGTGCAGCAACCACCAAACTCCCCAGACACCAATGTCAATGATTTAAGGTGGTTTAGGGCCATCCAAAGTTTTCAAACACAGACTAGCAGCCAGACAATTAACCAATTAATAGAGGTTGTACACAAAGCATTTGAAGAGTTGTCTCCAAACACTTTAAACAATGTGTTTCTAAGTTTGCAGGAATGTATGGTTGAAATTATGAAGGTTAAAGGTGAGAATTCCTACAAATTGCCCCATATGAAAAAGGGGGAACTTGCTAGGGCTGATGCATTTCCATTAAATTTGGAAGTGTCTCAGGATTTAGTAAGAGAATGCATAAGCTACTTAATAGAACAGGGAGGTGCAGCTGGGATTGAAGAGCTTATAAATACACTTGGTATTCAAAGGCTGGAAGTTACACAAGAAAGGCAAATGATTTAGGGTGAAGACATTTTGAAAGCTTAAAACAGGAGCTGAAGCATGTTTGAAAGCTTAAAACAGGAGTTGAAGCATGTTTGAAGACCCACAACAGGAGCTGAAGACATTTTTTAAGTCTTTTCGCTCACACTTTTTGTAAACAATGCACATATGCAACACTTTTTGTAAAGAATGCACATGAATGATGAAGGGCAGACTAATTGGGCAAGTTGCAACCTCAGTGGTCAATTAAGTGTTGCACAACTCACAAAGCACCACATAATCAACCACAACCTCAGTAGACTAAGGGCAACGTCACATAAAAAAATCATGGACACAACAACCATAAAAGGAGTGCATCACATAATCATTTAATGGACACTACAACCTCGCAGGAACCATAGAGAAACCAAGAAAATTTTTATACTTAAACTACAATCCACTAATCATCATTTCAGCCTCATTCAATCCAACTCCAACACAGCATATTAATCCAACACATATCATATCATCACATATCAGTAGAGAGGGAAAGATCTAACCAAGTCAAAGTATTTAGGGAGTAAAATACTTGTTGGGAACTTAATGAAATATCCTATTCCTTGTTTTGATGATACCAAAATAAATAAGTTTCTTTTGTAATAGACTAGAACTGCTAGAACTCAAGTGTTAGAGTTCTTTTTCTAGTTTAGCATGATGTTCTGAAGACTGAAGACTGAAGAACAAAAGACTGAAGACTGAAGTTATCGACTGAAGCAATAGTCGAAGAATCAGTTTTGAACTGATTACTTAATGCGTGCCACGTGGAATCAGCGGACTAATACTAAAGTCAAGTATCAGTTAAACATTCTTCATCGGACTGAACCTCCAACGTTAAAAGGAAGCTACATACTCAAGAAGTACAGCCGCATTAAATGCAGAGATCTCAGGATCGTCATTTCTCTGCAGAGGACACTCCTCTTTGGTGATTACCTTTTCAGAGATGTCGCATCTCCTGCTCTTCAAGATAGCCGTTCTCACCAAATAAGGAACCTCGAAGATTGAAGCCTCAGCCCAAGTTCGAATTACTCTCTAACGGAAGAAATCTTGAAGACCTTCTCCGCCAACGGATCTATTCAAGACTTCTCTTATAAATAGCGCTCGATGATCACTTCAATCTTCACCGATTCAACAACATAAGCTGAAACTCTGCCAAAATTATTTCTCAGCCAAAACCCAGACTCTCCAAAGTTTGAATCGAAGAAGAGAATCCCAAAGCCAAAAATCAGTCACTGCTGATTACATAAATTCTCTTAGACCTTAGGCAAACCTTGTTTACCCAAAGCCTAGGTCAAACTAACTACAAAGAACTTGTTCTTTGAAGTTTAGTTGGCAAGTTTTCAAACCTCCCTTCAACCGAGTGAATCGAGTGTTTGTGTTGTAAAGGAGTTCAGGAAGGTACTCTGTCTCCGTGAGATCCTAGTGACCAGAGCGTGCTAGGAGTGAGAAATCCAACAAGGTGTGTTGGTACTGAAGATTGGATCTTCAGTTGTTTCGGTTGTGTGCACATGCAAGCACACGTTCAGGTTTGCTGTGCACCCGTAAGCACGAGCATCGATTTGCAGTGCACCCGTAAGCACTTGCAGAGTAAAGTTGTTGGTTTGATCAACCGACCGTGGATGTAGGAAGTATTTTCCGAACCACGTAAAAATCTCTGTGTTATTTACAGCTTTCAGTACTGACGCTCTTAATTGTGTTCTTCATCTTGTAAACTGAAAACTGATTAATTGCAAAGAGAAACTTAAAACTAACAACGTGCTCAACTCACAGGCTATTACGAAATAAAAGTTTTCCGCTGTGTGTGTTATCAGTCTGACCGATCTATCATCTTATAGTCAGTAAGATTTATAACATCTTTATTTATCAAACTCGACTGAAGCTTTACGTGCATCAGTTAAGTTCTTTTGACTTAACTGATAACTCATTACTAAAGAGTATTCAGTATCAGTCGTCAACCCTGTTTTGGTTAAAACTCTTTTCGGTAAATAGGTGTCTGAGTTTGTGTTCAAAGTTTCGTTTTGATTTCTGTGTTGAGATTTCGAAAAATAGCCTATAGGTGTATTCTCCCCCCGCCTCCCATACACCTATTCGAGACCCTCCGGACCTAACAATTGGTATCAGAGCAGGTTGTTCGCAAGAACAATTCTGTTTTGATTAGGTTCTAATTGAACTAGATCCTTTTTCTCAAAGGTCTCGAAAAACCTTTCTCTTTCAAAAAAGTACTTGTTGTTTGTCTTATCTGTTGTTATCTGTTCTATCTTTTTATGTGGAGACTAACCACAGCAGAGTATCCATCAACCTCAAAAGGAGAAGCACTAAAAGCTTCATCAAAAGAAAGCAAGAAGAAGACAAAGGAACCAGCGGAACTCAAGCCCGAAGACTTCTTCAGTCAATATGCTTTGTTGATTGAAAGATTCAACAAGATGGAGTCTAAATTCCGCAAGTACAGGAAGTTCCACAAGCAGCACTACAAAGGAAAATAAAGAGAAAGCAGGTCCAGATATTCCACTGACAGAAGCGGAGAAAGAAAGTCAGCCGCTTTCGACTTAAAAGATGTGGAATGCTTTGGATGCAAGAAAAAAAGTACTTTTGATCTGAATGCCCTGAACTGACGCAGTCTGAGCTCAAGGAGCTGAAAGCCAAGAAAGATCGCAAATACGCGAAGAATAAAGCAATGGTTGCTGACGATGCAGGATCTTCCGAAGAAGCATCAAAATCATCCGACTTCAACTCTACCAGCTCAGATGATGAGAGCCAAGCCCTGATGGCCAACGAAATCGAAAGCGTGGCCGACAACAGCTACGACAACGGAATAAACGGCTCAGAGGTAAACTCTCACTAAAAAACTCCTTATACTGATAACTCCCTGGTGTTTTCAGGAGATCGCTCAGAATTTGGAGAAAGCTCAGCCGATGAAACTGACGAGTACGATCAGCTCATGACTGATAACTGTCAGTTAAGGAAAATGTTCGAAGATCTCCTCAAGCAGAATAAAAAAATGGAAAAGGAGATCAATGATGAACGAGTCAAGAATTAGACAATCATCTACTTTCCGGATGAAACGTGTCTTGACTAACTGATCATGGAGAACAATAGACTGGAAGAGAAGCTCAGAGTTTATACTTCAGAGTGTGACAGGGCATCTCATGAAATCAAGAGGCTCAATCACAAACTGGAAGAAACAGTCAAGAACTGCATGATGAAGTCTCCCATGATGACCAACTATCCTTCAAAAGGCCTTGTTGAAAGCATCAGAGGAAAGGTCACTCCAACTGATAAAGGAAAGAATATCATGATCGAAGAAGTTGCTGACACTTCTGGAAACACCACTTTAGAAAAATCAAGAGATCATGATATGGAAGAAGTTCGGAAACGCAAACTGATGGCAAGAACAAATGTTCCTCCTCCTTAAAGCTACAGACGAGCCAAGGAAGCCCCCAACCAAATCATCCTTCTGAGAAGACTGGAAAGCAGATTTCAGTCAAAAATAGGGCAAGAAACATCAGGACTCAAGCAGAATCTTCCTCACCAATCCAGGGGGAAGAACAACAACATCAGTCAAAAACTGAAACCAGTTCAGTTCCAAAGAAAACAACCTCCATGGAGATAAAGCTATGATAAGTCCAGACGAGCCAAACGGCAATCACGACAGCATGCAACTGGACATCATATGACTCATGTTCCACAACATCAGTCAAGTCTCCATCAGTCAAGAATGACACAAGTATCTCAAAGGAGATACTCTGTAGAGCAAATAAGACCTCAACAACTCACCAGACAAAGATTCTACAAGAGTGAGGTTCTCAAAATGAAAGCTCAACAGAAGATTGCTCATGTGCCAACTGAAGCACTGACTACTTCAGTCAGACAACCGGAAAAGCGCAAGAGATTAACACCAAGACCAGTTCTGAAGCAGATATGGATTCCAAAAGGAACACGAGCTAACAATGAAGGACCCAAACATTGATTGGGTACCTAAATTAACTCTTCCTTGCAGGTCAAAAACAGGAAACACAAAAAGAAGGAAGAAGTTAAAGCCTCAATCAGAACATGGTACCTGGATAGCGGCTGTTCGAAGCACATGACGGGCTACAAAGAATATCTAACTCAATATGTAGAGAAAGCTGGATCAAAAGTTACATTCGGAGACAACTCAATCGGAGAAACAAAAGGCTATGGTGTACTCGACATGGGTAACGCCAGTATCAGTAATGTTAGCTATGTTTCTGGACTAAAACATAATTTATTGTCTGTGAGTCAATTTTGTGACAGCGGATTCGCAGTGAAGATCAATGTACAACCTCATCTTCAATATCAACCAGAACTGCATCAACGAAGATAAGAACTTCAGCTGTTTCTTATCATCTACAGAGCCCAAGGACGTTGAAGAAGCTCTGAAGTCCACTCAATGGGTCATCGCAATGCAAGAATAACTCAATGAATTCAATCAGAATTCAGTTTGGGAACTTGTGGATCGACCAGACGATGCAAAAGTGATTGGTTTGAAATAGATTTTCAAAAACAAGAAAGACGAAGAAGGAAATGTTGTGAGAAACAAAGCAAGGCTAGTAGCAAAAGGATACAGTCAAGAAGAAGGAATCGACTACGATAAGACTTTTTCACCAGTTGCCAGATTGGAAGCAGTCAGGCTCTTCTTAGCCTTTGCCGCTCACAAAGGATTCAAGGTACACCAAATGGATGTGAAGTGCTCATTTCTCAATGGAGTGCTCACCGATGAAGTCTATGTGGAACAACCTCCAGGCTTTGAGGTTGCAGGACCTGAAAAGGTGTACAAGCTGAAGAAAACACTCTATGGTTTGAAACAAGCACCAAAAGCATGGTATGATACCTCTGTCTGAGTATCTTGTTGAACAAGGGTTCAAGAAAGGATCAGTGGACAGAACCTTGTTCACTCTCAAAGAAGGAGAAGATCTCCTACTTGTTCAGATTTATGTCGATAACATAATCTTCGGATCCAAATCTGAACGCATGTGCAATAAGTTTGCTAATATCTTGACTGACAAGTTTCAGATGTCCATGATGGGAGAAATGAATTTCTTTCTTGGATTACAAGTCAAGCAGACTAGCGAAGGAATACTGATCAACCAGTTAAAGTACACCAAGGAACTGATCGCCAAGTTCGGTATTCACCACATGAAATCAGTCAAGATTCCAATGAACACAAATTGGAAAGTAGATCCAGGATCAGAAGGAAAATCTGTATCGTCAACCAAATATAGAGAAATCATTGGGTCATTGCTGTATTTAACTGCTAGCAGACCAGATATCGCGTATGCAGTCGGAGTTTGTGCAAGATATCAGTCAGATCCAAAGGAAGCTCATATGGATGCTGCAAAACGTATTTTGCGATATCTCAAAGGCACACCCAACTTAGGATTGTGGTACCCAGCTGACGATGACTTCAAGCTCACCGGATATTCAGACTCAGATTTTGCAGGATGCAAAATTGATCGCAAATCAACTTCGGGAACTTGTCAATTCCTAGGCAACAAGCTTATCTCATGGTTTTTCAAAGAAGCAGACTTCAGTTGCCACCTCCACAACTGAAGCTGAATATGTTGCTGCGGGAAGCTGCTGTTCGCAACTCCTATGGTTAGTCCAACAACTGAAGGACTATGGGATCGAAGAAAAAGAAGTCCCTATCTATTGCGACAGCTCCAGTGCTATTGCAATCTCAAAGAATCCAGTTCATCACACCAGAGTCAAGCATATTGCTATTCGACATCACTTCATTCGTGATCACGTCGAAAAGAAGAATATCTCTATTGAATGGATTCCAACCGCTGTTCAGAGAGCAGACTTGCTGACCAAAGCTCTTCCTGAAGAAAGGTTCAACGATCTGTGTGGAAGGATCGGCCTCATCAACCCAGAAGAGTGATGTTGTGTTTGAAGTTCTCCTCAACAGTCACGATGACTGGTGGACAACCAACTGGTACTCGACAACTGCTGACGTGGAAAGCAATGATGACAAGTCTTCATCTGAAGAGAACTTATTCTGATAAGTCATCCAGAATCAGTGGTATCGACTGACTACAATGATCAGTCGACCAGTATGTATCTTCAACTTACACTTTGAAAATCAGTTATTTCAGTTATGAGTCTTTTGTTTGTTTTCAAAAGCTTTCTCTAACTGATCAGTGTGTTTCAAAATCTTTAACTGATTGTTGGAAAATGAAATATCCGTGAAGGACAAGTACTTTTAAGAAGATTTGATTTTGATTTAACTTGTCCTAATCTTTTCTAAAAATCTTTCCAACCTTTTGCCTATGGAATAAAATTTCTTGAGAATCTCATTGATTTGACAAAATGCAATGATCTTTCTCACCTTTTGAAGCTTCCGTCCCCTGCAGTGACGACGGACGTGAAATTTTCCTTCAAAAACATTTTAGGCACAGTTTTCAAAAACTTTTTCATCTTCCTTCTTGGTAAAATTGTCTATTTATACCTTGATGTCTTAGTTTATTTTTCTACATCAACTAACAACTCTCCACAGCCTTCACAGTGAGAAAATTTTCAAATCTTTCAAAAAGTTGCAGAGATAAATATTGTTCCGACAAAGGAGAAATCAATGACTGCGAAGTCATGGAGTGGGAGAACGACGCTCACATACTTGGTCTTCACCGGACCCTTCCACTGGATCTCAACGTCTCTCCGATGTCAAACTTGTCTCCACCCTCACTTATATCCAGCGACGCGAGTGTCTTCCATCCTCATGCCTGGCGCCAAGGAGCTTCAAAGCTTCCGGAGGTTATCAAGTTTATTTCAGATATCTTGTACACCTCCATGGCATGCAACAATAACGAGTTCTCTCTTGTTGTCGGCCGGCATCTTCAGCCGCACAAGGTCCTTCCTTCAAAGACCTCGTGCTGGCAAATCGACTGTGTTAGTCCTCACGACTGTCACTGATTCGATTTTTCCTTCTCATGCCCTTCTCCCGTACTCTCCCTCTTTCTCCACCCCCGTCACCTCTCTCTTCTTCTTAAGCCTCTCTTTCTTCCTCCAAGGCAGGCTTCTCCCTTTTCTAAGGCAGCCTCCTTCATCTCCCCCTCTCCCTTTAAGGTTTGTGTGCATAGCCGCATCTCATGAATATCTCCAAAATGCTATGCATACTTTCCTTTCCTTCACTTCTCCGTCTCCCTTCTCATATCTCACCTCCCCACTGGCGTCTTCCTCTTCTGCATCTCTGGACTCATCCTCTTCAAGTCCTCTCACAAATGTTTGAGAATCGGAATTGAGTTCTATCCGATCATAGCTTCCATCATCAGCTCTCTTTTTGATGTTGCCATAAAGGGGGAAAGTAGGAAGTCAGAGAAAAACCTTCTCAAAGGTAGTTTCCTACACCTTCTCAAAAGACTAAAGATGGTAAAGCGAAAGGATCACCAGAAGTTGTAAGGATGACATTTCAGTAAAGACCTCAAGTCAACAGAAACTAAGTGTGAGTTGAACAAGTTTAGGAACATGAAGACTGAAGATGAAGATCAAGAAGTTCAAGGCGCAGACAAGCATACTGTTGGAGTCCATGGGTTTCCCATGTGTTTTCTTTCTTGTTTTTGCTCCCTTGTATGTCTTGCCATGTACCTCGACTGATGTCTCATCAGTCTTTCTTTAATGAAAATAACTTCTTTTAATCTCAACCTGAAGACAATGACTTTTTGTCCAGGCTCTGATTAATGTTTTTCTGTATTGTCCTTGTTCTGTTTCGAACTGTTGTGTTCTTTCTCTAAGTACAAGTTTTAGGTTCTATTGTTAAGGGGGAATTGTATTTACCCTTTTTTAGAACTTGAACTCTGAGTTCAGACTTTTTCTTGCTTAGAACTACTGTGTGGTTTTCGCATCATCAAAAAGGGGAAAATTGTTGGAACTTAATGAAATATCATATTCCTTGTTTTGATGATACCAAAATCAATAGATTTATTTTGTAACAGACTATAACTGCTCGAACTCAAGTGTTAGAGTTCTTTTTCTAGTTTAGCCTACTGTTCTGAAGACTGAAGACTGAAGAACCAAGGACTGAAGACTGAAGAGAAGTTGCCGACTGAAGCAACAGTCGAAGAATCAGTTTTGAACTGATTACTTAATGCGTGCCACGTGGAATCAGCTGACTGATACTAAAGTCAAGTATCAGTTAAACATTCTTCATCGGACTGAACCTCCAATGTTCAAAGGAAGCCACATACTCCAGAAGTACAGCCGCATTAAATGCAGAGATCTCAGGATCGTCCTTTCTCTGCAGAGGACACTTTTTTTTGGTAATTACCTTTTCAGAGATGTCGCATCTCCTGCTCTTCAAGATAGTCGTTCTCACCAAACAAGGAACCTCGAAGATTGAAGCCTCAGCCTAAGTTCGAATTACTCTCTAACGGAAGAAATCTTGAAGACCTTCTCCGCCAACGGATCTATTCAAGACTTCTCCTATAAATAGTGCTCAAGGATCACTTCAATCTTCACCGATTCAACAATATAAGCTGAAACTCTGCCAAAATTATTTCTCAGCCAAAACCCAGACTCTCCAAAGTTTGAATCGAAGAAGAGAATCCCAAAGCCAAAAATCAGTCACTGCTGATTACATAAATTCTCTTAGACCTTAGGCAAACCTTTTTTACCCAAAGCCTAGGTCAAACTAACTACAAAGAACTTGTTCTTTGAAGTTTAGTTGGCAAGTTTTCAAACCTCCCTTCAACCGAGTGAATCGAGTGGTTGAGTTGTAAAGGAGTTCAGGAAGGTACTCTGTCTCCGTGAGATCCTAGTGACCAGAGCGCGCTAGGAATGAGATATCCAACAAGGTGTGTTGGTACTAAAGATTGGATCTTCAGTTGTTTCGATTGTGTGCACCTGCAAGCACACGTTCAGGTTTGCTGTGCACCCGTAAGCACGAACATCGGTTTGCAGTGCACCCGTAAGCACTTGCAGAGTAAAGTTGTTGGTTTGATCAACCGACCGTGGATGTAGGAAGTATTTTCCGAACCACGTAAAAATCTATGTGTTATTTACAGCTTTCAGTACTTACGCTCTTAATTGTGTTCTTCCTCTTGTAAACTGAAAACTGATTAATTGCAAAGAGAAACTTAAAACTAACAACGTGCTCAACTCACAGGCTATTACGAAATAAAAGTTTTCCGCTGCTTGTGTTATCAGTCTGCTATCTATCCTCTGATAGTCAGTAAGATTTATAACATCTTTGTTTATCAAACTCGACTGAAGCTTTACGTGCATCAATTAAGTTCTTTTGACTTAACGGATAACTCCTTACTGAAGAGTATTCAGTATCAGTCGTCAACCCTGTTTTGGTTAAAACTCTTTTCAGTAAACAGGTGTCTGAGTTTGTGTTCAAAGTTTCATTTTGATCTCTGTGTTGAGATTTCGAAAAATAGCCTATAGGTGTATTCCTTCCCCCCATAAACCTATTCGAGACCCTCCGGACCTAACAATACTTAACATGTTATTGACAGCCGGTGAATTTGCAGCTGTCAATGGAGAAGACTTTTCTTTTTTCCCACCCGAATCAGCAAGATTCACCGAGGGTATCCCTACCTTCGTGGATGATTCTTGACCTTACATAGCAAAAAAGACAGGAAACGAGTTAGGCAAAAGATAGAGACAGAGCTAGATAGAGACAGAGCAGTGCCTTACCTCCATAGTAGTTGAGAATAAAGATCTTTGACATTTTGTTTGTAGCTGGTGAATATCTCGATATTTTATACACTTAAGAGTGTTTTTATTCTAGCCCTCCCCTATATATATATATATATATATATATATATATATATATATATATAGGGAAGAGTTCAATGGAGACCACTAAATATTTAAAGAAAAGAGACCAAATCTCAGTCGTTGATCTTATCTAATCTAACGGCCAACATTTATTCACGCCATGTTCAACGGATTTTTATGTTGAACATATAAGGAAAGTTCATCAAATCCGTTGAACATGGCGTGAATAAATGCTAAATTTTTTGGGGTTTTGGGGTTCGACCCCTTATATGTTCAATATAAAAATCCGTTGAACATGACGTGAATATTTCAGCAGACGGATGAGATCAAGTTAATTATCTGATTTAATAAACAAGATTACCATCCAGAAATTGATTTTCTTGTTCGAAAAGGTTAATTTCGTCCAAATCGATTCTGCCGAACTATGAAGATTAAGCAAATCGCGCATTTTCCTCACTTTCCATACAAACGGCTATACAAATTGATTACCATGGTTTGTATTTACGGAATTCTTGTTCACATTCTTCTTTCTTGCCGAACACGTTAGTTTAAAAGGAGTAAAGGCGGCGACTTGAAGGAGTTTAATCTTCCGACAAACTCTGCTGGTGAGTTACCCTTTTTATGTTCCGTGAACATATCTCTGTTTATTTTCCGATTGATTATGTTGGTGAGTAAAAGGCAACGATTTAAAGGAGTTTAATCAACCGATGTTTGAATTGAATTAGGTTTTGTAGGGATATTTAATTGAATCCTCTGAATTTTTTAGTATTTTTCCTCATATGTTCGTCCTTTTTTGTTTTTGTTTTGCAGGTGAAATTTTGATCGAATAAATTATAATCTATGTTGCATAGGTACGGAGGAGCGGATGCGGGGGCGATACGATACGAGTACGGGTTTTCAAAAAATTATAGGGTGCGATTCGGCAATGATACATCTAATTATTAAAATTTTATGATATATAATGCTTATAAAATATATACAATTTAAATTTTTTAAAATTAATTATATGTAATTTACATTTTATTTTACTCAAAAGTTAAGCATTTTCAATTATATAAGTTAATTGAGCAACAATATAACGATTCAAATATTATTAGTCCAATATATAAGTCATAACTGAAAATAAAATTATCAAAATAATCTTGTGTGGGCCTTTTGTGCACGAGATACGTGAATTTCACCTATGGAATTTGCGAATCCGATTTATTTTTATAAATTATTTTAAGAGATACGCCACGTGGAGAATCGGGTGCGAATTCGACGAGAATCCGAGAGAATCGCACCATAAAAGAATCCGATTCGCCGTACATGCTAATTTTTAAAGAATCCGTGCATCATAGATTATAATTGAATTTGCATCCAGATATCTTGGCAATTTTTTACACATTATACATAAACATAATTTTGTATTATGACGAACATATATCACTTTCTTAAAGATATTTATTTATTTTCCTTCATTCGTGTATATTGTTGCGTGGAAGATGAAATCAGGAGTTGTGTCAGATGAAATCATTGAACTTGATGGCGACGAACTATTCTGGTTGAATTCTCGGTGAACTATTCCGGTGAGTTGATTCTAAATTGATGGGCGAACTTATTTCAGATTGTATTTTCAATTGATTCACATGTAGTTATGTTGGGAGTTTTTATTTACTGATTTTTTATTTTTTATTCTAAATTGATGGGCGAACTATTTTCAATTTTTGATTTTTTTTTCGGTTACTTTGTACATAAGCAATTTGTTGTAGTTATGTTGCGAATTTTTATTTACTGGTTCATCGTTAATTAACTAGTTCTTCAATGGAATGTTCGGGATATTTAAATATTTAAAATAGTCTGTTAGTTTAATGTTTAACAAATTTTGATGAAGTACTGCATAGTTCTTTCGAACGTATGTCGAAATTTTGATGAAGAATTTGGGTATGTTCAGTGGTCCCAGATCTAAAGTGAAAATGAACTTTCAGTACAATAATCTTGTAAGATTGTTTTGTTGATAAATGATTTCCACGATTCTGGGCGACGGCTCTACCGTTGTTGTTCAATTGAGGACGGGGAAGGGGATATGAGAGCGTATGTCCACGGCCGCGGCCTGTTGGTCGCTGCTGCTTGCCAGACTTCGGAGGGAAAGAATGGCTACCGATATTTTAGGATTTGGGGATTAGGGCTTGACTCCTATTCCTATGCTTGGTATGATGCTAGATGGAAACTCTTGTGGATTTTGTAAACTATTTCTGCATTTGTTACTCTTCTAGTTGATACTACTAAACCACTATAAGCATGAAGGATTTCTCCAAAGCTTGCTCCTCTCTATGGAATCCTTCTCTCATCATATTTGAGCTCTAGATATTTGTATGACCTATCTTTGTTGCCAATAAATTTTGTCCTTTGCAATTTCTTTACTAATGGATATTTGAATATTTTATGCTTGTTTTTTGCTTTGCTAGTTTTGTTGGTTTAGTCCATAAACTCGTTTAAGTGCAAGTTGGGTTAGCTAAGTGGACATTTGATTTTGTGGGAATTATGTTGTCTGAGTTGCTTTGCTAGTGAATTACTTGAAGTTGTGGTGAATTCAATAATTGACTCTTGTGTCATGGATGCATGATCTGTTTTATTTGAATCTTATAAACTATATATTTGTCCCTTCTCGTTTATGTGTGATATGTTGTAAACCTTGAGAAATGTTGTTTTTTGTGTTGATGGAAGTAATTAGAAAGATAGGATGGAGATCCCTTTCTTGATTTCGTGGTACCACGATTGCCGTTGTTGGAGGCACTAATTGAGCCGTGAAGGAAGGAGTCATGCAATTGCAGATGCTCATGGAGGTACTACTCTCGGATGTTAAAATTTAGAGAGAAAAAAAAAAGAAAAAAAAAAAGAAAAAGGAAGAAGGATATGTTATATGGCTTTGTAATGAATTATTGTTGCATATCATTACAGAACACTAGTGAAGAATTTCAAAAAAAAAGTTGATAAGGAACGAAAAGCCCGGTTATCAGGCAGCATAGTGTTGCATCAGGTTGGCGCCCAAACAGTCGTTGAGTTGAAGGACAAACAGATGAGAGTTGAAGATGCAGTGAATGCAACAAAAGTAGCTAATTATGTTTTAGTGCTTGCATATAATCTTTTCAAGTCCAGTTACCACTATGTTTATGTGATCAGGCTGCCATTGAGGAAGGCGTAGTCATTGGTGGTGGTTACTGCTTTTTAAGGTTGTTTGCAAAGATTGATAAAATCATAGAGCAATTATTTTAGTGAAGCAACCTTTATTTTAGTGTTCTTATTTTCTCATTTTCTTTTTTCTTTTGGAACTACAATAGCTTGTATGTTTGGTTGTTAGTACTTTTAGCATTCAAGTTCATATTATATATACACATTGTCCAAGGTTTCTTGTTCAAGATTTTAGCCACGAGGTTGAGTAAGATTTTTTCTGATTGCGTTACTCCCAACCAGTTTGGATTTATTAGTGGGAGATCTATTCACGATTGCATTAATGCTAAGGTCGAAAGGTTTCAATTGTATGAAGCTTTCGGGTCGCGGGTCGAACATGGCTTGTAAAGTTGATATTCAAAAAGCTTTCGACACGATGCGATGGGATTTTATTATCAAGGTTCTACAGGCGGCTCATTTTCATCAAAAGTTTATTGATTGGATTTCGATCATTTTTAGCTCAGCCCGAATTTCGATCCTTTATAATGGGAAGCTCAGTGGTTATTTCACCTGTTCACGTGAGGTGAGACAGAGGGATTACCTCTCTCCCATTCTCTTCGGAATTGCCGAAGATGTTTTAAGTAGACTCTTCTACAGTTGTGTTAGCTCGGGACATCTGGTTCCTATGATTATGTGTCGTTCGGTCAATTTTCCTACGCATCTTAATTTTATACGCGGATGACATTCTTATCTTTTGCAAGGCCTCTGTCAGAAATGCTCGTAAAATATTGTAACTTGTAAAATATTATATCAATATATGCATAAAAAAATAAAAAATACTAGTTCCTCCATCCATGAAGATTAGACCACATTCATGTCGAAAATTCTATATGAATGTAGATGAGTATACTCTTCGTGTGAAGGGAGTAGTACTCCCTCCATCCCATAAGAGTATGTACTTTTTGCTATTTAGTGTGCACTTTTCTTTTTTGGACCACTTCTTCGACTAAATAAGAGGCTCTCTTCTTCCCCCAATGGAATGAAGGGAGTATATTATAAGGGACGAAGGGAGTATATTATAAGGGACAAAAATGGAATGAATTCAGCAAAAACTCTGTCGGGCCAGGTTAATTATAATGAACCTCAAATAGCCCATTTCCATCTAAGAATGAGACTCATGCTTGCTATTACCTGATAGTAGAGATTCTTTAAATTTTTATTTTATTATTGTTGAGATTTGTGAGTTCAAGGTGGCATTTATAAGTTCTTTTTTTAGGGAGAATTGGGGTTCATTATAATGGATTTCACCAGAATATGATGACATTCGCAATAAAAGTTGCTGCTAGTGGTTAAATATTCAATGATGACCATTGATCAGGCTTTTTTAAATGGATAAACATCTTGAAATGGGTCAATATAATGCAGAGAATCCACAAGAATAATCATACAAAAAATATGTGTAATTTGCAAGTCGGTGGCCGTCTTCATTCTCAATAAACAACATCTACAACTTCCATTCAAAAATTGAAAGTGAAAAGGCTTTGAAAAAGTTTGTGGTATGGGAACGTTGTATCGGTGTACGATTAGCAAATAGGCAAAGTCACAGAAAAATAGCGCCAGTTATTTAATCAACTTTTTTCCTGCAATAATAAATTTTCTTAGAGATGTGCGAATGGGGTGTTTTATTTTTAATTAGAGGTAGGAACAGCTCTCCACTACAAGGACAATCTCAGTGGTCATTATCTGACTCACTTATTATTCAATCCCTTCAATCAATGGGTTTGCCTTTATTTTGTTTGTCTTTATCAATGTTATTACACAATCTCCTTTATTTTAATAGAGATGTACATAATAACTTCTTTGCCTTGGAATTTCATATTATATTTATAACAATCTAAAATTTTCACCTATCCAAACACATTCATCTCGCACACACAGAAAGTTATAACTCGTAGAGAGACTGATACAGCACACCCATAAGATAGAACTCACAGAGAGACTCAAATAGAAACTCGTGCAGAAAAGTAAAGAACACAAGAACATCAAATTGGTTACCCAGTTCGGTGATAAAACATCTACGTCTGGGGGGTCATGCCCAGGGTAAATCATCCACTAGTGATAATAAGATATACAAAGGACTTACATGCGAAGACTCGATCTTCCTAACCTCTATATCTTCCCAAACCTCCAAAAACATGAATAACTGAGAGCAAATTAACAACTCACTCCCTAAGCTTGAATGTTACACATTCAACGCTCAAACCCAACAATTAAACTTACTCCAACAGGGCGGAGCAAGGAATCAAAGTAATAAACCAACCCATAATGCTTACAAGATGAAATAAGCAACAAACTAGGACACACTTACATATAGTGTATGCTCTGAACAAAGGATACAAAAATACTCTCAATAATGCAGTAGAGTAGCACGAAAAACAGCAGCAAAAATGAATCCTCTTCATCTTCAATATATAGCCAAACCCCAAAAGATGTTTAGAAGAAGTAGGACTCGTAGGGGTAGACTTGCAGATCAGATTAGGGTTCACGGAAACCCTAGGAAGAAAGACTCCAATGCAATCTGGAGATCCGATGGATAAAAATCCGTAGGAAGGCTCAAGTAAATCTCCAACCATATCTTCAAATCACGTAAGTATAAGTTGCGAAGGTGTCTCTAGAAACTTGTAACATCGGAAGCAACTCATGAAGGAACAAGTAGAACTCGTGAAGACACTCATGCTAGTCTACACAATGGCAACAATACTTAGAGTATAAAAATACTCTAACACTATCATTAACACACGCCATGCATATCGTACCACCATGTACACCGTTATTCGAATACTAACACGATATGAGAAACACATGATTCTCACACCGATTAAACACACCACACACCATACATAAATTGCCAAAACAAAATATCTATTAGATATGTCAATCGGGCCAACCCACTGAATTTCGGGATAACCCTATCGGATTATCGGGTTATTCATGAGCGGGCTAATCAGGTTGAAAATTCGGGTTAAAAATTTTCAACCTTAACCCTAAACGTTCGGGGTTTGGGTTAGGCCGTCGGGCTAGTCGAGCTCGAAAATTTATTTAAAAAAAATTAACTAAGATATTTATCTTGACAATATTATATTTGTAATGAATAAATACACGCATAAATAAGTAACATTTGAACATCAACTTACATAATAACTAATATGCAACTGTTAGAGATATAAAAATACAATTTTTAATTAAATAATTATCATTTTTTAATTGTTACATCTAAATTTTATGTTAAATATTGAATTAAATATACATAGAAGTTAAATAATGAGTATAAATTTCTAATATTGAAGCAAAATACATTTCACATACTTTTGGAAAAAATATATAATTATACTAATTTTCATAAGCAAAGTAATGAAGTCCCTCACGCCTAAACCTTGCCGCAATGTCGTCGCCCAGGCCCCTCATCGCTGTGGCCCAGACCCAAGGCTCTTAGTCGTTCTTGCCTAGGTCTCAGCCGACCCGCGACGTCGTCGCCCAAGCTCTAGGCTCGTAGAATTGTAGTCGTCGTTGCCCAGGCCCCAGCCTCGCCGTTGCCCACGCTCTGAGACCCGCCATCGCCCAGCCGCCCTGTCCTACCGTCGCCCAGCCGCCGAGGCTCCAGCCTAACTAAAGCATCGGCAAGCCTGTTGTTTTGGAAGATTCTTTTGATAGAAATATGATTATTTTTTTTTAATTTTTTTTGGTATATTCTTTGTTGATTTGCTGAATTAATTTGCTATTTGCTGACGTAACATATTCTTGAGAAATATGAGTCAGTTTGTTGTTTCCTTGAATTCTTTGCTAATTTGCTCGATAGAAATATGAGGTAGTGTCTAATTTGTGCATATTCTTGATAAATACGAGGTAGTTAAGCTGACTCCCTAAATTAATTTGATTTTTGCTGAATTGAATGAGATAGTGCTGAATATGTGCATATTTTTTAGAAATATGAGGTAGTGGCTGAATTTTGTTCATATTTTTGTAGATGGCAAAATTAAGTTCTAAAGACAAGAATCCACAAACAAGTGGACCTGTAGAGCATATAGTTGAGACAACTGATGAATCAACAACTAACACAAACAAATGGACTATAAAGCAGCGGTCGGATGTATGGTCTCGCTTCTCCATGAAAGTAGAGGGATGAAGATTGAAGACTTTGAACAGTTTGAACAACTTGAACACTTTGCCTTTTATTTTGTTGTGAACTTGTAGTTATGTTGATTATTTTGTTGTGAACTTATAATTGTGTGAATTATTTTGTTGTGAACTTGTAGTTGTGTGGATTTTATTTTTTGGTGCACATAATATCTTTTAGGTATGCATTTGTGGATTTGTGGTTAACTTGTATTGTGGAGGTGTGGTTTTTCACTTTTTTGTGAATTTGGCCTATTTTTTAGCTACCAGGAACAAGTTTTAGATAATTAAAAAATGAAATGGTTTATGCTAAATCGAACCAAAAATTTACGATTCGGTTCGGTTTGGTTCGGTTTTGACAAATGAAACGGTTTGGTTTGGCTTCAATATTTAAGGGCGTTTCGAGTTCGATTTTTTCGGTTTGGTTGGGTTTGAACCTGAACCGCCCAAATGTTCAACCCTACATATCACCCAAAAGAGTAGATAAGTATCACCAAAAATTAGCTCAGGGTATAAGCTAATAACCATATCAACGGCCTCAGCTGTTAGCCTAACCACCTTTGTAACAACATTGCGACTTAGTCTCTTAAGACTTATCTATTTCTATCCAATCCCTGAACTTGCAGTCATAGACCTCCACACTTTAATTAATAATTATAATTTGTTTCTAAATATAAGAAATCAAATTGAAAAAAATGAAAAAAAATTGGAAACAAGATAATAACATATACACATGAAACACTAAAAATAGTATAGATAATTTTATACAAAGAAAATCTCGATCGACGTGAGCATAGCTTATGGGATGAAAGGCTCATCCCATAACACAAGGCTCACTAAAGAACCTTTTTTTTTCATTGTTAAATTGATTTAATTGTACATGTTGGGAACCTTGTGGAATATCTTAATCCTTATTTTGATGATACCAAAATCCATAGGTCTTAATTGTAATAGACTAGAACAGTTTTGAACTCAAGTGTTAGAGTTCGTTTCTAGTTTAGCTTGCGGTTCTGAAGACTGAAGACTGAAGGACGAAGGACTGAAGACTGAAGATACAAACTGAAGTATTAGTTGAAGAATCAGTTCGGAACTGATTACTTAATGCGTGCCGCGTGGATTCATCGGACTGATACTAAAGTCAAGTATCAGTTAAACTTTCTTCCCGGACTGAACTTCCAACGTTCAAAGGAAGCCACATACTCACAAAAGTACAGCCGCATTAAATGCAGAGATCTCAGGATCTCCTTATCTCTGCAGAAGTCATTCCTATTTGGTGGCTACTTTATCAGAGACGTCACATCTCCTGACCTTCAAGAGAGCCGTTTCCACCAAACAAGGAACCTCGAAGATTGAAGCCTCGGTCCAAATTCGAAATGCTCTCCAACGGAAAAAATCTCGAAGAAGTTCTCCGCCAACGGATCTATTCAAGACCTCTCCAATAAATAGCACTCGAGGATCAACTTCAATCTTCACCGATTCAACGACATAAGCTGAAGCTCTGCCAAAATCGCTACTCAGCCTAAAGCTTAACCTCCCCAAAGCTTGAATCGAAGAAGAGAATTCCAAAGCCAAAATCAGTCAATGCTGATTACATACATTCTCTTAGACCTTAGGCAAACCCTCTGTTTACCCAGAAGCCAAGGTCAAACTTGCTCCAAAGAACTTGTTCTTTGAAGTACAGTTGGCAACCGTTCAAACCTCCTTTCAAGAAGAAAGAGTAGAGTGTTTGAGTGATTTGGAGTTCAGGAAGGTACTCTGACTCTGAGAAGTCTTAGCGCGGGTTGTGCTAAGCGCGAGAAATCCGACACGAGTGAAGTGTGGGTACTGAAGAAGTGGTTTCTTCAGTAGTACGGTTGTGTGCACCCGGTAAGCACACGGTTTGGTTTGCAGTGCACCTGTTAAGCACTTGCGGAGTGGATTGTTGGTCTGATCAATCGACCATGGATGTAGGAAAGGATTTTCCGAACCACGTAAAAGTCTCTGTGTTATTTACAGCTTTCAGTTTTACATTCTTACTTGTGTTGTTTCAATTGATAAACTGAATACTGAATAACTGCAAAGAGAAACCTAAGACTAACAACGTGCTCAACCGAGGCTATTACGAAACTAAGTTTATTTCCGCTGCGTATGATATCAGTCTGACTGATCTATCTTCTGATAGTCAGGAATAGTGTTATCATCTCTGTTTTAGCAAACTCGACTGAAGCCCTTACGTGCATCAGTTAAGTTCCAGTAACTTAACTGATAACTCCTTACTGAAGAGTTTTCAGTATCAGTCGTCAACTCTGTTTGGTCAAAACTCCTTTCAGTTAACAGGTGTCACAGTTTATGTGTAAAGTTTCGTTTTGATCTCTATCTTGAGATCCCTCAGTTTGAGGAAAGAAAAATAGCCAATAGGTGTATTCCCCCCCTCCCCATACACCTATTCGAGACCCTCCGGACCTAACAGTACACATCAACAGACCAAAATTTTGTGATAAGCAAAAAGAAATCTTTTTCTTTATAAGATATAATTGATCGTCGATTAATGAAAAAGGTGAAAAACCGCAGTGCAGTTAACAATGAAAGAAAAAGAACGAAAGTAGTGAAAAAAGATGAGGTTAGAAGCAAACAAACATACATGAAAGCCACTTGTGGCATGCTCAACATAACAACACCCAACAATCATTGATTGAAGAGATTGAATAATAAGTGAGTCAGATGAGGGCCACTGAGACTGTCATTGTAGTGGAGAGTTGTTCCTACCTCCAATTAAAAATAAAACACTGCAAATATATCTCCTCATTCAGACATCTCTAAGAAAATTTATTATTGCGGGTAAAAAGCTGATTAAATAACTGGCGCTATTTTCCTGTGTCTTTGCCTATTTGCTAATCGTACACCGATACAACGTTCCTATACCACAAAACTTTTTCAAAGTCTTTTTACTTTTAATTTTTGAATGGAAGTTGTAGATGTTGTTTATTGAGAATAAAGACGACTACCGACTTGCAAATTACGCATACTTTTTTATGATTATTGTTGTAAATTCTCTACATTATGTTGACCCATTTCAAGATGTTTATCCATTTAAAAAGGCCTGATCAATGGTCATCGTTGAATATTTAACCACTCGCAACAACTTTTATTGCAAATGTAATCATATTATGGTGAAATCCATTATAATGAACCCCAATTCTCCCTAAAAAAAACTTAAAATGTCACCTTGAATTCACCAATCTCAACAAAAATAAAACAAAAATATAAAGAATCTCTGCAATCAGGTAGTAGCAAGCATGAGTCTCATTCCGAGATGGAAATGGGTTGTTTGAGCCCGATCATATTGGGCTCAACTGTGCCCGACCCGGCAGAGGTTTTTGCTGAATTAATTCCATTTTAGTCCCTTATAATATACTCCCTCCCTCCGTCCTGTAAAAGTGCTCATAATTGTTGGTGGCACGAGTTTTAATAAATGATAGGTGAATGTGTTATTAGTGGAAAAAGGGATCCACTTATTTAGTGAAAGAAGTGGTCCAAAAATAAAAATACACTCTTGTAGGACGAACCAAAATAACAAAATATGCACTCTTATGGGACGGATGAAGTACTACCTCCATCCACACGAAGATTATGCTCTTCTAGATTCATGTAGAAATTTCTACAAGAATGTGGTATACTCTTCATGGATGGAGGAACTAGTATTTTTATTTCTTTTCTGTATATATTGATATAATATTTTACAAGTTACAATAACTAGTATAAGCTCAATAGCTCAATATAATGAAATTTGACATGTGAGCAAGAAATCTAGTGGGAACTCGCAAGTTAACAAAACAGCATAAATGCTGCAAGCCAAAGAAAGAGAGAGAAAAAAAAAAAAAAAAACAGTGGGTGGTTGCTTAGATATCTCTGAAATAAGTTAATATATCCATAAGTCACACCCCATTCGGCAATGGAAATGGTTATAGCCTCAATGGCTAATGAATAAGACAATACCTTGCACTTAATAAACATATGGAAGTATCCTCCACGGAACCGCTTTCTTGTATTCTGCCCAAATGTCTTTATATTTCTGCGTGCACCGCGTTTCATCTCTTCTCTCTCTCCATATTAGCAGTATGAAAAGGTATGTGGGATAAAAATATGGAACTGGAGAACTGCATAGACATTATGTAGGCATTATTTCCAGCTTTCTTATCAAGGGGAAAAAGCATACAGGGTTACCTCATTCCACAAGGTAAACTGAAGGACAGAGCTACCAACAAGTCCCCAAGATAATTACTGTGCCTCGCGATGCCCCTGAATAAGGGAGAGCATGACGAATTTTATACGATGAAGCATCATATTCAAGGTGAAAATTGTTGTCATCTGAAAATTGAGCTTCATTAATACGGTTGGTTAGATAATGCTTCCAGTAACCTGACTTTAGCATAGTATTTGTTGTGATTTCCATCTAAGAATGCTACAGATACAACACTGAACTAACTTCGATAGGATTCAAACTCTCAGGCTATAAAACCATCCGCAATGTTTTCATTTGTCTCAACTATCTTAATGGGCTTGAGATGCGCAAGGATTTAACAAGGGGTGTAAAGGGCACTAGATGTCCGTAGGATTGAAATGTGTCAATTCATTATATTTCATAAACTTGTTGGAGATCAAGGAACACCAAAAGTTCCAAACAACAAAGAAGAACATACCAATAACCAGAAGCAAGCAGCTTCCCCCCAATGACCTTTGGAGGTCTTCCCCAAATTAGTGCTTTGGGATTCTTTTTGAACACATGTTTCTGCTTATTAGCTCCTCTAAAGACCAGATACCTTCCCAAAAATTCGCAAAACAAGAAAATAGATAAATAATTTGGCCTGAAGCACCAACAAGATTGTAAACATACTACTACACAGCTGCAATACAAGAAGCTATGTCTGAAATGAAAAATGTTACCCCATAAAAAAGACGAGACAGTTTGCAATAATAGCAGCAGTTGTCATCTCCACTTTATTCCTTAGAAGCCACCAACCCTTTCAAACACAGGGAAATAAATAAATAGCCACATTTTCATTTTTATTTAAAATAATATAAAAAAAGTTGCTCGAAAGTATTTTCTATACAAAACATAAAATTTCAATAAAATAAGTTGCAATGCATTTACAAAAAAACTATTCTAATTGTAAATAAACCACACTGTGGTGCATGCTTCTCAGAAAGTAAAACAAAAACAAAGAAAACGAGTAGAACACACTAACTGCAGCAATATACCATCTCAATGTAGTTGAATTTGAGCAAACAAAAATCAGATATTTTGAGATAGTGTTCTAGTAATATTATGAGGAATACCATGGGAATAGATCAACTTTTCTTATTGTAAAGTATAATGACTATCCTGTTGCATAAATAGAGTAAAGGCACAAAACAAATAAGTGAAAATACTTAGTCATATAGCATAGACAATATTGGCATTTCTAGAAAATTGGAGGTGTATAGACAATAGATAACTATATGAAACTAAGATGCAAAATATGAAGTTATTCATAGGAGGAACACATTCCAAAACCAGTTTCTATTGTGAGCCAAAAGTATGTAGTCTGAGAAAGGGGTATTTGTCTTTGTATTAGCAATATGCATCAGTCCCAAACTAACAATGTCTCTACTCTAAAGTCTCTAGAAACTCAAAAAATTACATAAAGATAACTTATTAGAAATGTGGCCTAATTAAAAGGATGTTAACATAGCTTAGATGATTCGGAAGAATTGGTAAAACCATTACATATCTTTAGCAAAAAGCATTTGTTGTATACCTGGATACTGAATGTGAATGGTATCCAGACTATATCGCCAAACACCAGCATGAACCCCAGTCTCTCAGCAATTATGTCCCATCTGAGAAGATGCCAACAATCGAGGTTAGATCAACAAATTTGTCAAATTTGAATGAAATTGCTAATAACTGACTAGAGGATAGAGAACATTTAAACTTAGATAGTGATGGAAGAACTTTAGTTGTAATTAGCCTATTAGAGGATAAAAACTCAGTAATGAGAAAATCACATCCAATGAAAATATCTCTTGTAAGTACTAAGTACAACAAAAATACAAGTTAATAAGCCAGATCAGTGGAAATCACAAACACTAGCAAGAACAAAGTCATCTACTTACGTGGAGGTCATATACTCTTCGTGTACAAAGTAATCCATAATGTATATCTGCATTAGAATGGAACAATGATAAGGATGTTAGCCACCCAGCTTAGAAGAAAATTCCAAAAAAGGGAGAAACAAAGAAGAAGTAAACTAGAGAAGAAACCTTCAAAAAGCAAAACAACTTACAGTATCAACTTACAACACAAAATAGCTGGTAAAGAATCATAGATTGGCTTAAATTGCTTTCTTGAATGCATTTTACAAGAACAGAGAGATTTATAAGAAGCCATCCCAGCATACCAGCTCTAACAAAGTAGAATCTGTGGAAGAGATTGTTATATTAGATGAGATGTTATAGCTTAGATAAGTTTGTTATTTATAACAGTTCATGCAATTTAGCCTTGTAATAATTTTCTACGGTTCATAAAATGAGCATTGCCATGTCACTAAGTAAGTGCAGTTTAAAGATAAGTATACAACTAAGCCTTTTAAAGATCACAATAAAATATCAAACATTATTTACTGAGTGATTTTTGAGGATTTGTAATCTCAAGGCAGCTAAGTTTCTCGGTTAGAAATGTACTTGAGGTCGAGTCCCATGAATTGAGGATTCAGCTGTATCCCAAACCACCTGTCAGATGACGTTCTACAGATTAGAACTTGATGTGCAATTGATGATTGATCATTTTCCAACAGTTGGGAAAAATTTAAACCAACATGAAAATAATGTGTCTCTAATTGTACAAAGTTCATATATATAATCATTATTACTTCTTTTTGCATAATTTTCTTTATGAATTACTTATTACTAGACATATAGGCATATAATAATTCTGTTCATAGTTCAAAACCAATACATTTAGACATGCCAATTGGAACAGATGTACATTATTTTATAATCCAAAGAAGCACATATTAAAATTAACAATTATCTAAACCATATGCATGTTTACAAGCAATATGAAAAAGTATATACATTGTTTGGCATTCACAGAAGGAACCAACAAGCAAATATGTCATAGGAGAAAATATGTGTCAAGATATCCCTAGTAAAATGCTACATTTGTTACCAGTCCTCAATTAGGTTTCCTGTGGTGTGAGGCTTGAAAGAAGAACTTTGATCACGGGATCTGCAGCCAACCATGTAGAGAAGATTTGTTACCTGGAACAGGCACATGATACAGAAAATTTAAGAAAATCGAATAGCTACAACAAGGTGATACCAACGAGTTGTAGTTGATGGTCGTAAAGGATGCAAGGGAACCCTTAATGATAAATCTACAAAAGTTGGCATTGCTGCATAGTTGCATGCATATGCATATTTGATGCACAGTTGTAAAATCAAGCAACCAGTCATGTAAATGTGGTTAGATGGAGCAAGATGTTGAAAAATGCTCTACGACAGTAGTACTTGCATTTGAATGCAAACAAATGTAAATATGTTTACATTTAACAAAAGGGGACAACATTGCTAATACAACAATTCTGACCCTTTCACATGAAGAAAACAAAACGAGCAGCCAATCCTAAAACTTACCAGTACACTGAACACTAGTGTTGCCGATAGAAGCTCGAGACCTCTATCAGCAATAGCCTACATAGAAAAGGATACACTTTTAGGATAACTTCTTTCCAAAATCAACCACATATTTGAAGTGAAACATTATCAAGGATAATAATCAAGTTTCAAATTCAAGTTAATCTCGATTAATATGCATAAAGTATAACATTAGGCCTTGAATATGAGCAATGAGTAAAAACTACAAATGAAATAGGTTCTCACAGTAGGTGATAAGAGATCCATCCAGCCACCAATTCCAAGCAGAAAAACCAATAAAAAAAGCAATAATAAACCTGGAGCAACACAAAAGCAAAGGATAAATCAAAACGAACTCAAAATCGGAGTACAGAAGTGAAGAAAGCCGTATTTCCGACCGTTACAACGGTAATGCAGGCGAGTTCCATCGGATAAAGTCACTCCAGGTACAACTTTACCCGGTAAAATGGATCCAACAATCGCCAGATAAGTGACATATCCGAGCAGCATAGCGACCTATCGCAAAATATAGCGCAAGATAATCATTCGTCAGAATTAGATGAGCGAGACAGAAATCTGTGAGTAGAGAGGGAAAGCGGAGTAACCGAAGTCCATGAAGGAGTGAAGGCAAGGAGAAGCAGACTGAGATCCATCCTCAACTTGAGATTCAATCACTATCTCCGCTTTAAAAAAAAATGTTTGAGCTTAATACAAAATTAATGGGGAATATTTCACAGATAGTAAGTAAGTGTGTGTGAAGCTGGTTTAGCGCTATTTTTTTTCTTCTTTTTTTTTTGGTAAATTATACAAATAAATGAAAAAATTTAAAGACCGCTTCACTCTCCAAATCTCAATCTCATGAGTGATTAGTCAAATTAATATAGAAATTAAACTAATAATAATTATTTAATTGATAATCAAATTCTTTCTTCAATATTTAAAAACACATTAGTTACTAAGTCAATAATTTTTTACTATTTTTTTCACTCCAACTCTTTTTTTACTAACTCCTTTTTTTTTCTTTCTACTCCCTCCTTCCGGCAGTATCCATTTTTAAATAGCATGAATTTTAATAAAATAATTTTGTGAGTAAAAAACTTGTTAAAAATGAACTGAATATATTTTATGAGGACGAACCAAAATAACAAATGAATACTCCCTCTGTCCCAGCTGAAATGTCCTGCTTTCCTTTTTGGGTTGTCCCACTTGAAATGTCCTGTTTCCTTTTTTGGCAAACACTCTCTCTCTATACTTAATATTTAAATAATTTTCACCAATCCACTTTATCTACTTTATACACATTTCTTAATCTCCGTGCCGAAAAGAAACAAGATATTTAAGCTGGGACGGAGGGAGTACTATATTTTATTAGGAATGAGAGAATATTAGACTCACCTATCAATTTTATGTACAAAATTGTCATCCAGTTAATCGTGGTGCCAAAAGGTTAAGGGAAAAGTAGTAAACACAAAGTTGGGGTACCAAAACTGAATTTTAACAAGTTGCGGAGATAATGACGTGTCGGTAGATGATTGGAAGTGCAAACAAAGTGGGAAAAAAGCAGTCAAATCCACACGGGAAAAGGCCGAGCTGCATACAGTCAAAGAAACACTGGAACGGCGGTCAACAGTTATCGCTCCCCACAGTTCTACTGTAACAAAAAATTATTTATGAATTCCCAACATTTTCACATTAAACTATGCTATTGAAATTCGTATTTGTTTGGTAAATTCGAGGTGGTTATATTTTTCTGTAATACTCTATCGGGTATCTGTAGCATCAAGTGGATCTGGGCCCAGAAACAAAGGAGGAAAAATGAAAGGAAATATAGCACAGACAGGCAGGAGCCTTTGCTGGACCAGAGGTGCTTTCTCTATCCTCTCCCTCTCTCTCTAGTTATCTGTCTCTTTGCCTGGATTGCATTTGAATCATCATTTTCACAGGTTTTTGTTATCTGGGAGACAGTTTTTTTCTTTGAATTTCTGTTGCATTCTAAAAATTGAGTCTTTCTTTCTTTTTCTATTTTCTATTTTCTGGGTTTCTGTCTATTTCGATTTGTTTGCTCATTTATTGTTCGCTTCTTTTTTTGTAGTTTTCGGGTTGAATGGGAAGGAAGGAAAGATTTATTTTTGGGAAGAGTGTTGAGTATGAGTGCTCTATGATGTGTTGTATGATGATGGTGATGAGTCTTTTGACCGGTAAAAGGGGAAAATAGATAAAGTGGAGAGAGAAACAAAGAGAGAGAGAGAGGGGGAAAAACAAAAGATGTGCCCACCCAAGCAGTTCATTGTTGCTTATTGATGTAAAAGAAAGTGAGGGATTTTTCATTCTTTCATTATCCCTTTTCATTCAAACACATGTGTGCAGTAGATGTAATGCTCTTTGTTGAAAGGCTTAATTTGTTACAAGAGGTTGCTGTTGTTTGATAATTGAGCAGTCCTTGTAGCAGAATAAAGGTTGCTAAGATGCCTATGTTTCAGCCTTGTAAGAAAGAAGGGATTCTTGGATTTGAGGTTAGTTTGGGTGGGTGTATATTAGATGTAGATACAGAGGTGAAAGATGGAGTTTTGAGTGGAATCGTAGCTGGGAATTATAACTGTGTGGCAGGAGAGAAATTGGATCTCAATAAAATGATTGAAGAGCTAAATTTATCTGATGTTCCAACCGTTTTCATATGCCCTATCTCTCTTGAGCCAATGCACGATCCTGTCACCCTCTGCACTGGCCAAACCTACGAGCAATCGAACATTCTCAAATGGTTTAGCTTGGGGCATTACACTTGTCCCACCACAATGCAAGAATTGTGGGACGACACAATCACTTCAAACAAGACACTTCACCATTTGATCTTCACTTGGTTTTCTCAGAAGTATGTCCAAATGAAGAAAAAATCCGAGGACGCCCAAGGCAGGGCGTCCGAACTTCTTAGCAGTCTCAAAAGGGTTAAGGGTCAATCACGAATTCAGACCCTCAAAGAGCTGCGGAGAGTGGTAGTGAGGCATTCAACAGCTAGGAAGGCTGTTGTAGATGAAGGAGGGGTAGCTCTCCTTTCATCCTTTCTTGGCCCGTTCACTTCCTATGCCGTAGGCTGTGAAGTTGTCGCGATTCTTGTGAGCTTGAACCTGAATTCTGAATCCAAGAAGAACCTGATGCAGCCAGCAAAGGTGTCATCCATTGTTGATATTCTCAATGAAGGGTCTACAGAGACTAAAGTGAATTGTGTTAAGCTGATTGAGATATTTATGGAGGAGAAGGATTTTAGGGCACAGATTGTCTCGAGCCTTAGTTTGTTAGCTGCCTTGATGAGATTGGTGAGAGATAAGAGGCATCCCAATGGCCATTTCCCCGGTCTTGGCCTACTTAAGCTCATCAGCATGCATGAGAAAGTCCGAGGTTTGATAGTCAGCATTGGAGCTATACCTCAGTTGGTAGAGCTGATACCAGCCTTGAGTCCAGAGTGCGTGGAGCTGGCCCTCTTCGTGTTGGATATCCTGTCGTCTGTGCCTGAAGGGAGACGAGCTTTGAAGGATTGCTCGAGCACTATACCTAATGTTGTGAAGCTATTGATAAGAGTGTCTGAGAATTGTACAGAATATACCTTATCAATTTTGTGGTCTATATGCAAACTATCACCAGAAGAATGCTCCCCAGTTGCAGTGGAAGCCGGTCTTGCAACAAAGCTCCTTCTCGTCATCCAGAGCAGCTACAGCCCTGCGCTCAAGCAGCGTGCAGCCGAGCTTTTGAAGCTCTGCAGCCTCAATTATTCAGACACAATCTTCATCTCCAAGTGCAAACTTACTAGGACAATGCAATGAGCATTGAGAGATTGATCATCTCCCTACACATTGCTACCTCTACAGCTGCTGGAGCAAGAGAATGCACTTCCAAGCTTTGGGTTTGACAAATGTGGAGATCCATCTTGTATGTAAACATGCCTTGATCGTGAAATGAGAAGGTGGCTCGTGCTCCTTGCATTACAATATGGCACCAGAATAAGTGTCAAGATAAAGATTTCTAAATATGTGAAGGTGCAACAGTTTGTGGATCATGGCAATTTGTTTGGAGCTTGTAATAGGTGAGCAGTTGCTTGGCTCCATGAATCTCCACATTTCTTGAATCTTTGATGTTTGAAGGCCCTCTAATTTTTTTCTGCATATTTGTACAAGTTTTGTTTTTTTGTTTTTTTTGGTGGGGGGTGGGGATTAACAGAGTGTAGATATGTAGAGAAAAAGGGGCGTTTGCCTCCACTTTCCACTTTGTACAATTATTAATGAATTTCGAGTTGGTTTGAGTGCTGATGAAATTTAAACTAGTGTTTCGCACGGGATTACATATGTTGTTAAAGTTTTATTGTAACATATTCTCGAAGACATTTTTGTATAATCTCTAAAATAAATGAGTTTTAAAAATATTTTATTATACAATTGTTATACCAATTATATTACTACTAAAATATATTTAAGACTATCATTTTTAATTACATAAAAATCAATGTAAAAAATAATAATACATGAAAAGACAATTGGAAACTTCTCATCTTATCTATATAATATATAAAAGACCAGTTAAACGGCTATATTTTACTGCCAAATTTTAAAAATTCAGTTTCTTCGTTTCAACTACAAAGTCTACAATGGTGCCTATATTTTGGGACACTCAATCCAATCCAAATACAATTTAATATTTTTAGCCCATTGAAAGAAAACTATTTTGTCCCTCTATTTTTACCGTTTCTTTTCTTTTCTTTCTAAAATCTATATATTGTGAGTAATGATAAAATATTCAATGTGCATGTTAAATTAAAGATCATAAAACAAAGTTTTAATTTGATATATATTATGTTAAAAATAGAGTTAAAATAAAAAAGTTATAAAAATTAAAAGTATCAAACCAATTTTTTTCTCTCTCCTATTATTTTTCATACATTATCTTTTATCTTTTGGTTTTATTTGGTTTATTTCATTTGCTATATTTCGTTTTATATATTATTTTTTAATTTGCTTTAATTTCTTTTTTTCTCAATTTTATCTTCTTTTATTTATATAAAAAATATAACATCAATATATATAATATAATATAATATAATATAATATAGCAATACAAACATTAACAACTCAGCTTTATCATTATTTTTTTTAAATGTCATTTTTTGGTATTTAGATTCCATCATCATATTTTTCTTCCACAATTCACACTCAATTATACAATTTTATTTTTATTTTTTCTCTTTATTTTTCCTTTTTAAAAAAATAATGTAATTCAAATAATGTAAAATATTCAATTACATATTAAACGAAATATCATTACCTAAGTTTTAATATGTTATATATTATGTGAAATCTAAATTCATGTTTAAAATGATAGGAGTTAAAAGTTTTAAACAAAATTGTTTTCTCTCTTTCTCTCTTATTTGCTTTTTTTTTTCTCATATAGTATGCAATTTTAATTACTTATATGAATCAACAAGATTTTTTTATTGTGTGACTAAAGAATATTTTTCAACATTTATTTGATATCCAAGTGAAGTGTATTATTACGACACTAATAATATTAAATGTTAAAGTGGTGGCAATTTTTTTAATTTTTTTTCTTACAATTCACACACATGCTTCATAAACATTGGATGACTCAAACCCCGACCTACTGATTGAAGGGAAAACTTGCATTTTTTTATTATACATCCTTTAGTATGTAGGCGTAACGAATCATGCCCAAACTTTAATTTTTGTATTTATTTTATTTTGTTTTTAGCAAAAGAAAGACAACACAATTATTCATTTTCCCCTCTCATTCTTTTGTTTACTAATGTACTAAATAGAGGTGAAACGAAAAGTACCGAAAAACGAAAGAATGAAGGTAAGTTACATTGTAACTTAACTAGGTTGTCAACTTTTAAGGAATTAAATAATATACAATATAATTAGAGTGGATTTTGGAAATAGCCACTTTTCTATAGTAAAAATAAATTTTACCCACTAATATAAAAACTTAAAAAAATACCCACATTTACCATTTTATCCTTACATATAAAAGTTTACAAATACCCACTGTTCACTGGTTGTGAATTCAACTCGAATTCACAACTAAATTCAAGTATTGGTTGTGAATAACAAGTGTTGGTTGTGAATTCGCGTGAATTCACAACCGATAAAACTTGAATTCACAACCAACATTATTTCAACTTGTCTTCCATCATTGCAAAGTACAGTTTAACTACTTTGTGATAAACCACACCAATTACATCTACATATATAAATGCATACCAATAATGTAGATATATCAAAATGTTGAGTTTATAAAAATATGAATTATGAGTTTATCAATTGAATATGCATGTATAAGGAAATAATGAAATAAACACATTACCAAATAGCATATTGTCATTGCAATGGAGGCCACTTCTTCAAAACTTTTAAAGTTAAATAGTTGGCGTGGAAAACCTTCTTCATAAATTTCAACTATATGACTACTATTAATAAATTTAATATAGTAGACATTTGTCGTTGTTCTATACTTTTTGTTGGAATCATGCATCACCAAAAAAAATTTTATGGCATAAACACTGTCTTCTTTCAAGATATGTTTGAACTTGGGGATCAACGTGCGATCAAGTGTAGCATGGATGTGGTCACCCTATATTAAAAAAAAAACAACTAAATTAGAAAAACATAATAATGTTGCAAAAATGCTTAAATACATAATAGTTTAGTGAATAGAGAATTTTTACCTCACGATCATGAAAAATACACTCATAGCTGATAACATTGTTGGTGCTTTGAGATGAGCGGTTGTATGCACGCACAAGTCTCATTTTAATTGTAAATCTGGCATTATTTGGTTGCAAGTTTTTTACTATAGACCACATGGTCGGCATGCTTGTGATTAGAGAAATGATGAATATCAAAATGAGAAGGGAGTGTAAGTAAAATTTTAACACGAAAAGTTAGTTTATATAGGCCATGGGGATGCACATTTCATGGGAGATATATATGAAACTTATATATTTAATATATTATATTAAATGAGATGCTTTGATAATGGAGTTGATTTTGGTTTGATATAATAAAAAGTTGCTGCATTTTTGGAGATATATAAGGAATGTTGTCAAATTACACATTTCACTCTATCACCCTCTCTCTCTCTCTCTCTCCCCCACAAATTTGACGTCATGCATACCTTGAAATAAGGCTTCTTCATCGTCTAGCTGTGAAGATCATACAAAAAATCCCATTGATCATGCATACCAATCCCTTTGTTTAGCGTGTAAATCAGTAAGAATTAATATGAGATATTGCTAGAGTTCGTAAATAAGTTTTTATTCTCTTGAATTGAAAAACAATCTATAGTCAAAAATTGCGTGTAAATGAAAAATAATATTCACTTTTGCAAATGACTACAAGATCCCATGCAATTTATATGTATTTATATTATGAATTTTAAATATTAGATGTTTTTCACAAAAGATTTAATTGAAATTGATAATTTTTCACAAAACTATAAATTTATATTGGATATTTCAATATAAATTTATCTAAAAATATATAAATTCACAAGAAAAGGATATTTTTCAAAAAATATAAATTCTAAGTATAAATTCATAAATTTACTATTGGTGATTTTAAATTTTAAATATTGGATATTTAAATTCACACGGGTAAACTCACAATATATATATATATATATATATATATTTCAAAATTTATATAAATTCACACTGAAAAATATTGGTGGCTTTAAATTTTAAATATTGGATATTTATATAAATTTATCTAAAAAAATATAAATTCACAGAAATAAAGGATATTTTTCACAAAACTATAAATTGCATGATATAAAAGAGCACTGTATAGATTGTAGCAAGTGGGCCCCGCAACTTATATATATCATCCTATGAATTAGTGAACTTTCTAAATATAAATCAACTTTCCAAAAATAGATTGAGTAAAAGAGTGAGAAATTTTTTTTGCTAGATGGACCAGCTTTTATATATGTATAGATTTATTTGCTAGATTGTGATTGGTAGTTTGGTATCTCATTGGTGTGTGAAATTCTGTACCAAATAGATGTATGACAATATGAGAATATTATTGTTTTTTATTTTCATTTTAAAAACTAAAAAGCTATAATATATCTTGCTCCGTGCATCGCATGTAAAGTCGTATGTATGAATTGTGTGCAATAATTTTGGCTACTATTATAATAAAGAACATAAAAAACAATAATACATATAATTATTATGATAATATGAGAAGCAGATAATTGTAAATATCACAAAGCCATCAGATTAGAAAATGCGACATAATTTAACCATTGCAATCTTATAACCAAGAACAAATAGTCACAGCTTAATTAATATAACCAAGAATCAATTACTGAAATGATAAACTCAATCTCAACACCAAGTGCATTCAGATATAAACAAATAGGAACATAAATCTAATTTCTAAATTAAAAGTCATAAAATAAACGAAAAATATACAAATAGCAAAAAGAAAAATAGAAGCCATGAATCATAAAATTATAGGTGTAAATATAGAAAATAAAGACATGGAACTTTGCTACCTCGATCAAGATGTGAGAATAGAGGAAGTGACTTACATTGACTGTTAATAATATGCTAATCACCGGGGAGGCAATTTTTAGTTTCTTTATTTAATGTCAGCCTTGGTAATTAGATCTAAGTGCTCGTTTGGTTCAAGTAGATAAATGGAAAGGGAATGGAATCAAATAAAGGAGTGAAATGGTAACAATAATAATTACTTTTATTGAGTGTTTGGTTTAACAATGAAAAAGAATCATTAGTAAGGGATTCTCCTTCTTTTGTTTCCCCTCTATTTTGAAGGATAACAAATTGGGTGATTGGGTTACGTACCCTCAAGTAAGGGTAATGATTAAGTCATTACCCAAACCAAACAATAAGTAATGGATTCAATTAATTGAATCTCTTTCCAACCTCTAAAAACACCCAACCAAACGTGGGCTAAATATAATAGGGTTAAGTACCAGATTCCCCCCTATCGATGGCGTCCCTATCGCGTTTAGCCCCTTACCGTCAGGGGGGAGAGCTGCCCACTACAACATGGCTTTATCGCACCAATTCCCCCCCCCCCCCCCCCGCCTTTTAACGTCCGTTTAATGATTTCTCCGATGAAGGTCTTGGTCCCATTCCAGCGCGTTAGAAGGGGAAATATGCGGATTTTCCCGATTTCCTGGCGACGTTGTGCAATATGAAGATTATTGGTGTGGGAGTGTGCTGCTCGAATATTCGAATGGTGAAGCTAGAGACATGGCGGTGAGGCGAGGATCATGGTCTACAAAATCTGTTTGATTTTGGAATGTGACAATTCGGATATTTTATTTTTCGTTTGATATTATGTTCATTGAAAAATTGTGTTTTGTTCATATCAAAATTGTGATTACTCGTTACATATTATATTCATGAATAATATTACTTTATTCAGTATAATATTTTCCTTATTCGCATAAATATGATTTTTATTTGGTACGTCTTGAACAATATTCGAATAGGATATATTCATGAATAATCCTACTTTATTCAACAAAATATATTCCTTATTCACAATTTATGAGTATCATATAGATTATTCAACAAACTATTTTCCTCATCCACATAAATATGATTTTTATTCGGTACGTCTTGAAGTTACATTATTCAGCAAATTAGTATCCTTATTCGCAAAAATATAATTCTTATTTGGGTACATTTTGAACAATATTAAAATACAATATAATTATGTTTATCGTACAAAGAAAGTTATTCAACAAATTAATATCCTTATTCGAAATAGTATAATTCTTATTTAGGTACATTTTGAACAATATTCAAATACAATATAATTATTGTTTATCGTACAAAGAACGAAAATTAATATGTACAAGTTTTGAAATAACTCTTGATACACAAACGTACTAATGAAAAAATAAAAATGCACATGAATTACTAATTTTATTTAATCGATTAAGACTTAAATTTTGCATAATTAATTACTAGATTAATTAAAATAAAAATTAGGTGAAAATTCTATTATTTATTAAGATAATATTAATTTGTGAATACACATTAAAAAATTTGGATGAACATAGTATTCAACATAGAAACTAGAGATACATAACAATTTAAAATGTAATATCATCAGACTGATAATGAACATGATATAAACTGGCATGAATTCGAGTATATGAAGGATTGTGAAAAAAAAAACCATAAATAACCTCAAACATACTGGGAATAGGAATAGGGATTCGAGTATATGAAGGATTGTGAAAAAAAAAACATAAATAACCTCAAACATACTGGGAATAGGAATAGGGATGGTGTGATATTTTTAAGATTAATTACCATGCTCAAACGTAATAAAGGATAAGAAAATTTGATATATAAATGGACAGAAAAAAAGGCAACGAAAAAAAAGAAAAAGGAAAGATAGGATGATTCAAATATTACCAAATATGCAAAGACCATTAGCAAAATCATCACTACAAAAAATACGGGGATTACTGAGGGGAAACGTCATCGGTAATCCCCTGAATGGCGTCGGAAAAAGCATCACTGACAGCATTACCAATGAACTACCGTCGGTAATATGGTCGTCGGTGATGACATCACCGACGGCGCCAAACGGTTGTCGATAAAAGTCCTCGGAGATATCTGGTGATTTTTTGAGTTATTTACCGGCCACCTTACCGACGGCGGCACCGTCGGTTATTATCGTGGGCACCGGCGCCGTTGGTACTTGATTTATGCTTAATTGTTCTAATTTTGGGGGTTTGCATGTGCATATTTTAAGTTAAATCTTCTGGAAATTGGTGCGTTTTATGGTTTGTTTTATGCTTTGCAGGAGATTTAGGTTTTATAGATGGAAGAGTATAATTTTGGAGATTTTGGGTTAGGAATGGCGTTTTTAGGCACACTCTGGTGTACAGAGCTGAAAAGCCCGCACCACAACTGAAAAGCCCGCGCCAGAGTCGAAAAGCTCGTCAGAGCAGAGCTGCGAGGATAGCTCTGTAGCAGAGCAGAGCTAACTTGCAGAGTCAGAGCTGAAGTCTCCAGAGCTAAACTTCCCTATGCAGAGCTAAAATCTCCAGAGCAGAACAAACTGTCAGAGCAGAGATAAAGTAGCAGAGCTAACCTGACAGAGCTGACTACGCACCAGAGTTAACTTGGCAGAGCAGAGCTAAAGATCGACAGAGTCAACACTTTACTTCAGAGTCAACATATCAGAGCTGACTTTCAGCTCTGAACTTTGCAGAGCTAACGATGCAGAGCTGACTTTTAGCTCTGCACTACTCGCCAGAGCTCGCTGATTCCAGACCGTACTTTCAGCTCTGCCTTACCTTTCCAGAGTTCGCTAATGTTGCCAGAGCTACGATTTTCGCCAGAGTGGAGATAAGTTGCAGAGCACGCTGCCAGCTGGATTACCATTGGATGCACGATTCTATTACCTTAAGAGTCCAGTTTTGAAGCCGAGTTTGATGCTAATTAGGGTTGAAAGAAGTCTATAAAAGGAGGCTTGAATGTGAAGAAGAACACAATCCTTTTGCCTCTGGCACTTAGTTAGAATCAATCCCTTGCCCTAATCTTTAGTTTCTGCTAGGCAGCCAAAGCTTAGGTTTATTGCTTTCTTAGTCTTAGTTTCGATTTCTGGTCTTAGTTAAGTTTATTATAGTTCTTTTAATTCATGTTTTAGATTAGTTCTTCGTTTAGAGTTGTAATTACGTGACAGATTGCTTCTCGAGACGATTTACGATATTTCTTAATCAAGTTTATTTATTTGATTTTACTTGCTTTCTTTAAATTCTGCAATTTAAATTCTGCCTTTTTAATTATGCAATTTAGTTTATGCGTTTTTATGATGCTTTCCTTTAAATTATGCAATTTTGTTTCTGCCTAGTTAGATTAGATCAGAAGCTTTTAATTTACAAGTATTTAAATTTCTAGTTAGTATTTAAATTCCAAGTTCTTTTACTTTATTGCGTTTAAATCTTGCCTAGGGTTTTATAGTTTAATTCGCTTAGATAATTTTAAGATTAAGTTTTAGTTAAGTTTAATTTACAAGCATTAGTTAATAATTCTTTTTCGCCTAGTTAAGTTTAATTTCAAGTCAAGTTTAATTTCACGTTCTAGTTTATTAATCCTTAGTTTAAAGTTTTCGCGTGACATAATTAATTGCCCTTAAAGATCTTCCTTGAGAGATGACACTGAGTCAACTTACCATCGCTAGGATGTCCTTGTTCTATTGCAAGTCAAACTAGAGGTGTTTCTAGTTGAGTCAGTACTCTCGCCGGAGCTCTGATAACTTTTTCGTCCACTGTACCGACGGTGGTGCCCTCGAAAATTACCGAGGGCACCTTTTTCATCAGTGATTTTTTTTTTCGATAAAATATTTATTTATTATTATTTCTTTAATCAATCTAGTTTACACCTCACAAGTATTTTGGTATCTGTACTGTATTTTGAACTTAATTAAGACGAACTTCCCAATGGGTCACCCATCTTAGTTGTGCTCTAAATCAAGCGCGATTAACCTTGAAGTTCCTTTCGAGTGATCACCAGTATAGAACACTCGTATTATTGATATAATTAACACATATTATTTCATTTAAACTCTATTTCAATATATAATATCATACATTTCATAACCTTATAATATGTCGAGATGATATCTAAGACTTGTGGTGCAGGTGAAAGAATAACGGTAAATTACGAAGGTCTCGTTTTCGTCGGTATTTTTTTTATCATTTTTTAATTTTTTTTAAAATTTTTTAATCTTTAATTTTTTATTATTATTATTATTATTATTATTATTATTATTATTATTATTATTATTATTATTATTATTATTATTATTATTATTATTATTATTATTTTTAAGTACCTTTTTTCTCGACTCAATTATACAATCACAACAACACCAGCACATCCAATGAAGTTCAATAGTCATATATAACTATTTCAGCAAATGATAAATATAAAATAGAAATGCAATATTATTCCAAAATATATATTCAATATCTATGAAGTAGGAAGCGTTTGAATATTTAGTGGACAAGACGAAGAGACCTAATCAAGTAGGGGGAGGATGAGGAGGTAGCTGCTGACCCAACTGCATCATAAACTGTTCGAACATAACCATCCGCTGAGAGAGAGAGCGGGCCAGAGAGAGAGAGAGGCGAAAGAGATGGATAGGAACTTATCGTGGTGGTCGCGAGGCGGAGCAGGACGACAACGGCGGCGGTGGAGCGGCGCGGAGGTGTGGCTCCTGTGGCTGAAATGGAGAGGTGCGGCGGAAATGGTGATTGGGTACAGACACGCCCTAATTTGATCTGCCTGATTGTGCCGTCGGTATTACACGACCCGCATAAAATTTACCGACGGTATTGCCTACCCTCGGTAATTACCGAGGGCAAGGCCACCCTCGATGATTACCGAGGAAAGACGTTGTCGGTACTATTATCGCAAATTAAATTTAGAACTAAATAAACGGTACCGGTGGCGCGTGCCGTCGATGATCACCAATGGTGGCCATGCCGTATGTAATCTCTCGGTAGCTGTTTAAAAGTCGATCCGCCTTTTATCCTGTCGGTAATCCCTCAGTAATTACCAAGGGCAGAGTTGTCGTTGGTGATATCCTCGGTATTCCGACTATTTTTTGTAGTGCATGCTATCAGCCGTATGAAATAATAAGTTAAAATTATGGGATGCACCATATCTTAGCATAAAAATTATAGATATTTTCAGTTACAATTTAGAGTATAATGACAACCCTTGCCTTTTCGAATTTATTAAAGTGTATAATTCCAAAAATTGCAGATCCGTTGGATTGCTTCAAATCAACGCCTATGATCCTTTCTCCATTCCTCACAAAGATGTCTTTCTCTATTGATCTCTAGTGTATAGGGGAGGGCTAGGATATAAACACTTCTTAACATATAAAATACGAACTAGCTAAAATATATGAATTTTATGTAGAACGCGTATGAATTGCGAAAAATAAATTTTTTGCTACCTATGATATTCGAACTCGGGACCATGAATTCATCCAACAAGGTGATGAATCAACCTTAGGTGTTGATGATCTAAGGGCTGAAAATGATTTATATTTTATATTCTAAGAGGTTATCTAAGGACTGAAAATGATTCATATTTTATATTCTAAGAGGTTATGTAAGGGCTGAAAATTATTCCTATTTTATATTTTAAGGGTGTGTTTACTTTGATAGAAAATGTTAGAAAAAGTATATTTTCCATCATTTTCACATGTTTCCTATGATGGATAATTTTCTCCGGTCAGGCTGGAAAATTATTCGGGCAGTCCTTTTTCACTCATTTTCTCACAAATGTTGGATAATATTATCCTATTGGGAGAGTGTGAAAATATTTTCCAACATTTCAATTTGTTTATCCATCTATTTCTAACAAAGTAAACACATGATAAAAAAAAGGAGAAAAAGATAATATTATCTCACATTTTCTTATCCATCCTTTTCAAATGAAAATTTTACTACCAAAGTAAACACACCCTAAGAGGTGTTATTATTTTAGCCCATCCCTATATATAGGGTTAGGTTCAATTGAGATTTCTAAATATTTTGCGAAATTGTAAAATGTTGAACAAATCAATAATTGTGATGAACATGTTAATAATTTGATGAACACGAGTTTGAATCCTGGAGTGAACATATTAAATAAAATATGTCGCGCTCATCAAAATTATGTACATGTTCATAAAAAAAATTCGGTGAAATTGATAGCCATTAGATTACATAAAATAGATGGATTAGATCTAATCTCAATTCTACAAATATTTAGAAATCTCAATTGAACCTCTCTCCCTCTCTCTCTCTCTCGTGTGGTTCTATTGAGAATCCTAAATGTGTTGAGAATTGAGAATAATGAACAAATTAATAAATTCTTTGAACAAACTAATAAAACTGATGAACATGCATATTTATTTAAATATGATGAAAATCTCGCTCCCTCCAGTATTCGAACCTATACCAAAATGCTTATTCATAAAAATTATCGACATGTTCATCTGCGCTGGATATAATCTCATTCATATTATGTTATTATTTTTAGGGCTAATTGCGTGTAAATTCCTAACGTTTACACGGAATTGGTTTTTGCACCTATTTTAATTTTTCTACTTTTAAATACCTAACCTTTCGTTTTTGTCACAAATTCGTTTGATGACTGATTTTTTCTTATGCCGGCATCGGAAATGCCACTGTGGCAGCCGAAACTGATGAGGTGACAGTTGAAATTGATTATCTCACTTATTAATGAACAATATCAAACCGATATGATAACTGAAATTGCCAACCAATTGATGGTGTTTTCCTTTAAGATAATGCACATACTTCTCAACAACTACACAAGTATTATAGGACATACAAACAATTGAGCAATTAGCTCAGTTGGTTTGGACGCATTCCTATATTTTGATTTATGATTCGCTCGATAACAAGTGGAAAGATGCGTCTCTACCCTAACCCTACTTCTGCTGTCGCCGTTTGATGGCCGGAGATTGGTCTGCTCTCCAGCTTCCGCCGGTTTCAAATAACTTTACCAACCCTTCCTCTGCCTCGGCTAAGCTTGGGCTCAACCATAGTGATGATGTATCTTCGTTGCTTTCTTCAAACCCTAAATCCTCGGGGGTTTCAGCCGTCAACAAAGTCGGCTCTGGTGCGGCCTCTACTGCCAACCGTGAAATCCCTCCACCGCTGCGTAATAATGATGAGTCTTTGACGTGTCAAACCCTAATCCTACTGGTGAGGTCGGCGCTGGTGCGGCCGCCGGCCGCTGCTACAATTTGCGATATTCCCCCGTCGCATGATCAATTGGAAGTCCGACGTCCGTCCGGTACTCCTCCCGTGAAGTCGTTTGCCGAGTCTCTTAGGCAATCTTCGAGACGTCCTGCAGACATTCCGGCTCATGATTTTGCGGTGCTGAAACCCGTTATGGTGGACGACGGGCCGTGTCTTTCTATCTCCTCGGCTTTCCGTCAACGGCAAATCAAATCCTTTCAGCATGCCATTCATGGGAGGGTTTTTCTTCGCAAAGGCGATTCGCTGAGATTTGCGGCGGATATCTTTACTTAGCTCTCTATCCTTTGGAAAACGCCATCTCCATGGCAGGTTATTCCTCTGGGCAAAGGATATTTCACTTTGAAGTTCTCGTCACCTGAGGATTATGCTTTGGCTTTCACAAAATCTATTTGGCGTCTTCGTGTAGGGATTTTTTTTCTTCAGGCATGGACTCCCAACTTCAATCCGAACAAGATTGTTTCTTCTTCTGCTCAGGTTTGGGTCCGTATCGTTAATCTCCTGCATGAGTTTTGGCATCCTGAAGTTCTCTCTGGTGTAGCTAGGCATGTTGGCACTCCTATTCTCGTTGATGGCATGTCTGCTAGGGCTTCGGTGGGTTATTTTGCTAGGGTGTTAGTTGAGATGAATGTGGCCTTGGATATTCCTGAGTTTCTTGATGTTAAATGTAATGATGATATTTATGAAATTGAGTTTGGATATGAGAATTTGCCATACTTCTGTTGTCTTTGGTCTACGATTGGCCATGCCACTGATGACTGCAGGAAACTTTCTTCGGGCAAAGAGCCTGCTCCTCCGACTAAGCAGACTGAACAGGATAATAGTTTGCGGGGCAGGAAGCATCACAACATATCTCGACAATGGAAGAAGACTAAGAGCCGCTCTATTGAGAATCGACAGCACGCGAATGAGGTGCCTAGTTCTGCTGGGCTGGATAATGATGAGGAGTCTTCGCCCAGACGTGAATATGTTACTGTTGGAAAGAATTATGTGGAAAAAAGTAATCGGTTTGAGGTGCTGGAGGATATGGAGTTAGAGAATGGAGACAATACGGAAGCGCGTAGGGATGACTCGCTTTTGGGACAAGATTTACTGGAGTCCTTAATGAGACCGGTTCATAATTCCGTTCTCGATCGGCCCATAGAAGCTGGCTTGGATGCTCAAGCTAGCACGGAGGACATGGTTGTTATGGAGTATTTGACAGCTCCGTGGATGAGGAGATCATTGTAGACGATAGCGAGGCCGCAAGCCCGGCAGCGCGATCGCATAGGGAGGACGCGGCCGGGTCTGAGGATTCTCCACCGCAGGCCGCTGCGAAGTTCGGGCATCATAAGGAGGTCATAATTTAGTCTGCCGTGGTGCCGTCTACGGACATGGCAGATGATTCGGCATCTCGGTTGGTCTTTGAGCCCACACAATCTGCTCAGGAAGAGTTGGCTAGTCGTTTTAGCAGGTTAGATGAGCAGGTTAGTCAGGGGATGCAAATGCTTGTTGACAATCCTAAGCGTCGATCGGGTCGACCTAAAAAGGGTATGGAACGTCCGCAAGCTCCAACGAATGACAGTATAAAAAGTCGGCTTAGGAATGCAGAGGGTCCAAGCATGTGGGTTATGAATAAGGGCGCCGTTCTTGACACGCCGTCGCCGGTGGAGTTCTTGAATAAAGTGCACAATGCTGAGTCTGGAGGAACGATTATGCAAAATTTTGTGGTTCACTCTTCTTCTTCAGACGCAGCTCGAGCTATGTCGGCCGTGGTTTCTAAAAAATGGGGAGATATGCTGGATGACGAAGACTCTTTTGACGAGGACGATCTTATGTTCTCTTAGTCTTGGTTATTTTTCGGTTACCCGTTGCTTCTCGCGGGTGCTTTCGCTTGTTTTTTTCTCTTGAACCTCTTTATTTCTTTTTTAATAAACTTTCTACTTCAGCAGTTATAGGACATACAAACATGATGCAATGCAATTACAGTTTTTTTGTTTTTTGCTCCGAAATATAGTTTGCGTTCTTAATTGAATTGCATTAATTTTTTTATTATAAATAATATTATTTAATGTTTGTAAAAATCATATATATGGATCAATAAGTAAAAACAAAATAGAACAATTGTATATTACATTATATTTTCCAAAAACTAAAAAATATATTTTTTAAATTGTATGAAAAGAGAAAGAGGACTATATTGGTGGGAAATTATATTTTATTGATTATGTAGACGTGTGTAACAATATATTCCAATACACCAAGAAATAATATAAAATGAAAAAAAATAAAAAAACAGAAAACAAAGTTCAAACCTCCACTTAGCTCCTTTGTTTTTTTTTTTTTTTTTGAATGAGCTCCTTTGTTAAACGTATGTAATTAATCCCCATTAAAATGAAAGCACTAAATACATCTCCTACACTAGGCAATTAATTACCAAAAATTACTGACACCACGACTATATAACCGACCCAATTTCAACAAATATTCCATTAAGAAGAGAAGCATCGTCAACTAATTCTACATTATTACTACAATGGCTTCTTACTCACGAAAAATAATCATGATCGTTGTCATTCTCGCCATAATCTCAATCCCAATTTCGACTGCTCACAATAGAAGATGGAGAAGAAGATCATCAAACTCCCATAACACAGAACAATACCTGAGAGACCTTTGCTCTGAAACCGACAGATCTGACGTGTGCTTGAGCATCATCAAATCCAACTCGCGACGATTCGAAAACTCGGATGAAGGAGACATCGCCGCCGGCGTTATCGATCTAGCGATAGCGAGATCCGAGGAGATCGGCGATCAGCTCAACAAGTGGTATGAAGATACCACCGATGACAGCATGAGAGACAAGTATCGCTCGTGCTCCGAGAGTTACGATGAAGCCAGCCGTTTCCTCGAAGATGCACAGCGCAACTCAGATTACCAGAGGATTTCAAATCTGATTGATAATGCTGAAGAAGAATTGGATCAGTGCAAGAGGGTATTCGGGTCGGGTTCGTTCGACCCGGGTCATGTTGACGACAGGAACAATGAGCTTGGGGTTTACTTGGACATGATTCGGGCTGCAACGGGCCGCTTAGAATATTACGATTAGGATTACGTATTTTTTTGTTAAGGCAGAATATGGATTTAAGTTTGATAAATTACTATTGAAGTAAATAATAAACTAGCATTTGCATCCCGTACAATGCACGGGAAAATATTTTTAATTTTCATATTTATATAAAATTAATATTAATTCAATTATTATACTTGAATATTTTTAATTTTCATATTTATTAATTGAATATATTTGAATTGAATATTAAAAAAATTAAAAAGAATTCACAAATATAAAATTTGATATTATGAAAAACAAAAACAAAAAATATGTTAAAAAAATTAAAAATAAAATACTAATTAAAAAGAATTTAAAATATATTTATTCAAAAAAGATGAGAGAGGAGAGAGAAATTTATAAAACATTAATATTTAAACAAATTTAATTTTTACATTTTAAATCAAATATTTTGATAAAATATATCATATTAAAGCTCTTATCGTGATCTTTAATTTGATATGCATATTAAATATTTTATAATTAATCGAATTTCACAATTTTGGAAAGAAATGTAACAACAAATAAGAAGTTAAAGAAAATGAAAATAAAAAGAAAAATATATAGCTTTAATATAAACCTTCAACTTTATTATAACTACAAAATTATCACTCAATTTTAAAATTAATTTGAAATTGATTTCAAATTGAAAACTCCCTTTTTAATATAGTATAGAATATATGTTGTCTGGGCAACAAACATTGTTGTTTGGCTCCATCTTATCCCGGGATTGCTCCCTGTTCTCGGAAGTTCCAGAATCCGATATCATGGCGGCAACTAGGGTTTCTGCGCCCTCGGTCGGGACTAGGGTTTCGGTGCTCCATCCTCTCTCTGTGTCTGTCGCTGCAAGTGCCTCGACACCGGCTGTGGAGTCGCGGGCTCCCAAGGTTTCTGGTGCAGACCAGCGGTTTGACAGCAGCAGGGAGATACTTCCTTCATCAGCGAGCAGTTCTCTGTTGCCGTTCGCGGATTCCGTCATTACCTCTTTTTCGCGGGATCAACCCTCTTCCTACAGTGACGTTGTTCAGCCGGAGCAGCCGGCGCAGTCCGGTGTTATTCGATCGGGACAGCCGGAGCAGCAACGTTTGCTCTTGGAGTTAAGCCGGGGTGGAGATGTTCCGTCCGGTACTCCTCCCGTGAAGTCTTTTGCCGAGTCTCTTAGGCAATTTTCGAGACGTCCCGCAGACGTCCCGGCTCATGATTTTGCGGTGCTGAAACCCGCAATGATCGACGACAGGCCGTGCCTTTCTATTTCCTCGGCTTTCCGTCAACGGCAAATCAAATCCTTTCAACATGCTATTCATGGGAGGGTTTTCCTTCGCAAAGGCGATACGCCGAGATTTGCGGCTGATCTTTTTGCTGAGCTATCTATCCTCTGGAAAACGTCGTCTCCATGGCAGGTTATCCCTCTTGGCAAGGGATATTTCACTTTGAAGTTCTCGTCTCCCGAGGATTATGCTGTGGCTTTTGCAAAATCCGCTTGGCGTCTTCGTGTGGGGATCCTTTTTCTTCAAGCATGGACTCCCAACTTCAATCCGAACAAGATTGTTTCTTCTACTACTGCTCAGGTTTGGGTCCGTATCTTTAATCTCCCGCATGAGTTTTGGCATCCTGAAGTTCTCTCTGGTATAGCTAGGCATGTTGGCACTCCTATTCTCGTTGATGGCATGTCTGCTCGGGCTTCAGTTGGTTATTTTGCTAGGGTGTTAGTTGAGATGAATGTGGCCCTGGAAACTCCTGAGTTTATTGATGTGAAATGTGATGATGATATTTATGAAATTGAGTTTGGATATGAGAATTTGCCATACTTCTGTAGTCTTTGTTCTGCGATTGGCCATGCCACTGATGACTGCAGGAAATCGGGCATTGAGCCTGCCTCTCCGACTAAACCGAAAGTACAAGATAATAGTTTGCGGGGCAGGAAGCATAACAAGAGACCTCGACACTGGAAGAAAATTAGGAGCCGTTCTAGACAGCACACGGCGCCTTGTGCTGCTAAGCTGGATAATCAGGAGGAGTCTTCACCCAGACGTGACGCTACTGTTGGGAAGAATTATGTGGAAAACAGAAATCGGTTTGAGGTGCTGGAGGGTATGGAGTTAGAGAATGAAGACATGGAGTCCTTAAGGAAACCGGTTCAGAATCGGCCCTTGGAAGTTGTCGCTCCAGCATGCAAGGAGGACACGGTGGTTTTGGAGGATTCTGACAGATCCGTGGATGAGGAGATCATTGTTGACGATCGCGAGGCCGCAAGCTCGACAAAGCGACCACAGAGGGAGGACACGGCCGGGTCTGAGGGTATACAGTCGGCCGTCGTTCCGTCCATGGACATGGTAGATGTTTCTGCATCTCGGTCGGTCATTAAGCCTACACATTCTATTCAGGATGAGTTGGCTAGTCGTATTAGCAAATTAGAGGAGCAGGTCAGTCAGGGGATGCAAATGCTCGTTGATAACCCTAAGCGTCGACCGGGTCGACCTAAAAAGGGTATGGAGTGTACGCAAGATCCGCCGAATCCGATTGACAGTATCAAAAATCGGCTCAGGAATAAGGGCGCCGTTCTTGACACTCCGTTGCCAGTGGAGTTCTTGAATAAAGTGCCAAATGCTCAGTCTGGAGGAGCGCTTGTGGTTCGTTCTTCTTCTTCAGACGCAGTTCGAGCTATGTCAGCTGTTGTTTCTAAGAGATGGGGAGATATGCTGGATGACGACGACTCGTTCTACGAGGACGATCAGTTCTTCTCTTAGTGTTGTTTTGGTTTTTTCGTTGCTTTGTCGTTTTCTTTCGTTTGAGCTCTCTTTTTGGAGGCTCGGCCCTTAGTCTGCGCTTGTGCTTTCAAGGGTTTTGATCTTTTCTTTTTCAATAAAATTTCTATTTCAGCAGGGCAACAAACATTGAGTGATTTCTTCAAAACAACAAACATTGAGTGATTATTTTAGCTATTTTCCAGCAACAATGTAACATGGTCACAAATAATGGAGGAAGATACATATAGGAATCTTGTATTAAATTATTTTAGGGTTAATTCCCTGTAAATCCAAAGTGTTTTCTCGAAATTGATTTTTGCTTCTAATTTAAATACTCTATTTTTAAATACGTAACTTTTCATTTTGTCTCGTTTTTGTCTGGTCACCGATTTTTTCTTACGCCGGCACCGAAAATGACACGATGGTAGCCGTAATTGATGTGGTGGCAGCCGAAAATTGACAAAGTCTAGGTGTCAATTTCCGACTGCCACCGCATCAATTTCGGCTGTCACCGTGTCATTTCCAGCGCTGACGTAAGAAAAAATCGATGATCGGACAAAAATGAGACAAAAATGAAAGGTTATATATCTAAAAGTAGGTTTTTTAAATTAGAAGCAAAAACTAATTCCGAGAAAACATTATAGATTTACAGGCAATTAACCCATTATTTTAAATAATATATATAAATATTGTTACTTTATTTTATTAAGTTGAATTTCAAAATTATGTTCTATGTATTTTGTGTATTATGTCTAGACTAGTAATTATGTATCTGGCTACGAATAATGACTGAACGATGGTAATACTGGGATAGAGACATCGAATATAATGTATGTCAGTTGTAACACTATGTTCATCAATAATCTATCTCAACTCAACTTTTTAATAAAAAAATAATAATTTTCTCTCTTTCACATACATAACCTATAATTTAGTTAAATTCTATAACTTTTATACTTTATTAATAATCCATTTCAACCTATTTTTTTTAATTATTATTTATTATCATATTTTTTTAATTATAAAATACAAAATGTCATTTTGTTATTTGATTGAAAAAGGTGGGTGAAAGGGTTGGTCAGAGACACAACCGGTTTTCATATAATTCAATATTTTATACTCTCTCCGTCCCGATTCAATAGGCCACAAGCATTGGACACGGATATTAAAAAATGAATAATTTATAATAAAATAGGAGAGATAAAGTAACTTTTGTTGAGGATATATGTGTCCAAAAAGTAGGAGAGAGAAATAAAGAAAATATAATTATGTACAATGACATTTGGTGTAATTAATAATGAGTTATATGAGTATATTTGATATGTGTTGGCTTTCCATTTTTCAAAGTGGTCTATTGAATTAGAACGTCCGAATAAGTAAATATGGCCTATTCAATTGAGACGGAAGGAGTAATTTTTTATTTTTAAATTTGTTGTCCTATCTTATGACCTCATGATTGTAAATAAAGATAACTTAATTTGTCGTTTTATTTAGAAAAATTTAGGCGAACGTAAATGACTAAAATTGAATTGGAGACTAGTGATTCTAATTTTCAAATTATGTGACTTATAAGAGCTTTCAAACATACGCATCTTAATTCATACTCCCTCCGTCCCTGAAATGGCTTCCTCTTTGGGGACGGCACGGGTTTTAATAAAAAGTTGTAAAGTGTATTGATAGTGGAGAAAAAGTGATATAATTATTATTGGAAGTTGTGAAAAGTGTTATAATTAGTATTGGGAGTGGTGAAAAGTGAAAAGTAAGAATAAATAAATTATTATTAGTGGTGGGGTAGGTTTCCAAAAATGGAAAGAAAGAAATAGGAAGTTATTTGGGGGACGTCCCAAAATGGAAAAAGAGGAAGTTATTTTAGAGACGGAGGGAGTATTTATCTATATAACCCTACATATACAGAGAGAAGTTCTTGCCTTAAAAAAATAAAAATAAAATGAATAGAGAAGTTGCATAGAAAATGTTATACAATATACGTAGAAAATGGAGAATACGTGCAAATAAATCAATAATTTCTTCGAATAAATCAATTATGTATGAACAGACATTTTTCATCTGAATTCAAATATTGAGTATTTTAACATATTAAATAGATATGTATGTTCATGAGTTCTATTGTTTTATTCGTACAATTGATTTATTCGTTATTCTCCATTCTCTCAATATATAGAGCATTATCCATTGAATCATACCCATTACACACTTGTTAGAAAATAAAAATAAAATAAAAAATAAAATTAAGTGAAAAACTGGCTTTAGGATACAACAAGTATACAAATTTAGATAGACTACAATGTGTCTACATATTTTCTTGTCTAGAACATCATGCTATAATTTTCTTTTCCCCCAGAGTTATTTTTGTAAGAGTGCGTTTACTTTGGTTGTAAAATTTTCATCAGAAAATGATGGATAAGAAATAATGAGAAAATATTATATTAGAGATGAAAAGATGAGAAAATGTTGGAAAATATTTTCACACCACTACCCAATATGATATTATCCAGCATTCGAGAGAAAATGAGTGATAACACTCACTTTTCCATGGTTTTTAGTGTTCTTATGATGTTAATTTGGGGTTATTGCCATAAAATACATCAAGTTTGCTAATTTTCTGATTTATATCATCACTTTTTTTTTTTGCCAAAAAATACATGAATTTATAATTTGTTTGTAATTATCCCACCATTTATAATTTCACCCAAATTAATCTGAGGTGGCAATCGGATTGCCAGCATGACTGCCGGAATTGCCAACATGGCTGCCGGAAATGCCAAATCACACATACACACACTTTTCTCTTTCTCTCTCTCTCTCTCTAACACACGCACACACCCACTGCGCCGCACACACACATGCACAGCCCTCCCCCTTCTTCCTTCTCTCCGGCGATGGCAGCGTCGCCGCCGCCGCCCTCTCATCCCCTGTCTCACTCTCTCTCTCTCTCTTACCGCCTCTATCTCTATCTCTATCTCACACACACACATACACACACACAGAGACACAGACACACGCACAGCTCAAAATCGCCACGACCACCAAAGTCCACCGAAATCAGCAGCTATGGCTTCCTTCTCTTCAATTCAACCCGTCGCTCTCCTCTTCTCCCTCGCCACCATTTCGATATCCTCTGCACGCACCCGATGTTCGGCCCGGCTAGCCCCCTCTCCGCCGCCTTCCCCGACCAGCAGAGCCCCCTCTCCGCCGCCCTTCTCCACCAACAGAGCTCGACCTCCGCCGTCCTCCAGTTTCTCTCCTCGACCAAAACCACCAATTTCTTCAAAAACTCGACCAAAACCACCAATTTCACCATGCTCAATTATAGATCTGCAAATTAGAAGACTTTGGGTGAAGGCGACAGAGATCGAGAGGGGAAGTAGTGGCGGCGGGGTTGGGGGAAGGGAAGGGCTCCGCCCGCTGAGCAGGAGAAGCGGCGGCGGCGGGAGTGGTGGAGGGAGACGGTCTGTTGGGTACTTAGGTTGGCCGTTGGGGGTAAGGGGCAGAGGGGTTTGGGTGGCGGGGAGGAAGAGGACGGTCGTTTGGGGGGGGAAGAGGACGGTCTGGGGGTGGGGGTGGGCGGCGGAGGTGTTTGGGTGGGGGAGAGGAAGAGGACGGTCGGGGGGGGGGAAGGGAAGAAGACGGTCTGGGGGTGGGGGTGGGCGGCGGAGGTGTTTGGGTGGTGGAGAGGAAGAGGCGGTCGGGGGGGGGGGGGAAAGGGGGGAAGGGAAGAAGACGGTCTGGGGGTGGGGGTGGGCGGCGGAGGTGTTTGGGTGGGGGAGAGGAAGAGGCGGTCGGGGGGGGGGGGAAAGGGAAGAGGACGGTCTGGGGGTGGGGGTGGGCGGCGGAGGTGTTTGGGTGGGGGAGATGAAGAGGACGGTCGGGGAGGGGGGGGAAGAGGATGGTCTGGGGTGGGGGTGGGGGAGTGCCAACTCATCATCATTCTCAAATAAATTAAAGGCCACGTCAGTGCCACATAAGCTACGTAAATGGCACATAAGTTTCGATTTCGCCGGAAATATTCACTGTGGGACTATAATGCACGGATTCGCCGGAAATCACCCCCGTGCAGTATCCGATTCGCGCGGGGGGCGGGGGCGGGCGCGATTCGCGTCCGATTCGCACGGGATTCGCCACCTGGCGAATCCCCCCCCAAAAAAAAAAAATCGGATTCGCGAATCGGATTCGCGAATCGAGAGTTGTTGGCGACCTCCCCTGATTTTGAGAGACGAGGGTAGAACGGCGACTAACAGTCGCCGGATTTGCAGGACGCGGCGGCATCAAACAGAGGCGGAGGCGGATTCGATTTCAAGAAATTCAGGGCTCCTTTCGATTTTAGATTTGGGATAGAGGAAGTCTGAAATTGAGAGATAAGAGAGACAGAGGTGTGAGACGGAGAGAAGGGGAAGACGACGGCGCAACGAGGCGGCGGCGGCGGCGCCGGACCCGTCGCCGGGAACAGGATCGAGAGAGAGAGAGAGAGGGCGGGCGGGCGCAGCTATGAGGAAGAGAGAGACGTGAATTAAGAAATATTGGAGAGGGAGGGACCCGATCTGATTATTATTTTGAGGGAGCTTTTGTCCCCCACGCGAAAAATGAAAGCACAAGCTTTTTGACCAACTGTGCGTGTGCGGAGCCACGCCGGTGCCATCTCCCCCTCCCCGGCTTCTCCTTGGCCGTTGCGTCACCGACGACGCCGCCCTCCTCGCAGCAGCAGCAGATCGGCCCTCCTCGCAGCAGCAGCAGATCGGCCCTCCTCGCAGCAGCAGCAGATCGGCTCTCCGCTCCTCGCAGCAGCAGCAGATCGTCACCGACGACGCCGCCCTCCACCGGCGTTCAAGGCGCAGCTGCTCTCATCTGCTCGGACGGCGGCGCTGATAGCACGCCGCGCCTTCCGATCCAGACTCCCCACCGCGAGGGCTCTTCTCCGGCAGGCCGCGACTCCGGACTTCCACCGGCGCTCACGGCTCAGCTGCTCAAAGTGGCGATCTCCTGATGACGGCGCCGGAGGCTCTCGCAGCCCCGAACTCCTTGGCGGCCTTGCCTTCACGTTTTGATTTCCCTCCTATCTCTAACAACTTCTCCCCGAACTCCCATCTGGTGAGAGATGCGAACCATGGAGCCAACTTTTCTGGTTTTCAGGCACAAAGTGCGGCTACCACACCGACGCCAAAGGCTGTTCACACAAGTGTTGCGCCGATCGCGGATACTGGAGACAGTGGGTCTGCTAAGGCTACGAAAAGGACCTTTGCATCTCTGCTTCATACATCGTCTCAGCGGAAGCCTGATTTACTCATCCACAAATTCACTTCGCTGAATTCCGAGAGAACGGGGAGCGGTTTCTCACTCACCATCCCTAAGGCCCTCATTGATGAGAACTTGGAGGGCTTTAAGCATGCCGCTATTGGGCGACTTTTCCTACAAAAGGGTGACAAACCGAGATCTACACAAGACATCAAATCCGACTTGCAACGTTTATGGAACCTGAAAAATGGTTGGCAATTGATTCCGATGGGAAAAGGATTTTTCACGCTGAAGTTCGGAACGCAACAAGACAAAGACATAGCCAAGGCCAAAAAGGTTTGGGATCTTTCTTCTGGCTCACTTCGATTGCGTGAATGGACTCGCAACTTTGATCCTCATAAGGAGATTTCTTCCCTCAGTCAAGTTTGGGTTCGCATATATAATATGCCCGCTGAATATTGGCACCCAGAGGTTTTTGCAGCCATGGGACGTACGTTAGGATTTCCTATCAAATTGGATGGCGCTTCGGCAAATCGGGAAGTGGGAAGTTTTGCTCGATTGCTTGTTGAGATTGATTTGTCTCTTCCTTTAATTGACTCTATGACAATTGATTGCGATATTACTTCCTTTTATGTGGAATTTGTCTATGAACATTTGCCTCGCTACTGCTCTCTATGCAAAATAACAGGCCACGTTCTCGATGAATGCAAGCGGCTTAAAATCAATGCCGATGGTAATGATTCCAAGCAGGCTCCAACTAAGGAAGGCAATAATCAGGGGACGAACAAGGATGCCAATATGCCAGCGAAGGAAGTCAGCAAACAGGTGTTGAATACTTTCAAGCCTCCTGCTAAAGTTAGTAACTGGAAGCCTAAAGAGCAGCAGGAGTCTCTGGCCACGGGAAAAAATCAATTTGCTGGTCTCGATGTTGAGGAGGGGGAATTTTCGGTTGAAGAGGAAGCGGATACTCCAGAGCGACATGACACGCAGCCTTTGCCTAAGGGGCCGTTTGAGGATCCTCACCCCTCGGCGTCCCTTTCACCTCGGGAACCATTTCCGACGGGTTCTGGTGGGCAGCCTGTTCTTGATGCCCGACCCAGGTCTCCCTCTTCTGCGGTGATTCTGCATCAGGTCCTCCCTGAGGCCCAACTTGGGTCGTCTTCCTCTGCGGAGACTATGCTTCAGGTCCCGCAATCGGATCTAGCTTTGGTGGTGATGCCAGGAAAGGCGATGATGGAGGATTCTCCCATACCTCGCGGCCGTGGGCGCCCAAAGGGTTCTACCAAGAAGGGGAGGGTTTCCGATTCCTCTTTAAAGCACCGGCTCCGGCGTATAATCAAGAATGGTATGGATATGAGTAAGAGTCGTGCGGATGGTGCCGTTTTGCAGGGCGCAGGAGCACATATTGTGCCAGTGGAGTTCTTGAATAAAGTCCAACATGCTCAGGATGGAGGTGCGATTCTACAAAATTTTGTGATTCATTCTTCTTCCAACGCTGCTCGAGCTATGTCGGCGGTGGTTTCTAAAAGATGGGGAGATATGTTGGACGACGACGACTCTTTGGATGAGGATGAATCTCTAAATATTTTCTCATAGTTTGGGTGTTTGTTTTCGTTTACCCGTGGTTTCTCGCGGGTGTTTAAGACTGCTCTTGTCTTTCTTTTTTTCCTTTCTAATAAAATTTCTATTTCAGCAGGAGAGGGAGGGACCGAATTTGGGCCTCTATAATTTATTAAAGTAGTTGGGCTTATTTTAAAATAAGTCTTGGGCTGTCCAGTTTCTTTTAATTAAATGATGCCCAGCTTCTTTTACTTAAATGAGACATCATTAGTTTAATTAATTTATTTAAAAAATAATTTGCATAATAATAATATTATTATTATCTATATATTTTAAGTAAATTAATTATCATATGTTTAAAGCATGACATGTATTACTTATCTCATATATATATATATATATATATATATATATATATATAACAGACGTATCCTTCACGAATCGCACCCTATAATTTTTGAAAATCCGTATCCCCGTACCCGAATCGTATCGCTCCCGTCCCCGCCCCCTCGCACCTGTGCAACCTAGCTGTGGGATAATTACAAACAAATTATAAATTCATGTATTTTTTGGCCAAAGAAAAAGTGATGATATAAATCAGAAAATTAGCAAACTTGATGTATTTTATGGCAATAACCCCTGTTAATTTTATAGGGAATTGAGTGTTTGATGATTATTTTGTGCTTAAATTGCTTTATCTAGTGAAATATGATACTTGCTTGTACTTTGATGAATTTTATAGAAATATGTAGTTCAAATTTGGACTATTGGTCTTAATGAAAGTTGTACGTAGTTCGTCTTGATATGAGTTCGTAGGCGCAAACGGTTTGCAAATTCGAGTTCGGACGAGGAAGATATGGCCGAAACAAGAAAGTCGCGCGCAGCAGTTAATAGTGCCCGACGGGAATTTTTGAATTTTCGGGATTTTGCGGGATTTTCGAATTTTTCTCAGTATTTTCGAGTTCTACACTGTAGTTATCTCATGTGCCTATATATAAGTCTTCTTTTGACCTATTTAGGTTTCCCAACTTTATTTTCTCAGTTTGATAGCTTTTAGTTTTTATTGCTTTCCAGTTTTTAGAGCTTGGATTGGATTTCTGCAAAGATTAAAGATTCAAGATTATTTTTCCAATTTTATTCAGAGTTTTATTTAATTCAGTTTTTACAATTACTTTCTTTTTAATTATGTTTATGTTTTCTTTTGCTATGTCTGACTAGTTCCTTTATCTGATTCTAGGGTTTGTAAATAGTTAATTAGATTCATGTGATTAATTTGTTCATACCTATTTGCCTTCCAGTATATGATTCATAATTACTGGTGCTTAATTTCTTGTAGATTATCTGACCAATAATTTGCATCTGTAGCTATTCGGTTTGAGACCTGACGGATATAACTGTTTAGCGGATTCAAGAATATGCTATATATGTTTTTAACCTTGAGACCTGACGCAGATAGGTGGATCATAGGGAGCTATTCTTAGGAGCTATTGGGAGTTAGTAGATTATCTTGAGACATACCGAAAATAGATAATTTATTAATCTACGATCTTTGCTGCTCTGAGGAGAGTATTTGATTAAATAAGTGATCTTTCATCATAACTGGATTAAATTGGTAAATAGGATTAATAGGTTGATTGTGTGAATTTAGTTAACGACTTTACTACACTAGGATCAGTTGCTTTATCAATTGATTTCTTTACCTGAAATTTATTTGCTATTGTTTGCAATTTAATTTTGATTAAATCTTCTTCCTATATCGATTGCCTGGATATTATGATGGTTTGGATTAGGAGTACTTAAGAGTCTTTTCGTTTATCAGTTCCAGATGATACGATACTCGATTGCTATTTATTACTACAATTGCGCTGTGTTAGTTGCAGTTTTAATTGCTAATAAATTAGTGATCAATGAGTGAAAATGAGCTGCTCGAAAAAATATTACATCCTACCCAAAGAAAATTTTCTATATATCACAGTAAACTCGTGAAAATTGTAGAAAAATGGTGAAACTCTCATTTTCCATCAAAATAAAATAATTATATGCGTAAAGACAAAATAACAGGTATTTCGGGATTAGCCTCCTTAACAGTCACGTCGTGGAGCTCTAATCTTATAAGGTGTGGTGTGGCCTTAGGGTCTGTCGTCTATCCTATCGCTACTCAGACACAATAGTTGGGGTCTTAGATTTGTCTCACCGACCTGAGCGGTAATCACGAATGGGGGCTCGAGGGTTAACTAATAATCACATATTGCTCTTTGGGATGTTGGTCTCCCTGATCTAACTCAAAGTAAATTTCTGTGCTTTTTTCATTGCATTTATACAGCATGATACTTCCAATACCAAAATACCACAATAAATCTATGCCTTCTACCAACAACAAACCAACTTATAAACAATTACTCCCTCCGTCCCATTGATTTTGTCTGTTTTTTTTTTTTTTTGGTTGTCCCATTGATCTTGTTCTGTTTACATTTTTGGTAATAATTTTACACTACAAACAATATGGCCTCATACATTTACACACTTTTACTACACTAATTTAATTTTTCATAATAACCATGCCCAAAAGAAATGAGACAAGCCTTGCATACCTTTAATTTAATAATGATTAAAAGCTTTTTACAAATGAAATAGAAATTTCAGTACATAGATAAGAAGAACAGAGACTGATGAGAAACAAAATAGAAGCATAAACGTAAGTAGGGTGTTGGTGTTGTGTTTATGGAAACAGAGATCGAGCTCAGTTGCATTGTATCAGGAGATAATTAAAATGGCGGCCACGATCTTTGGATGTGAAATTTAAAGATTACGAGAAAGATCATTAATTTGACGTAAAAAAATGAATTTGAAATAAATAAGGTATGATCATTTAAGTGTCAAAATTATTTTTTGTGCGCTCTCATTTATTTCTAATGTTGAACATCGTATTGTTGGTAAAAAAATAAATAAGTAAATGTCATTTTTTGCCTTTCAAAAAAGTTTATATGATTGTTTAAACATAATTATTTTCAATTCAAATATTTTCAAACCCTTTGTCCCATAAGAGTGTGCATGATTATTGGTCATATGAGTTCTAATAAATATTAGGTAAATGCATTGACAGTGGAGAAAGGGGTCTACTTTATCTTATGGGGTGGAATTAAAAGTACCCACCCCCATAATATGTCTATGAAAAATACCCACCCCCTTACTAGGGGGTGGGTATTTTTCATAGACATATTATGGGGGTGGGTATTTTTATATATATACACTTATTGAAAGTAGGGGTGAAAATAAGGAGTTGGTGGTGTGGTAGTGTCTAAATGCACACTCTTATGTGATATCCCTAAATAGATAGAAGTACACACTCTTATGAGATGAAGAGAGTAGTAGTATTTAAAGCAATTAAGGAGAAGAAAATTTATATTATTTTTAATATGAATTTGTAAATAAAAAGGATAGTTTTTTTTAGATAAAAAGGATAGTTATATATCTTAAAATTTGAATTTTAAATATTATATAGATTAATTTAGTTATGTATATTTATTTATTTATATAAACATATTTATTGTTACATATTTCATTTTATATTATTCGTATTTATCCTGATCTATTAACTAATTTTGGGTTATTTAAATACGAACTTTTAATAATAATACAATTCGAATTTTTAAGAGCCCAAAATTGTTATATTAAATAGCGGCTATTAATTTTGTTATATTGATTGTTTATGTTATTTGCTCAAAATGAGATACTAAAATTATTTTTGTTCTTTACAATCCATAAGTTTTATTATTATTATTATTATTATTATTATTATTATTATTATTATTATTATTATTATTATTATTATTATTATTATTATTATTATTATTATTATTATTATTATTATTATTATTATTATTATACGTATTTTATTAATATTATGCAATACTAATTAAATTTAATATTATATTCATTAAGTTGAAGATATTATTATTGTGCATTATTTTAAATAAAATACTATTATATATTTTTTTTGATGAAATTTTCGGAAATATATAAATAAAGGAAAAAAGTTACAAAGTAAACTTGGGCATACCCAAGGTGGTACAAGTCGCCAAGTCTCAAGTGAGAACAAGGGACCAAGAAAACGTGAATGCTATAATCCTAAGAAAAGCAAAAGTACATACTCGACACACCCTTTGCATTTGGGCGGTGCCGTAAAAAAAGTACATGAAGATAACAATCTCAAATAAAGGTGTCAAAACGTGCTGCAAATGGATATGGCCCGACGGCCGAGCGAGGGTAAAGCACGCGCACAGTGTGGTTCATGAAAGTGCATACTACCGAGGCGGTTGCCTAGTATTTCCGACCGAGCTAGCCCACGTGTACAAAAATGCACTTTGAAGTGCAGGCTGCCTATGCTTTGTGTTCCTTGATTGTTGCCGTCCAATCAGCCCACAATTTGGGTTTCCAAGACATGCTTTGAATTTTTTTCGTGTTGCCGCCCACAGCCGCCCACATTTCATGTTCCAAGGCAATGAATTGAATGCTAAGTGTGCTGGCACCCACAGCCGCAATTTTTGAAAATCCAAGGCATTTCCAAGATAAAGCGTGAGTTCCTTGTCTGCTTGTCTTAATCACGGCCGCCCACTTTTTGACTAACCAAGGTAAAGAAAGTAAAAGTATGTCTGATGCCGCCCACAACCGCCCATTTTGAATTTTGAAATCAATGCATTGAATGCGTTTGTCTGTTGCCATTTGCAGCCGCCCATTTTGAATTTTGAAATCAATGCTTTGAATGCGTTTGTCTGTTGCCGTTTGAGAGAGTTCCGGCCACCCATTGCCTAGCCGACGGTGGGAACTTGCCGGGAAGATGGGAGGCCCAGATTCAAAAAATCAAGTTGAAACAGACGGGTGAACTGCCGGGGACTTGAATCATCCGTTTTCCCTATTTTCTGCAAATCCTTGTGATTGACGGCAAAGGGCAGATTTTCCCTAACCAAAACGATGACGGAACAGGCAGACCCAAAAACTAACCTCCGGAGTGAAGCATCACCACGAGAGGGAAGAGATTGGGGTCAGCCTGAGCACTAAAATAGCTCCGCCAAAAGGAAATCATCGGCGAGTAGAAACAGGCAGAAGAAGGCGATGAGGGAGAGGGAAGACCCAAAAGATAAGCATACCTCAGACGTGAAGTATTAACACGAGAGGGTGAAAGATGGAGGGTCTGCCTGAGCTCCAAAGACGCACAACCAACAGCAAGTTAATGGCCGGATGAAAACCAAACAGGCGGAGAAACCTTCATCGAAGAGGGAGAACACCTGTGCTGCCTTGAACTTGAAGACCACATTAAACCTTTTCAAACTTCAATCATCTGCTCATCCTTAAGATTTACGGCAAAGAGCAGTTTTCCTCAAGCAAAAACGATGGATGGAGAAAGCATGTCCGAAACAACAAAGCATGGCACCTCCGGTGTGAGATTATCACCGCAAGAGGGGAGAGAGTGTGGATTGCCTGAACTCTATGCCCTACCAAACGAGTGGAAACCCACGGCGAAAAGAGACCCGCTGGATGAAGGCGAAGAAGGAGAAGGCAGACCCAAAGAAATAAGCATACCTCCGTCGTGAAGTTTCACCATAAGAGGATGAGGGATAGAGGGTCTGCCGGCGCTCCCAAAACATTATCATCTGCACGTAACTAACCGCCGGAAGATGACCAAGCAGATGGAAGAACCTCCAACGAAGAGGGAGAACACCTGTTATGCCTTTGAACGTGAAAGACCACATGAAACGGATAAAAGCTCTTTCAATCTTCTGCAAATCTTAGTTGTCGGCAAAGAGCAGTTTTCCTCTTACAAGGACGATGAAGGAGATGGCAGACCCGAAGGATAAGCGTGGCACCTCCGGCGTGAAGTACCGCCATGAGAGGGAAGAGCGTGGGGTCTGCCAGATCTCAGAAAACACTCCCACCGAAAGGAGAACCATCGGCAAGTAGCAAAAGGCTGATGAACGTGTAGAGGGAGAGGGCAGAACCAAGCAATAAGCATACCTCCGGCATGATGTTTCACCGTTAGAGGATGTGGGATGGAGGGTCCGCCGGCGCTCCCAAAACACAAGAATCAGCACGAACTAGCAACCGGATGAGGTCCAAACAGATGGAAGAGAACTCCATCGAAGAGAGAGAGAAAACCTGTTATGCCTTTGAACATTTCCGATTAAGAATGCAGTTTGACGTGAACACCTCTTGAATCATTCCCTTATTTCGAAAATACTCCAATCCAAATGAAGGAAAAGGAGATTTGGAGGAGAAAAGTGCAAGGGAAGCAAACAACCGCGTGTGAGGGAGGGAGTAGTAACCTCCGGCGGAAGTTTGAAGAAGGAGCGAGAGAGTTTGGAGTCTAGAGAGAAGGCAGAGAGCCTTCTCTCTAGTGAGAGAAAATCTCAACTCCCACTACTGAGAGCTCTTAAAAACATTTTTGAGAGCTCTTAAAAATACTATTATATAAATTAAAACATTTTTTGTTATTAATTAATCTAACTCAAAATAATGATATTATAATATTTTTATATAATTCATATTTTTTAAAAAATAAATAAATATATTGTGGCGGGAGTGAGCGTACTAGTTTGTGTGAAAAATGAAGATTATTTTGACAAAACGTAGGTACTATACTTCTATCAATAATGTAGGCGTGTGCAGTGGCGGAGCCAGGAATTAATTTGGGAGAGGGCTGAACTTACACGGGGCCTCGAGAAAATTTTTTTGGACATTCCATATATTTAAAGCATTATTTTATTAAAAGACAAGCATAATAGTAATAATAAAGAACAACATTTTCATAGATTATATAATTTAAATATATAACAAATTAGTTTCAATACATTACAAATTTTTTTAGGACATTCTGTATTTTTAAAGCATTTTTTATTAAAAGACGAGTATAATAGTAATTATAAAGAACAACATTTTCATATACTATATAGTTTTAATATAGGGCAAAGGTGCAGATTAGTCCCTGAACTCGACCCCCCTAGAGCGTTGATCCCCCCACACTCGACCCAGGCACAAAAAGCTCCCCTATAGTCAATGAAAAATGTGCAACTAAACCCTCGCATTAAACGGCCTTCTAACGCCGTTTAACTATTTTCTTTATTATTATTATTATTTCAAGTAGGCCCCACCCCAATATTAGCTCTCTTTGTCTCTCCCCATTTCTTCCTCCCACCGATAACCTCCACCTCCGCCGCCGCCTCCTTCTCCGGTGAGGGGTGTCGCCGGCGCCTCCTTCTCCCCAAAAATTGTCAAAACCCTAAGCGCTCATCACTGCAGCGTCGTTTTGGGCGTTAGCCTCCTGCTCGGCGAAGAGGGACTCGAGGAAGGGTTTGGCCATGGTGGTGAATGGTGCGGAGGCCAGATGCGACGTGAGGGAGAGGGCGGCCGCGACGCAGGTCGCGCGAATAGAGGAGTTTGAGTCGCGGAGGCGGCGGGCCACGCCAGAGAGGATTCTCGAGAGATGCGGTGAGGGCGTCGCCGTGGGCGGCGGCAAGGACGGAGATGAGGCGGATGCAGTGGCAGCGTGGCCCGCCGCCTCCGCGACCTGGACTCCTCCATCTGCGCGGCAATGGACTTGAGGAGTCGGTGGCGGCTGCGGGGAGAGAGAAAGAATACCGGCTCAACGGCGATGGACTCGAGGAGTCGGTGGTGGCTACGGGGAGAGAGAAAGAATACCATTTGAGCCGGGCATAAGTGAGGGCGCGGCGCTGCTGAACAACGCTGGTGAGGGCGGAGCAACCCCATAATTGTTTTGTTGGTGGTGTTGATTTTTTAGCCTATTTCTTATTTTTCTTCAGCTTGAATCTCCATATTTTCTTCTCAAATCCTCCATTCTCTCAATCAGTTTTTGCAAATTTCTGCTACTACCATCATTTGTTCGGCTATGGCGGCGATGAATGAGATGAAGGGAGGGCGTCGTCGGGAAGGCTGCGGGCGATGGACTCAAGCTCCGACGCGGCGGTATGGGTGTCCCTGTCAGAGAGCTTGTGGAGGCATGTGAGCACGACAACCTCAAAAACAAAACAAAAAACAATTTTTATTTTTATTTTAAGAAAACGGCGTTAGAAGGACGTTTAACGCGAGGGTTTAGTTGCACATTTTTCATTGACTATAGGGGAGCTTTTTGCGCCTGGGTCGAGTGTGGGGGGGGTCAACGCTCTAGGGGGGTCGAGTTCAGGGCCTAATCTGCACCTTTGCCCTTTAATATATTACAAATTAATTTCAATACATTACAATTTTTTTTTTGTCATTTTGTACATTTTAGGCATTTTTTTATTAATAGACAAGCATAATAACAATAATAACGAACAATATTTTCATAAATTATATATTTTCAATAAATTACAAGCTAGAATCAATAATAATACTCCCTCCGTCTCACTTCAATTGTCACACTTGCCTTTTTTGTTTGTCCCACTTCAATTGACACTTTCCTAAAATAGTATGTGGTTCCTACTTTCTCTACTCACATAAAATAAGTGGACCCTACCTATTTGACGCTCTTAACCCTTTATTCTTAATCTCCGTGCCCAACTCAAAAGTGCCAATTGAAGTGGGACGGAGGGAGTAAAAGACAAGCATAGTAATAATAGCAAACAAATTTTTTTTGGGCATTCCATCCATTTTAGGCATTTTCTATTAAAAGACAAGCATAATAGTGATATTATACAATTTTTATAGATTATATAGTCTTAAATAACACAATTATCCTTAAATTAATTATAAATGGAAGAATATAACAAGCTAATCAACTTTTGTAAAACAAATTTCTTTTATAATATAAATATATATCTATATATATTTAAAAACAAAAAAAAAAACCTCAAAATTTGGGAGGTACGCCCCTGATTTACGTGTGCGATGAACAATATATTCCAATACAGCACGAATTATCTAAAATGAAAAAATGAAATAAAGTTCAAACCACCACCTAGTTCATTTTTAAACGTATGTAATTAACCATCATTAAAGTTAAAGTACTAAATACCTCTCCTACACTAAGCAATTAATTACCAAAACTTAATGACACGAACTACTATATAACGAAACAAATTTCAACAAATATTGCAGAAAAGCTTCCATCAACTATTACTACAATGGCTTCTTACACACGAAAACTAATCATGATTGCTCTCATTCTCGCCATCTCAATCCCAATTTCGAGTGCCCACAAAAGAAGATGGAGAAGAAGATCATCAAATTCCCACAACACAGACCTATACCTGAGAGAGCTTTGCTCTGAAACCGACAGATCTGACGTGTGCTTGAGTATCATCAAATCCAACTCACAACGATTTGAGAACTCGGATGAAGGAGACATCGCCGCGGGTGTGATCGATCTGGCCATAGCAAGATCCAAGGAGATCGGTGATCAGCTCAACAAATGGTACGAAGATACCACCGACGACAGCATGAGAGACAAGTACGGCTCGTGCGTCGATAATTACGATGAAGTCAACCGTTGCCTCGAAGATGCGCAGAGAAACTTAGATTCTAATGATGACCAGAGGATTTCAAATCAGATTGATGATGCTGAAGAAGAATTGGATCGGTGTAAGAGGGTATTCGAGTCGGGTTCGTTCGACCCGGGTCACGTTGAGGACCGGAACAATGAGCTTGGGGTTTACTTGGACATGATTCGGGCTGCAGCGGGCCGCTTAGAATATTACGATTAGGATCACCAATAAAATAATTAAATTTTTATCAAGGCCGTATATGGATAAATTACTGTTGAAGTAAATAAATATGTTCTCTGGACAACAAACATCGACTGATTATTTTAGCTATTTTCCACCAATAATATAACACGGTCGCAAATAATAGAGGAAGATATAGGGGAATAGAACTCATGCTTGAAGAATTTATGTGACAATAAATTATTTTAAATACTACACTCTCCGTCCCACGAATGTTGACATGTTTTCCTTTTTGGGCCGTCCCACGAATCTTGACACATTTCCAAATAAGGTAACTTCTCTCTCCTACTTTATCACTTTTATTATTTTCTCTCTCCTACTTTACCACTTTTATACTTTATTAACTACACACTTAAAACACTAATCTACAATTTCTTAATTCTCGTGCCAAAACCAAATGTGTCAAGATTCGTGGGACCGAGAGAATAATATATATTGAAAAAGGTCAAATTTTAACTTGTAATCAATAAGAGTTCTTCCATGGTAAAAAACATGATTTGTCATTCCTGATGAGTTCCAAAATAATTCTCAAAACATAAAAGATAAACAAAAATAATAAACGACTCAAGATATATGTGGTTCGATCATAAATGATCTACATCTATGGTGGTTGCCCGATTTTCCACTATGTTTTATGAGAAGCTTACAATTTACAAGGTGAAGTAGTAAGAATGAATCAATCCCTTCTTTCCATGTACAAGTCCCTATTTATATATAGGTGACTAATTGAGCCTAACCCTAAAGCCCACGAAATAGAGAAATAAAGCCCAAGTCGGTGATATGGTTGGTTCTCAAGGTTAAGATCATATTACACATTCCTGAATCCGCTAAACAGCTATCTTCGTTGGGTCTCAAGCCGAATAACTACACATGCAAACTATTGATCAGATAATTCACATGAATTCAACCACCAGGAATTATGAATCATAAACTGGAAGGTAAATAGGTACTAACAAATAAATCACATGAACCTAATTAACTATTTACAAACCCTAGAATCAGAAAAGAAAACTAGCCAGACATATTAAAGTAAAATATAAACATAATGACTTGAATCTTCAATCGTGTGGAAATTCAATCCAAGCTCTAAAATCTGGAAACCAATGAAATCTAAAGCTATAAAACTGAAAAACTAAAGCTGAGAACTGAAAGATAAAGTTGGGAACCCTGAAGAGGTCAAAAGAAGACCTATAAATAGTATTAGGTTAAACTACAAAGTTTGAGCTCGAAAACAACACAGAAAACGTGTAAAAAAATGCAAAAACACGGACGCGCGGTGGTCTGGCGGTGATCGGGCGGCGCTCACCGCGAGGTCACTGCTGGCGCCAAAAACTCGGCGGTCGCCGCTGTTTTGCTGCTGCGCGCGACTTTCTTATTTTGGTCATAACTTTCTCGTCCGAATTTTGATTTATGATCCGTTTGTTCTCACGAACTCGTATCGAGACTATCTAAAACTTCTATTTCAGAATATTTTTCCAAATTCGAACTAAATAATCCATAAAATTCCTTCAAAGTTTGAGTAAGAATCATGTTTCACAAGATAAATCAATTTAAGCATAAACCAATCATCCAACACTCAATTCCCTATAAAATTAACATCAAATGAACATTAAAAACCATGGACACATGAGTGTTATCAAATCCCCCAAACTTAAGCCATTGTTCGTCCTCGAATAATGAGAAGAACACAATCAATAACACGAATGAGTAAAAAATCTAGCTGTGTTTCTGTAGCTTGCTGAGATGTACTGGCCTTTTGTGGATGAGATGTCTTAGGAAATCATTTTCCATGACTTTGGAATCTAGCAACATGATTGTATTCACGACCTCGACCTCCTCTATGAGACCAACCTCGTCGACCACATCGGGACCAATTTGCTTTTCCTTGGCTTCTCCCTCGACCACCTCTATAAGTGGTAGCATGTGCTTCAGGCACTGCTTGTGAACCAACTGGCCTTGCATTGTGGTTTCTCATTAAAAGCTGATTATGTTTTTCTGCTACAAGTAAAGCAGAAATGAGCTCAGAATGTGTGGTATAATTCTTAGCCCTGTACTGCTGCGGGAGTACAAGGTTACTGGCATGAAAAGTAGACAGAGTCTTCTGTATCAAATCAATCTCTGTAACTTCTGTATCAAATCAAATCAATCTTCTGTATCAAATCAAATCAATCTCTGGCATGAAAAGTAGACAGAATAATGGCCTTTTGTTGATCAAAGCGATCCTTCAGGGATTGCAATAGGACAACAGGATCCTTTTCAGTAAGGTACTCATTTTTTAAGTCCTTATTAAGATGATGACGCAGAAAAATCAAAACTTTCGCCTTCTGGGCGGAGCTACATGAGGAATCTGAAACTATAGTGTCGCTCAGATCATATGAGGCAAGGTATATTTCAACATCCAAAGCCCAAGTCAAATAGTTACCACCATCAAGAGCAAGCTCGGTGAATCCTCTTTTGTTGATATCAGACATATTCAAACTATAACAAACAATGAAAAGAAATAATTTCAATTTTCAAGAGGAAAAAAGACAATTATACACAATTATTTCAACTAATTCATTTAATAAATAACAAACAATAAATATTATAATTGGGAGACGATCCTTAAGACGTAATAATTTCTATCCCGTAGGAATAAGATCCTTAAGAAATTAATACGCCTATCCCAACATATTAAATTAAATATATACTATAATAAAAACTCGAACTGGCAATATTCCTTATACTCCCACGCAATCTAATATGACATTCTCTATTAATACGAACTGGCAAGTAGCAAGTGGTGATTAACTTAGCATCGCATCCTAATAATCTGATAGGAACATGCCAACATATTCTTAAAAATAAATCGTTAAAATGCAAATAACCAATACATGGACATGTTCTAATTCCATACAAAATTCGATAGTAGTTGATCAAATAATCATAACTCCATAAATTCAAAAGACCCAACTTCAACACAATGTCGAGAAATTTCATCCCGCACATAAAAACAATTTTGGAACCATTTTCTGATACTGCACATATAATTTCATGCACAACTTAATTAAGCAGCAATAATCAAGAAGCGGTGGGAGTTATTCCACAAAAAACGAAACGGAAATAATCAAGAAACGGTGGAAAGCCGCACACTTAAAAACGAGACGAGGGTCATGGTTATTCAAATTAGGGTAAAAAGGCCGCAAACTTAAAATCTATAAAAACACATCAATTGACACCATCAGAATTTTGCGAAACCGACACATATAATTAAAAAAATCCCCTTATCTGAACCAATCAATTCCAAAAAAAAAAAAAATTGGTTATCAGACGCAATAAATCATTCTTAAAGTTATTAAGAACAATGTTTATCTTTTTACCCTTATGTCATGGAAAAGGAACTCCAACAATAACACAAAGAAACTTCAAAACCAATTCCGCAAACACGCAAAGAAACTTCAAAACCCAATTCCGCAAAACAATCTCAAATACTAATTTAACACATGATTTTTCAGGGTAAAATTACCTTGCAAGAAAAATACGATTTTTTCTTATGGTATATCTCCGTGCTCACTCAATTGGTTATAGACTCGTGCTGATAACGTGTTGTATGTTGTAATATCTTCTTGAACAAGTAATTTCAAAAGTTAAAGAGTAGAAGATGCAGAGAGAAGAGAAGAAGAGAAAGCAGACAGAAAACGAGATTATGTATTCTATTAGCCGTATCTCACCGTTCCATCATATATATATATATATATATATATATAGGAAGAGGTTCTAATAAAAACCTCTATTAAAATGAGAACTAGGAACCTAATCTAAACCACTACTTTTGTAAGATGGGCAGTTAAGATTAACTTTTAATTGTGTTCTTATATGTTTCGAATATAATTAAGAAAGGATAAATGTGTAATTTTGATTAACTGTAACTATCCGCGTCGTAAAATTAGGAGATTTTTTTTTATTTTATTTATGATATTTTTGATGTAGTGTTCTCTTTCCAATCATTAAACATAATTGGCGCCTGACTTTTGAAGAGAGAGAGAGGAGAGTTGAACCTCTCATCTGCTCGGATCCTCGATCCGGTCGGCGGCGCTGAATGCACGCCGCGCCTCCCCACCGCGAATGCTCTTCTCCGCACCCGACCAGACGCCGATCCAGACTCACCACCTCACCCGACCAGACACCGAGAACGCCGATCCAGACTCCCCAACGCACCCGATCCAGACTCCCCACCGCACGCCACACCCGACCAGACGCCGAGAGCACGCCGCGACGCGTCCAGTTGCCGATCCAGCACCGCGAAGCTCTTCTCCGGCCGGCCGCGACTCCATATCGATCCGGTCGGCGGCGCTGTACCACGCCGCGCCTCCGCGAGAGCTCTTCTCCGGCCGGCCGCGACCCACCGGCGCTCAAGGCCCAGCTGCTCAGAAAGTGGCGATCTGAGGAAAGGGGATCTGGCGATCTGCACGCAGCCGCCGCCAACGCTGCTCGCCTCCGTCGCTGTTGACCTAAACTGCCGTTCTCCTGCCGGTGATGGATTCGAGTTCGCCGGAAGTCCATCGTGACAAGGGGGGCCTCAATCTTCCCCTGGTCTCTTCTAATTTTGACAGGTCTCGATCTAAGTCCCCTGCCAATGTTTCGTCTCAGCACCCGCCTCTCGTAAAGCCGGGTTATTCTTCCGGCGCAGTGGCTGTTGGGCAGCGCTCGTCGGGTTTTTCACCGGAGCAGAGTTTGATCGGTGATCTTAACCAGGCCATCCTTGGTTTGATACAGCCGCTGCCGTCTGTTGTTACTCCAGTAGCGCAGGTGCCGGGTTCTGCTCCGGCTGTTTCTTTCGCTGCCAAAGTAGCTGATAAAGTCCAACCCAAATCCCTTAAGAAGCCGGATGTTGCAGCGTATGGCCTCCGAGGCCTTCAAATACAGCGAGAAGGAGAGGTTGTCACCCTCTCAGTGCCCAAATCGGAATATCAAACAAAGTTGGAAGAGTTTCAATTTGCACTAATCGGTAGACTTATCCAACGTAAAGGGGACAAGCCACGCACGTTCGCCGACCTCTCTCATGAACTTCGAACCATATGGCAGTGCGCCGACTGTCAACTGGTGCCCATGGCTAAGGGATTCTTCGTTGTTAAATTTTTGACAATGGAAGCAAAAAAGAAAGCTAAGGGGAGTTCTTTTCTCCAACTGTCAATCGGCCACGTTCGCTTCCGTGAATGGACTAGGTATTTCGATCCGTATAAGGAAGTGTCGTCTCTGGCTCAGGTATGGGTTCGGATATATTATCTCCCTGTGGAGTTATGGACTCCGGTGATTATTGCTGGTATAGGTCGTGTGCTTGGTCATCCTATGCGAATTGATAATGCTTCCGCAACTGGTCATGTGGGACACTTTGCGCGGGTTTTGGTGGAACTTGACATGGCTTTGCCTATTCTCAACTCGATGTACATTGATGACGGCGATAGATCGTTCTACATTGAGTTTGGTTTTGAATCTATGCCCCTTTTTTGCTCGCGTTGTAAACTTACAGGTCATTCAACGGATAAATGCCGGAGAGCTGATAGGGCCACGAGCAAGCAAAAGATCACTGAGCCTCCTGCTGTGGTTGTGAAGAATCTTGATAAGGGAGAGGGTCCGATTCCTGCATGGCAGCCCAAAGTTGATATTCTTAAACCTCTATCAGGTCATGATCTTCTAGACGCGGCTACAGTACCTTTTTTGAAAAATGATCTCCCTCTGGCGGGGGATGCTAACCGATATCAAGCGCTAGATGAGGATGAGGAAGAGGAAGTGGAGGAGACTATCATTGCGGACTCCAATTATGAAGCAGAGCCTTTACATGAGGAAGAAAATGATGGGTCGCCTCACACGGACAAGGCTAGTGATAAGGAGGGCTCGAATGTAGAGGAAATTTTGGAGTTGGATTCTGGAACGAATAGTGGAGCAATGATAGAGCAACAACCGGTAGTTGGGGCAGAAGATTCAGCGAGCCAGCGGGTTAATTCGCCGATTAAGGAAGTTGATTTTGATAATAATTCCATTTCTTCTCCGGATGACATGGCGAGTCGTATTATTAGGTTAGAGGAGCAAGTTAATCAGGGGATGCAGTTGCTCTCAGAGCAGAAGCACGGACGTGGTCGTCCAAAGGGCTCGGTAAAGGGACGAGAGCCTATACATGCAATTCCGGAAGGTTGTATTAAAAGTCGTCTCAGGAATGCGGAAGAAATGGGTAACAAGCCGAGGGAGTTTGTGGTTGACGTCACCAATAGGCCTAGTATGATTGCAATGAATAATGTCGTCCATAGGCGTTGGTCGGATGATTTGGATAATGATCCTGACTTTCCTTTTTGAGTTGTTCTCCTTTGCTTTTTAAGCTTTTTGCCCTTAGTCTGCATCTTGTGCTTTCAAGGGATGTTTTTTCCTTTTCACTTTATAATAAACCTCAATTTAATAATAATCATTAAACATAATTGATAAAAATTTACTTTTAAAATCCCAAATCAACATGGTTATTTTTCTTGCTTCTCATTCTTTATAGGAAACAACTATTTAATTATTAGGAGGATAACTTGCTAATTTCGACAAAGAAATTGTTATTGCATAATGATTAATGAATAGAGTAGTCTGTCCAATATTCTATTTGGAATTCAAGTTGATATATACTCTTTTTATTGTTTTATTTTTTGAAGGGAAAGATAGTTCAGTGCAAATTAAATCTATAAAAATGCATCTACAAAATGATAAAATACGAAAAATATATTTGAGTATATGTATGAAAAGATAAACATGCAGTTGTTTTGTTTGTGTAAATGCAGTTCACCAAATTTTGTGTAATCTATATCAAGATATATTATGTTTGCATAGAACATATTCTTGTAAAAGACACTTGCACGGAACTACTAGAAATTTGCACATTTCAATAAAAAAAAGATACGTTATTATTTTACTACAAATTATATGTCTTGTGCAACATCAAGATACATCGTGTGCAACTTCAATATATGTCGTATGCAACCTCAATATATATATATATTGTCTAAACATATTAGAACTATGTAATGTATGATTAATGAATTATTTAGCAAAATAATACACAATAATGTATGATTAAATAATTAAAACAATCATTTCACAAACTAATATGTAATTATGAATGGATATCAATAGGGCTGTAAAATCAGGTTGCGGGTATCGGGTATACCCTCACCCGTCCCGATACCCGCGCGGGTATCGGGTACCCGATACCCGCAAATTTAAAGAGGAGAGTCGGGTGCGGGTATCATATCCTCAAAAATTAAAGAGGAGGGTCGGGTGCGGGTATCATATCCTCAAAAATCGCGGGTAGAGGGTACCCGCGGGTATATCCGTGGGTACCCGCATTACCCGCAAATAATATTAAAAAATTAAATTAAATAATTTTATTTAGGAATTTTAGGAATTAACTCCCCAAAACTCCAAGCCCTAATTTTATTTCGTGACTTTCTACACTATTAATTTCATTTTGAAACTACCTCTAGTACTATTACTTTATTATTGACTTTGTATTTATTAGACTGTTGGATTGATCTTTGATTTAGCGTTTGAACTTGAATTTTGATCGTTGTGCTTGTTTGTCAGCTGTTTATTTATTATTTATTCATTATAGGTTTTATGGATAATCGATGAAATAGAAAGGATATTTTCAATTTTTTTTTGTGAAATGCGGGACAAAATACCCTATTGCGGGATAAAATACCCTCCCGCGGGACCAAAAACCCGCAAAATTACAATAAAAAAAATTGCGGGACTGTGAGGGTACCCTCATACCCGCCGCGGGTATCCGCTGCGGGTATTTGGGTACCCGCAGCATGCAGGAGGGTTGGGTGAGGGTGGGATTTTGGGCGATTTTTGTCCCGCGGGTACCCGCATTTTGCGGGTAGGGTACCCGCAGGTACCCGAATTTACAGCCCTAGATATCAATAAGCATTGAATATCATAATCTATACAAAATTTTGAACTAAACAAATCAAAACATGAAAACTAGTTATATAGTGATACTGAAAATCAAATTCGTTGTTCTTTTAGTGATTGCATCTTCTTGCACATCATACACAACTTCTTCTTGCATACCACCTTTGTCATTTCTTTTTAGCTTCAACCTCTTTGTTGGTAGAGCAACACCGACCTAGGATATCATAATGAACTTTTACATCAGTATATGATGGTAATTAAACCCATTCACTTAAATTGTCCATATAGAATAACATATACACTTTAATCAATTACCAATACATATGATTCCAAACCATTTGTGCAACTAAAAACATCATACAATGCAATTAGCTTCAACTGTGCAACTAATAAATAATTTCTATGCAACAACTCAACACACAATATTTCGTGCAACAGTAAGCACCAGAAATGCAACAAGAAGTTTACTTTCACAAAAACCCCATGCGTACAACTAAATACATCAGAAAATGCAATTAACTTCATCTATGCAACAACATAATATTTATGTGCAATAACTCACAATTTAAATGTAATTAGCTAAAAAAATCAAAGCAAAGCAACAAGATACAATTACCGAGCAACACAATACTCCCATCTGTGCAAATAATTCACAATAGCTTCATCTGTGCAACAACTCAATATTTCCGTGCAAAAGAGAATTTTAATCCACACAAAAAAGAAAAACCAAGCAACACAATAGCTTCATCTGTGCAACAATTCTGCAACTCATATTACACTATTTCGTGCAATTAGTAACCTTCTCAAATGCAACAAGAATTTTTAATTAAAACTTAGAAAATAAAATAACATTTTTCACAAACATTACAGAATCCGTGATATCTAAAATAACCATCCGTGCAATAAACAATCATTTGTGCAACAAGAATATTTTCACTATTTCAATGTAACTAAGAAGTTTCTGTGCAAATTGTAACATCTATATTTGTATTCAAATTTCAAAAACAAAGATTAGCTTATGTCCAACACATTTCAATTGTGCAAAAACTCACAAGTATATGTGCATCTTCAAATTGATATTCAAATTTTAAAAAATGGTATCATATTTTTCCCACAAAACACAATAAACGTGCAACACAATACTATCAATATTTATATTCAAATTCCAAAAAAGACTAGCATATTTCCCACACATTTCAATTGTGCAAAAACTCACAAGTATCTGTTCATCTTCAAACTGATATTCAAATACAAATAAACATAATAATATTTTTCCAGCGCATCACAACAATTGTGCAATACGACATCATCATCTGTGCAACAACCCCACTTGTGCAAACGACATCATCATATGTGCAACAACCATAATTGAACTAAAAACCACCTTCCACATGCAGAAACAAAAACAATAGACTCATACATGTACGGTGAACATATATGATTTTTTATTCATACAATTATGAAACTAGCCCATTCAATCTAAATATAAATAAAATTAAAAACAAGATCGACAATACGATTAAAATTGATACATTCTTCTTTGCTGGAAAGCAAATCCACTAACGAAAGCTAGAATCGCCGAAAATTGAACTTATCTGTGGGCACGCTGATGGGAACACAGTCGCCTGAAAGTGAAATCGCTCGTCGTTAACTTTGAAAACCTTGATGCATAGAAATCGCTGGAGAAATCGAAGAACCAATCGTCGTTTACCTTAAAAACGAAATTTTCACTGGAGATTCCCTTCAATGGAGGAGGATGTTTTTACCCTATAGAAAAGTGAAAGACGGAAGTAAATCCTTCCTAAAATCACGTTGCAGTTATTTAGTGAATCTTTCTTCACATTTCTACCCTTTCTAATTTTCTATAATTTATTAAAATGAAACAGTGTGCATCTACAAAGATTAATCTCAGTCGTTGTTTTCTTTAAAATCAAAGGTTGATATTGATTCTTAGTTTTCATCTTAAGGAGGGTTTCTATGTTACCCTTAATGAAGGGTTTCTATATATATATATATATAGGACTAAATATTTAAAACATTCACATAGAAACAAAGAAAAATTCGTCAATTGCATAAATATTTAAAAGATCATAAAGAGCTTAATGTTGTTGCAAACGTATTCAAGTTCATAAAGTGAAGATATGGAATGATATAGTGTATAAACGTGATCCCTTAAATTGTGGGAAGATATTAATTAATAAAAATGTAATTACATTACTAACCTCCTAAAGATATTCAGCTGATTCCATTCTAATATATCTAATCTAAATCTGACTGTGTATATTAGTGAGATGAAGCGCTAAGATTAGGTCTTATTTCATAGATTAAAAGTGAGTCTTATTTTAGCGCAACCATATATATATATATATATATATATATATATATATATATATATATATATATATATAAGTGGGGTGGGCTACCGTGAGAGCATATCTTAAAATAAGATATAAGAGCAATTTTTAATGTATGAATTTTATATAGAACACGTATGAATTCGCTGTATAAAGGTATGAATTTTGAAAAATAAATTTTTGCTACCTTTGGGATTCGAACTCAGGACCATAAATCCATCCAACAGGATTACGAATCAACCGTAGATCTTGATGATCTAAGGGCTGAAAATGATTCTTATTTTATATATTAAGAAGTGCACTTATTTTAGCCCTTCCCTATATAAGTAATGTACAATATATAATAAATAATATTATTTACACTAAATATATAATTTTTAAGAGTCTTCATCCTTAAATGAATAAAAATTGCAATATTGAATACAAATATTCAGCCAAACGAAGTTGATGAAACTGCCGATAAGGATCTTCAAACGTAACTTAGTGGGTGATTAGAGATAAAACAATGAATGTGATTTAGTAAAATCCCACCTTCCTTAATTACAAGATTTGATCTTGCATGATTTTAGGAATAACACAGTTACACAAAATGATAAAATGACTAGACGGTCCTTTTACACGTAAATTATGCTTAGGTAATTTGATAGATAATAACCGTTGGATGGAGAGGATCAAGGAGATGAGATCCAGTGTCCCACAATCTTATGTGTGTCACTGTGTCTCATGCTTATATCTATTATTTTAAAAAAAATTATAAAAATAAAATTTATTATAATACTATGGATTATATTTAATTTTTATTTCAAAAAATTATTTTTTTTTTAAAATTATACATCATGACTTTGAATTTATCGACCTATTATTAGCTAATAAAAGTGAAATTAAATAATAAAAAATAATTATATACCCTAAATTGATGGAATAAACCCTTGTTAATAATCACAAAATTAAACTAAAGCATATAAAGTTGAAATTGAAAAAAATATATATAAAAAATTAAACAAAATTGAAAATGGGACACAAAGTGAGACATAAAGTGTGGTACACTGAATCTCATTCCGAGGATCAAGGGCTATAATTAGTTCCTAGTTCTCACAAAAATATTGAGTTTTTACGGGATCCTCCCTCCTATATATATATATATATATATATATAGGAGGAAGTTATACTAAGAATGCTATCTTTCGTGATAAATAAGAATGATTGAATAAGTCAGTATATAGTGTTGAATAAGCTGCTTGTAATGACTGCATAACAAAATTCAATTTTTTTTTGATCGGACAAAGTAATGTTAGAAGTTAGCAGTTAGTACCCCAAACACTCCAAGAAATCACCAAGCCCACCTTATCTCTCCAAACACCAAATTCGCTCCCAATGGGGATCGAACCCGAGTCTCATCACTAAAGTGAGGACCCGGTGGCCAGGTGAGCTAAGCCCCCTGGTTCATAACGAAATTCAATTAATTAGATGGAATTTTCGCTCCCTCCAGGATTCGAACCCAGGTAAAAATATTGTACAGTCATTACAAGCAGCTTATTCAACACTATATATTGGCTTATTCAATCATTCTCATTTCTGACGAAAGATAGCATTCTTAGTATAACTCATCCATATATATATATATATATATATATATATATATATATATATATATATAAACATACTACATAACTTATTTTTTAATGTAATACTCCCTCCGTCCCAAATGAAATGTCCTATTTCTTTTCGGCACGGAGATTAAGAAATGTGTATAAAGTAGATAAAGTTGATTGGTGGAAATTATTTAAATATTAAGTATAGAGAGAGAGTGTATTGCCAAAAAAGAAAACATGACATTTTGTTTGGGACAACCCAAAAAAGAAAACAGGACATTTCGTTTGGGACGGAGGGAGTACGTAATAACATATTTTTATTTAATTGATCATATATGTTCAATAAGCATAAATAAAACTATTAAAAATTTGAAAAATATAAAATATTTCTCATGCATCGAAGGAAGGGAAAATCTAGTTCTAATTTAATTGTGAGAACTTTTAGTATGAGTATGTTAATGAGAAAAAAATAATAATAATGCATTTAACAAGAAAATTGGACCGTGTGACTTGGGATGGACAAAAAAAAGAAGATTAAATGGAACATTATTAGATTTAATTAAAAGGTATTTTTTTTAGACCAATTTAATTAAAGGTAGTGGTTCCTTTACTTAACGTATGTAATTAAGCGCAAACACTATATAACATCAAATTAAAAACGGAAACTTAAATATACAACCATTAAATCCACTAATTAATTACAGTATTATATTATAAACAAATTAGTATATAGCAAGAGATATTCCATGATAAACCAAGCAACATCGACAAACGAAGTATAACATTAGTAGCAAAATAAAAAGAAAACATTAAAAAAGTGGGAAAAAATGGTTTCTTATCTGCAGAAAATGATGTTCATCGCTCTCACCATCGCAATAGCAGTTCCTTATTCAAGAAGCCATCGAAGAAGATCACACGACTCAGACTCCAACAACACGGAACAATACTTGAGAGATCTGTGCTCCGAAACCGACAGATCAGACGTGTGTTGGAACATCCTGAAATCCGAGTTGCGCCGCTTCGACGACTGCGACGACAGAGACATCAGTGACGGCGTGATCGACCTAGCGAAAGAAAAATCAAAGGTGATTCGCGACCAGCTCAAGCAGTGGCACACAGATTCCAACGACGACAGCTTGAAAGAGAAGTACCATTTGTGTTGGGAGAACTACAACGATGTCTACCGCGACCTCCAAGAGGCGTCGAAGAACTTAGGTTCCGATGATTATAAGAAAATTTCGGATCAGATCGACGATGCTGAAGACGAACTGGACGAGTGTAGACGGGAATTCGGGCCGGGTTCGTTTGATCCGGGCCATGTCGAGGACCGGAACAATGAGCTCGAGATTTACTTGGACGTTGTTCGGGCTGCCGCAGACCGTTTGGAAGATTACTACGACCACCATTAAATTTAATTTCATATTGTTGAATTTATTGGAAAAATTTATATTATTGAAATAAGAAAATGTTATCTGGGCAATGAGCTAATAAATATTCTTTTAAATTATTATCTGCTGCGCATACAAAAATATGAATTTCAATGAATGTGTATATATATAGGAAATAGATCATGTAGTACCCAAACTGCTTTAGATAGTACGTAGTATCAATTCTTAAACAAAATTGAAGATATAGAACAGATCAAGTTGATGAGTTTGAAATTAAACCTTAGTGAATGGGCTCTGTTGTTTTGTGACTTACTGGAAATTGATGAATGAGAGGAGAAGTTCCTAAGATTGATTTCAGTTTTGAATTTGAACTTCAATCTCTTTCTTTTGTGGTGGAACGGTAGTGTAGAATGAGGGAAGGAGAAGACTTTCTGGTCTGTCAATTATTTAATTACTATTAATTTTCATATTGATTTTCTTCTTGCCTCGCCCCCAACGATAATCTCAAACAAAAAAAGAGAAAGAAATTAACGACGAATAAATAATAAGGTAGAGACGTGACAATAGGGCTAAAAGCTCCAACTACCGACAAACATATCTGAAGAATGAAAAGGCAATCAAACTTGGTTTATTTTCCAAAGTGACAAAGTCTGAAACCATGAAAATATTTCATTTTTCAACTTAATCAAATGTATTTGATTTGCATAATTGTATGACTATTTCCAAATTTAATCTTATCAATATCATCTATATATATCCATGCACCCATCTAATTCTACATCTCAACTTAATTTCTCATCTCCAAAATGCCAATTTATTTGCTTCAACACCTTTTTATCATCTCTTTAACTTCAACAATTATTTGCCAAACAAATTTTGGTCACGCATACAACTTATGCCAAGATGACCAGAAAATATTGTTACTTGAGCTGAAGAAGGAGTTGAAATTCAGTTCTTTTGTTGCAAGAAAATTGGTGCAATGGAATAAGAGCGATGATTGTTGCGAGTGGGAAGGTGTGGGATGCGACGCTGCAGGCCATGTTGTGAGTCTGCAACTCGACAACCAAGGCATTTCAGGTGGAATTGAGAATTCATCAAGTCTTGTAAGTCTTGATTATCTTGAGAAGTTGAACTTTGCTCACAATTCAATCAATGGGAGCATTCCCACTCTAAATCTCTCTAACTTGATTGAGTTAGATTTGAGCAGTAACCAACTCAATGGCCCTATTTCCGACTCTTTCATCAATCTAGTAAGCCTTGAGGTTCTCTCCCTATCCAATAACTTGTTCACTGGCATTTTTCAACTACAAAATATTCAAAAGCTTCACAATCTCACGACTCTCAATCTTTCTCAGAATAACTTTTCAATTGATGCTGCAGGCAGCATTAGTTCCCAAATAAAGAAGCTGAGCCTATCTTCTTGCAACCTGCAAAAATTTCCTGATTTTCTAAAACAATCCAACTTGAACTTTTTGGACCTCTCACACAACCAAATAACAGGGGAAATACCTAGTTGGATTTGGGAAATGGGAAATGGAGATCTTTATCATTTGAATCTTTCTTATAATGCCTTGATTGATCTGCAAAAGCCTTTCCACATTCCCAACTTCCTCGCGGAGCTGGATTTACATTCAAACCAGCTCCGGGGTGAGTTGCCCCTGCTGCCACAAGGCGCCTCCTATGTAGATTTATCTCATAACAAATTTGACAGGCACATCCCTCTCAACTTTGTTAGCTTCAACTTCTTTCTTATTTTCTTATCCATTGCAAATAACAGCATAAGCGGATCAATTCCAACGTGCATTTGCAGTGCCGAGGCTATTCAACTTGTCGACATTTCTTTCAATAACTTGAGTGGTAGTATACCTCCATGCCTTGTGGAAAGGATGTCTAGTCTTGAAATTTTCAGTCTTAGAAGAAACAACATCGGTGGTGATATCCCTGATAAATTTCCAACCAGTTGTAGCTTGAGGATCTTGGATCTCAACAACAACAACTTAGGAGGGAATCTTCCCAAGTCCCTAGCAAATTGCAAATCATTAGAGTTCGTGAGTGTCGGAGAGAACAACATCGGAGGTAACTTCCCGTGCATGTTGCCGTCAAGATTGAAAGTTTTGGTGTTGCGTTCCAACAGGTTCGGTGGAGAGGTGAAATGTGGTTGGCCAAATCTTCAGATCGTCGACATATCTTCTAATAATTTCAGTGGAGATCTGCATCACTTAAGCTTCTCAACCTGGAACAAGATGACGCTACACAGTGATGCAAATATGAATCACGAAAGCTTGGGAATTAACATTGTACGTCCTGACTTGGAATACTTGGCTCAAGTGACATTAACCATCAAAGGCTTACAGTTTGAGCTTCACAAGATTTGGATAAAGTTTACATCTCTTGATTTCTCTTGCAATAATTTCCATGGAGAGATACCAGAAGCAATAGGTGATCTGAGCTTGCTTCATCTTCTCAACTTATCCAACAACGCCCTCACCGGCCCAATCCCAAAATCATTGGGTAATTTGAGGGAGCTTGAAGCACTCGATCTCTCAGTGAATCAGCTAGCTGAGACCATCCCGGTGGAGCTTACACGCCTCACATTCCTTGGGATCTTGAATGTGTCCTACAATAAGCTGGTCGGAAGGATCCCACGCAGTCCTCAGTTTTCAACATTTGGGAATGATTCATACATAGGAAACACAGGCTTATGCGGTTATCCGCTCAGCGTAAGCTGCAGGGACTATGGAAACTAGAGTTTTCATGGTGCGTTTTGCTTTTTATCCCTCTAAATAAAGAGATAATATAATAAGTTAGAAATTTATTATTTAAAACAAGAACCACATTTTATATTATTTTGAATGATAATATATTTATGCTCTAGTAAGGTGGTATGGAACTATAAGATCATCATTAAGTATAAAATTATACATTTTCAAATGAAAAACTTGAAAAATGTGTTGTTCAAAAATTTATATCATCTGTCCGAATTTTTTATTACGTCAAAATAAATCAGATATAATAAGGTAAATAAAATTTATCATTTTCCTTATACCCCAAAGCAAACACACCTTTAACCACTATCAACCTTGGATTAATGTAGAATTTGGATTAAATAAATATATTGATTTCCATTATGTTTAGTATTTGTGTCCAAGGTTCAACTCATATTGTGTAAACAATATCTAACTAAAATTGTATGTGTGTGTTGGCCTAACGATAAAATAGTTAATTCCTAATGTTAAAGATCTTTGGATTTAAGTTCACCATGGCACAATCTTTAAATTTAATTACTTACTTACTTATTAATTTATGGGGTAATTGCCCCTAAATACATTATCTTTCTCCATTTTCTGAAATTGCACAGCACCTTTGAAATCCGCCTCAGAATACATCACATTTCCTTCTTCTTTTTTTTTTTCTTTCTGAAATTGCACATGATTAGTCAACTACCAAACGTGAAAATGACGTGCACTACAAAAAAATCGTAGATTACCGACGGCGAAATGCCGTCGGTAACAAAAGACGGCCGCCGGTAAATAGTGTTACCGGCGGCGTTACCGGCGGCAACTCGCCGTCGCTAAACGGTTCGTCGGCAACTCCATTACCGACGGCGATCGGCCGCCGCCGGCAATTAACGGCGGCGAAGCCGCCGGCATTTCCGCCGTTAAATACCGCCGTTGAACGGCGGAGAGTTGCCGGAAAATTACCGACGGCGTTTGCCGTCGGTAATTAGCGGCGGCGATATCACCGTCGGTAATTTCCACCGGACGGTGGTGGCGCACACGCCGGAGTTGTTCACAATATTACCGAGGGCAAAATGCCGTCGGTAATTACCGACGGCATTACCGACGGCATTTGCCCTCGGTAGTATTTTTTAATTTATTTTTTTTATTTTATTTATTTTATTTATTTATTTATTTTATTGTATATCCACAATTTATTTCGGTATTTATACAGTATTGCATAATTTAGACGAACTTCCCAGTCGGTCACCCATCTTAGTTGTGCTCTAAGTCAAGCACGCTTAACCTTGAAGTTCTTTTCGAATGGTCACCAGTACAGAACACTCGTATTATTGATATATATAGTACTTATCTATTAATTCATTTAAAGTCTACTTCAATATACAATATCATATATATTCATAACCTTAGAATATGTCGAGATGATATACAAAAAATGTTGTTAATTACGGATTGGGCTCGTTTCCGTTCTTATTTTTATGTCGGAAAAATATTTATTAATTAATTTATTATTAATTTTTGATTTTTTTTTTATCAATCTAGTTTATACACCATTCATAACCTTAGTGTTGATTGATGAGTGAATCACTAATCAAATTAACATTCTTAAGTTATAATTATAAGTTACTTACTAAGAATCTTGAATTCTTAGTAATAATATTAGATTAGTGATGATTGATGAGTGAATCACTAATCAAATTAACATTCTTAAGTTATAATTATAAGATTCTTACTAAGAATCTTGAATTCTTAGTAATAATCTTGGATTAGTGATGATTGATGAGTGAATCACTAATCAAATTAACATTCTTAAGTTATAATTATAAGATTCTTACTAAGAATCTTGAATTCTTAGTAATAATATTGGATTAGTGATGATTGATGAGTGAATCACTAATCAAATTAACATTCTTAAGTTATAATTATAAGATTCTTACTAAGAATCTTGAATACTTAGTAATAATCTTGGATTAGTGATAATTGATGAGTGAATCACTAATCAAATTAACATTCTTAAGTTATAATTATAAGATTCTTACTAAGAATCTTGAATTCTTAGTAATAATATTGGATTAGTGATGATTGATGAGTGAATCACTAATCAAATTAACATTCTTAAGTTATAATTATAAGATTCTTACTAAGAATCTTGAATTCTTAGTAATAATCTTGGATTAGTGATAATTGATGAGTGAATCACTAATCAAATTAACATTCTTAAGTTATAATTAATTATAAGATTCTTACTAAGAATCTTGAATTCTTAGTAATAATATTGGATTAGTGATGATTGATGAGTGAATCACTGATCAAATTAACATTCTTAAGTTATAATTAATTATAAGATTCTTACTAAGAATCTTGAATTCTTAGTAATAATCTTGGATTAGTGATGATTGATGAGTGAATCACTAATCAAATTAACATTCTTAAGTTGTAATTACAAGATTCTTACTAAGAATCTTGAATTCTTAGTAATAATATTGGATTAGTGATGATTGATGAGTGAATCACTAATCAAATTAACATTCTTAAGTTATAATTATAAGATTCTTACTAAGAATCTTATAATCTTAGTAATAATCTTGGATTAGTGATGATTGATGAGTGAATCACTAATCAAATTAACATTCTTAAGTTGTAATTATAAGATTCTTACTAAGAATCTTGAATTCTTAGTAATAATATTGGATTAGTGATGATTGATGAGTGAATCACTAATCAAATTAACATTCTTAAGTTATAATTATAAGATTCTTACTAAGAATCTTGAATTCTTAGTAATAATCTTGGATTAGTGATGATTGATGAGTGAATCACTAATCAAATTAACATTCTTAAGTTATAATTATAAGATTCTTACTAAGAATCTTGAATTCTTAGTAATAATATTAGATTAGTGATGATTGATGAGTGAATCACTAATCAAATTAACATTCTTAAGTTATAATTATAAGATTCTTACTAAGAATCTTGAATTCTTAGTAATAATCTTGGATTAGTGATGATTGATGAGTGAATCACTAATCAAATTAACATTCTTAAGTTATAATTAATTATAAGATTCTTACTAAGAATCTTGAATTCTTAGTAATAATATTGGATTAGTGATGATTGATGAGTGAATCACTGATCAAATTAACATTCTTAAGTTATAATTAATTATAAGATTCTTACTAAGAATCTTGAATTCTTAGTAATAATCTTGGATTAGTGATGATTGATGAGTGAATCACTAATCAAATTAACATTCTTAAGTTATAATTATAAGATTCTTACTAAGAATCTTGAATTCTTAGTAATAATCTTGGATTAGTGATGATTGATGAGTGAATCACTAATCAAATTAACATTCTTAAGTTATAATTATAAGATTCTTACTAAGAATCTTGAATTCTTAGTAATAATCTTGGATTAGTGATGATTGATGAGTGAATCACTAATCAAATTAACATTCTTAAGTTATAATTAATTATAAGATTCTTACTAAGAATCTTGAATTCTTAGTAATAATATTGGATTAGTGATGATTGATGAGTGAATCACTAATCAAATTAACATTCTTAAGTTATAATTAATTATAAGATTCTTACTAAGAATGTTGAATTCTTAGTAATAATCTTGGATTAGTGATGATTGATGAGTGAATCACTAATCAAATTAACATTCTTAAGTTATAATTATAAGAATCTTGAATTCTTAGTAATAATCTTGGATTAGTGTTGATTGATGAGTGAATCACTAATCAAATTAACATTCTTAAGTTATAATTATAAGTTACTTACTAAGAATCTTGAATTCTTAGTAATAATATTAGATTAGTGATGATTGATGAGTGAATCACTAATCAAATTAACATTCTTAAGTTATAATTATAAGATTCTTACTAAGAATCTTGAATTCATAGTAATAATCTTAGATTAGTAATAATCAATGTTTAAATTTTCACTTGTATTTCAATATATATTTGATTTCAAGCTCCCCAATGGGGAGGGCTCGCTGAAATGTAGCTTGAGCCCACTCATGAGCGAGCCTAGGGATGGCAACGGGCCGGATCTGGACAATACCAGATCCAGATCCGTTTTCATATACCAGATCCGTGGATCTGAAAATTTTGGATCCAGATCCAGATCCGTCAGATCCGCGGGTCTACGGGTCCAGATCCATGGATCTACTATTTTTAAATTAAATTAAAAAAATTTCACAAAATCAACAATATCTAATTTCCATCATGAAAAATATAACACAAAATACTTTTATCTAATTACTTTTAATTTTTATTCTTTTGAATATAATTTATTTATTATTTTTAATTTAATTAATATTATTAGTAAACTAAATATAAAATATAAAAAATATATATAAAATAAAACGGATCCACGGGTCGGATCTGGGCCGGATTCGGATCTAAAATTTCAAGATCCAAATCCAGATCCGTTTTCAAAATTGAGATCCAGATCCAGATCCGTCGGGTCCAAAAAATTGAGATTCAGATCCATAAAAACGGATCTGGATCCACAGATCTGGACCGGGTCCAAGATCCACTGCCATCCCTAAGCGAGCCCCACTGTACATGCTCTTATACTTTTATACACTCCAGAAACTCCTTCTTTTGTACAAATAAAATAAATAATTTTCATCACCATCTTTCCAGTAACTTTCAAATTCAATCAATGCAAAATTAAAAAAAAATAAAATAAAAAAATAAATAAAGACTAACTGAAACACAGACATTCAGAATTAGAATTGCATGATTGAATCATCCGATAAACATGCATGAGAAGTAATCTCAAACCCTGATTACCAACAAAATCAAAATGAATCAAATATTTTTATTCAAATTGAACTTCAAACAAAAATTTATTATCGTCAGAATCATTGCACTTAATATATAAAGTAATGCACTACAATAATGCCTTGTATAGAATATTAGATTCTCACTTAGGGAAACTTTTTCAAATTAACCATAATTCCCTCTGGCCTCCTTTCAGGTAGGGTTGTAAATTGAATCAAATATTTTTGTTTGATTCGGGATTCGATTTGAATTTGATATTTGTATTAAAAAATATTTGATTTCTGTCTAATATAAATGTTCGATTCGATTAGTATTAAAATACAAATATGAAATTATGATATTCGTAGATACCTAATTAAATATTACTAATATATATATATATATATATATATATATATATATATATATATATATATATATATATATTTGTGTGTGCGCGCGCGCACGTGTGGATAGGCTAAAATAAATTATAAATTGCTTTTCACCCTTAAATTGTAAACTTTAGAGTGGATTCATCACTTTGTTGGATGGATTTAACTTTATATTCATGAATATTTAATTCTATATAATAATTATAATATTATTAAAGAAATACAATAAAAGAATTATATGGTACTATATAATACTTTATTCGTCCCAACTTTTAGTATCCATTTGAGAGTGCCACAGGTTTTAATAAAGTGGTTGGGTATGTTGTGAGTGGAATAATAGTCCCACATTTTATGTGAGTGTTAAAATAATTTAAGCGGAGCAAGAGTTCCACCTACTTTTACTAAAAATAATACTAGATACCAATATGTGGGACATCCAAAAAAGAAAATATGGATGCAAAAAGTTGGGGCGGAAGTAGTAATTGATAATTTCAAAACATAAAATATAAAGAAATCATGATATACATGTGTTAAAGTCATTCTTCACAATTTAAAAAGAAAAACTTCACAATTTATAAAATTAAAATTTTAAATTGAATTGATTCTTCCACCACAAGTCGCGCTTCATCATTGCGATTATGAATTAATCGAATAATTCACAATCGATTTGATATTCGAATTTTGATAGTCGTATTTAATAAATATTCGATTTGATTCGAATAATATTCAAATACAAACATAAAATTACGATATCAAACTGATTCAATTCGTTTACGTTCCTATTTCTAGGCTCCCACCACTCGTATCACCTTACTATAAGGGTGCGTTCTCTTTGTGGGAAAAGGATGGAAAACAAATAATTTCCCTCATTTTCCATCTTTTTCATGTGTTCTCTTTGTTAGCAAATTTTCTCCGGGCAGGAGGGAAAATTTTCCCGGGCAGCCCCTTTTTCCACATTTTCATCACAAATCATGATAATATTATCATGACCTGCAGGTGTGATAAAATTTTTCCATAATGTATATTTTTTTGATCTTCCAATTTTGCCCTTAACACTAGGAATGTCAGTGAGTGAGTCTTATTCGAATCGAAACCATTAACTTTTTTTTCTTTAATTTTACTCCCCACCCCACGCCCCCACCCACCCTCCCCTACCCCACGCCCCCACCCACCCCCTCCCCACCACCCCCAAATTTTTTTTCCCCCAATTTTTTTTTTTAATTTTTCTTGCCATCTCCACCCACCCCCTACCCCACGCCCCCAACACCCCTCCCCACCCCCCCACCCCAACCAAAAAATATATTTTTTTAAATTTTTCCCGCCACCTCCACCCACCCCTCCCTACCCCATGCCCCCACCCCCCCAAAAAAAATTAAATTTTTCTCGCCACCTCCACCCCGCCCCCACTCACCCTCCCCCGACCCCCCAAAAAAAATTGGATGGGAAGGGTTGTTGGGAACCTTGTGGAATATCCTAACCCTTGTTTTGATGATACCAAAAATCATAGGACTTATTTGTAATAGACTAGAATCGTTTTGAACTCAAGTGTTAGAGTTCGTTTCTAGTTTAGTTGCGGTGTCGAAGACTGAAGACTGATGAATGAAGACTGAAGACTGGAGTTACCAACTGAAGTATCAGTTGAAGAATCAGTTGAAGACTGATTATTTAATGCGCGCAATGGACTGATACTAAAGTCAAGTATCAGTTGAACATTCCTCCTAGGACTGATCTTCCAACGTTCAGAGGAAGCCACGTACGCACAAGTACAGCCGCATTAAATGCAGAGATATCACAATATCTTATCTCTGCAGAGGTCATTCCTATCTGGTGGTTACTTTTCAGAGATGTCACTTCTCATGTCCATCAAAGAGAGCCGTTTCCACACAGACAAGGAACCTCGAAGATTGAAGCCTCAGCCCAAATTCGAATTGCTCTCCAACGGAAGAAATCTTGAGGACGATTTACACCAACGGATCTATTCAAGAGTTCTCCTACAAATAGCGCTCGAGGATCACTTCAATCTTCACCGATTCAACGACATAAGCTGAAGCTCTGCCGAAATTGCTACTCAGCCTAAAGCTTAACCGCCCAAAGCTTGAATCGAAGAAGAGAATTCCAAAGCCAAAATCAGTCTCTACTGATTACATACATTCTCTTAGACCCTAGGCATATATCTGTTTACCCAGAAGCCAAAGGTCAAACTTGCTTCAAAGAACTTGTTCTTTGTAAGTATAGTTGGCACTCGTTTAAACCTCTCCTCCATAAGAGTGTTTGAATGATTCAGAGTTCAGGAAGGTACTCTGAACTCTGAGTGGGAAGTCTGAGCACGAGGTGTGCTTAGCAGGGATCCTACGCGAGGTGTGTGGGTGCTGAAGAGAGTTTATCTTCAGTTTACGGTTTATCTGCAGAGATATCACAATATCTTATCTCTGCAGAGGTCATTCCTATCTGGTGGTTACTTTTCGGAGATGTCACTTCTCCTGTCTATCAAAGAGAGCCGTTTCCACACAGACAAGGAACCTCGAAGATTGAAGCCTCAGCCCAAATTCGAATTGCTCTCCAACGGAAGAAATCTTGAGGACGATTTACGCCAATGGATCTATTCAAGAGTTCTCCTACAAATAGCGCTCGAGGATCACTTCAATCTTCACCGATTCAACGACATAAGCTGAAGCTCTGCCGAAATTGCTACTCAGCCTAAAGCTTAACCGCCCAAAGCTTGAATCGAAGAAGAGAATTCCAAAGCCAAAATCAGTCTCTACTGATTACATACATTCTCTTAGACCCTAGGCATATATCTGTTTACCCAGAAGCCAAAGGTCAAACTTGCTTCAAAGAACTTGTTCTTTGTAAGTATAGTTGGCACTCGTTTAAACCTCTCCTCCATAAGAGTGTTTGAGTGATTCGGAGTTCAGGAAGGTACTCTGAACTCTGAGTGGGAAGTCTGAGCACGAGGTGTGCTTAGCAGGGATCCTACGCGAGGTGTATGGGTGCTGAAGAGAGTTTATCTTCAGTTTACGGTTGTGTGCACCAGGCAAACACACGGGTACGGTTTGCAGTGCACCAGGCAAGCACTTGCGGAATGGATTGTTGGTCTGATCAACCAGCCGTGGATGTAGGAAAGGGTTTTTCCGAACCACGTAAAAGTCTCTGTGTTATTTACAGCTTTCAGTTTTACATTCAATACTTGTGCGATTTCAATTGATAAAACTGAACACTGACTAACAGGAAAGAGAAACCTTAATCCAACTATCTGCTCCACCGAGGCTATTCGAAACTAAGTTTAATTTCCGCTGCGTATGATATCAATCTGACTGAACTATCCTCTGATAGTAAGGAAGAGTGATATCATCTCTATCTTTGCAAACACGACTGAAGCCCTTACGTGGATCAGTTAAGTTCCAGTGACTTAACTGATAACTCTTTACTGAAGAGCTTTCAGTATCAGTCGTCAACCCTGTTGGTCAAAACTAATTTCGGTAAAACAGGTGTCTTGTTTGCATGAAAAGTTTCGCTTTAATCTCTGACTGAGATCCCTCTGATTAAGGTCGGTAGATTGTTGTAAAAATAGCCTATAGGTGTATTCCCCCCCATACACCTATTCGAGACCCTCCGGACCTAACAAGGGTGGGCAGGGGATGGGGGCGTTGGGGTAGGGGGTGGCGAGAAAAAAAAATGGGCGAGGGGGGGTGGGTGGGGCGTGGGGTAGGGGGTGGGATGGAGGTGGCGAGAAAAATTGAAGATTTTTTTTTGGGGGAGGGGGGGTTGGGTGGGGGTGTCGGGTAGGCGAAGGGCTGCATCGCCTCAAATACTTTATAAATACATTTAGTGGGTAAAAAGTTAATTTTGAGCTCTTTCTTTTTTTGATGGAAAGTTAATTTTGAGCTATAAGAGAAAAAATGTTGCTGCAAAAATCATTAGCGAAGAGCTTAAGAATTGGAAGAGAATTCTCTATAATGAAATTCTCTCCAATATTCAATGCGTTCTTCGTGGAAGCGCCCAAAGTTCAAATCAAGTCCAACTTTTAATCCAAAAACAGTGCGTAGATCCTCTCCATCGACATTACAAAGCCCAAAGCTCAAGTTAAACCAAACATTCGACCCAAAAATAAGGCATAGACCCTCTACATCAACATTACAACGTTGCAAAGAGCTTAAGTTAAACTCAACATTCGATTCAGAAACAAGACTTAGGCAATCTGCATCAACATTACAAAGCTCAGCTCAAGCCTAGCATATTTGATCTGGAAACAAAGCGAGGCCATCCGCATCAATGTCAAACAGTCCAAAGAATAAGTTTAAGATGATCGAAAGCATATTTCTTCAACAAATCTCAAGAACTGCTCAAAATTCATTTAAGAATCAACTTGAAGAAAATAATTAGATGGTCAAATAGAGATAGCAACCCGCAAATATACATTTGATCTATAAATATTGAAGGTGTACGCAATTTTATATGGGGTTATTGCCGGAAAATACCCATAATTTGTCAATTTTCTGGTTTATAACATGACCTTATAATTTGACCAGAAAATATACCAATTTTCAATTTAATCGTAATTATAACATGACCTTATAATCTGACCAGATACATCAAGTTTCAATTTAATCTCAATTATAACATGACCTTATTAAGATCATTGTTCATCATCATATATGTATTGATATTTATTGTAATTTCATATTAAATTATTGTGTATAAATTATTGTTAATTGTTTGATTTATTTTATAAAAATTAAATTAGATGATTAATTATTTTATATTAATTGCTTTATAAAAATATTATATTGATTGTTTAAAAATACCAGTGGCGGTTTTGAGGGTGTGCGGGGTGGGCGACCGCACAGGGCCCGAAATATTGAGGGCCTCCGATTATATATAGGTCTATATATTTATATATACTTAAATAATTGAAAAATAAATAAATTTATTAACTAGTTCAGTGGAAAGATGCCCTCTTCAAGTTATGTGAAATCTTGTTGATGTAGGTTCGATTCTTGAGAGTTACAATTTTACATTTTTATTGCTTTGGGGCCCTTTTCCTTCATTAAGTGGTGTGTGAAATTGATGATGAAAGTGTTATTAGTGATTTTGTTTAGTTATAATTTTATATTTTTATTGCTTTGGGGCTATTTTCCTTCATTAAGTGGCGTGTGAAATTGATGATCAAAGTGTTATTAGTGATTTTGTTTCAAAATTTACAAGGAGAGCAACACTTCTCAAGTAAATGTTTTAGTTTTTACATGCTTATTGTGTAATATAATAATAATAATAATAATAATAATAATAATAATAATAATAATAATAATAATAATAATAATAATAATAATAAAAACTATCGTTCGGTAATATATATTTTTTTGTTTTATAATTTTGACACATTTTTAGCAATAAAAAGGGCCCGATTTTAAATTTCGTACCGGGCCTTCCGTAGGTTAGCCCCGCCCCTGAAAAATACATACATACATATATATATATATATATATATATATATATATATTTCTACGTATTCAACACATAAATGCATATATATAAATTTGATTTTAATATTCTATTAATATATTACATATATAATAAGTAATTATCTATTTAAATTATGAAATTATAAAATATTAGGATCAATAAAGAATTTAGTTACATATATAATTGGAACTATGTTAAAAAATAAATAATATTATATATTATTTACATATATGAAATAAATATGAAACGTAATTTTTTTAAAATATATATTTAATCAAATTAATATAGATGTATATTCATCAAATTAAACATTTGCGTTTACATGTAGATTTCTCCGTGCCTTATTTTCTTTTTAGTTTCCGTTATGCGTGGGGCAAGATGGAGTATGAAATACGTCCAAATTAATAAGGAACATTTAGCATTTTTTCCAAGTCAGAAATTAGTTACAAATAAAGCATCTAAACCATGTTGGACGGGCAAACTTTGAAACTATTCCACAACACTTGAAAATAGGTAATAAAGTTTTGATAAAGTTAGGAAGATTCTATAGTGCCGTAAACCAAATCACGACAGCTATAAATTGTTGGTAATTTAATTTACTATGAAGACTAAAATGACATGTATATAATAAAATAGAGATAGAATTACCTAGTTTGGAAGCTTAAGAATTTACTATGAAGACTAAAATGACATGTATATAATAAAATAGAGATAGAATTACCTAGTTTGGAAGACTTAAGCCTTCCTAACGGCAGCTATAAAAGTCAGAAATTCATTTGTATAGCATCATCAGTAACAATGACAATTTATTTGCTTCCGCAGTTTTCCGTCGTCTCTTTAATTTTAATTACTATTATTAGCACAACAAATTCCAATCAATGCCTCGATGAGCAGAAAATATTGTTACTTGAGCTGAAAAACAACTTAACGTTTGATTCCTCTGTTTCAAGAAAACTAGTGCAGTGGGATGGGATCGAAGAAGATTGTTGCAAGTGGGAAGGCGTGGAATGCGACGCTGCAGGCCATGTTATCAATTTGCAGCTCGACTACGAGTCTCTTTCAGGTATGGTTGAGAATCTATCTACTCTTTCAAGGCTTATATACTTAGAGAGGCTTAACTTAGCATACAATTCACTCAATGGGAGCATCCCACCATCTCTGTTTGGTCTTCCCTTGCTGCAACAACTTAAACTTAACAACAACAATTTTAGTGGTGAGTTTCCCTCTCTTACTCTCTCTCACTTGGAAGAGCTAGATTTGAGCAACAACCGCCTTGAGGGCCCTATTCCCGACTCTTTCTTCAAACTTGAAAGCCTTCAACTTGTTTCCCTCTCTAACAACTTCTTCAATGACACTTTTCAACTTGGAAAGATGAGAAAGCTTCGGAATCTCACAACTCTTGATCTTTCTTACAATAACTTGTCTGTTGATGCAAGCAGCATCAACTCAAGTTTTCCTACATTTCCCCAATTTTACCAATTGAGCCTTGTTTCTTGCAACCTTTCCAGTTTCCCTGATCTTAGAAACCAATCCAATTTGAGATTTTTGGACCTCTCAAACAACAGAATTGGAGGGGAAATTCCCAACTGGATTTGGGGAATTGGAAGTGGAGAATTTTGGCAATTGAATCTCTCTTGTAATCACTTTGTGGATCTACAAAAGCCTTATAGAATTCCTGATTCTCTTCAAGTTCTAGACTTGCACTCGAATCATCTCCGGGGTGAGTTGCCCCTGCCCCAAGAACGAGCTTTGTACGTAGATTACTCAAACAACAAGTTCGACAAGCCCATTCCCATCAACATTGGAAACTACCTTTCAAATCTCATTTTCTTTTCTGTTTCAAACAATAGTTTGAGTGGATCAATTCCAACCACCCTCTGCCGCGCTACATATCTTCAAGTTCTTGACTTGTCATTCAATAACTTGAGTGGTAACATGCCTCCTTGTCTGCTTGAAAACACTCAGAATCTTGGGGTGTTCATTCTGAGGAGCAACAACATCACTGGGGATATTCCTGATAAATTCTCTAACAATTGTGGCCTACAAACTCTGGATCTCAATGGCAACAATTTAGGAGGAAAAATTCCCAAGTCCATGGAAAATTGCAGCTGGTTAAGTGTGTTGAATCTTGGAAATAACAAGATTGATGACAGCTTCCCGTGCATGCTGCCCTCTAGCTTGCGCGTGCTTGTCCTGCGCTCCAACAGATTCCATGGAGAGATCAGATGCAACAAAGACTGGCCTGATCTTCAAATTATCGATGTATCTTCCAACAGCTTCACTGGCTCTCTCTATCAAGTGGGATTCTCGAGGTGGAGTCGGATGGTGCTAGACAGTGATGGGCAGTCGAGGCACGAGCAACTCTACTTTGAATTTCTAAATTTGAAAAACCTCTACTACCAGGATGAGGTGACATTAACCATCAAAGGCACACAGCTGAAGCTTGTCAAGATTTGGTCAGAGTTTACATCTCTTGATTTCTCTTGCAATAAATTCCAAGGAGGGATACCAGAAGCAATAGGTGATCTGAGCTCGCTTTATCTTCTCAACTTATCCCACAACGCCCTCACGGGCACAATCCCAAAATCATTGGGTAACATGGTGGCGCTTGAAGCACTTGATCTCTCACTAAATCAGCTAACAGGGATGATCCCAGAGGGGCTTCGACATCTCGGATTCCTTCAGGTCTTGAATCTATCCTACAATAAGCTGGTCGGAAGGATCCCATATAGTTATCAACTTGCAACATTTGACTATCCTTCATATGAAGGAAATGAAGGGTTATGTGGATTTCCTCTCAACATAAGCTGCAGTAACCATGAAAACATGGAGCGACATGAAAAGCCAGAGATAGAATGGAATTATATATCTGCTGAGATTGGATATGCTGTGGGCTTCGGAAGCATCATCTGGCTACTTGTGTTTTTCCCAAGTTTGAGAGAAAGTTACTTTGGGAAAGTAGATGAGGTTTTTGAAATGATAATTGACCGCCAACGCAGGAAAAGAAGCCATGAAAGAAGAAGAAGAGCAGCCGCGAATCAAGTTAGGAGACAATAGTGTTGATAATACTATTTGGTTTTTGTAACATAATAACATTGCATGATGTTTCTTCTCATTTTCAAATTTCTTTTCAATTACTCTATATATATATATTGTCTGTTATTTATCTATTTATTTTTCTCAATCTGTATTTGCTAATTTATAGTACGACACACATATTTTCATGGCTCATTTAACACGAGTGATTACAGTTAGTAAACAGAGAATCACATATTTGTATCCACAACCACGAGGACCTCTCGTGCATTACACGTGTACCAATGTTAATATGTTAGTAATCACTAACACGATAACATCAAAATTTAAAGCAACACGCTTATGACTTTCAAAACTGCAGCTAATTAGACATGCAATTAAGCATTAATTACTATCAAGATTAATAACGCTTACTACTATATAACCAAATAAATTCCATGAAATAAAATCAGAATAAAAGTAAAGAAGAAAATGGGTTGGCATTCGCAAAATTTGATAATCGCCGCTGTCATTCTTACCATGGCAATCTCTATTTCAAAATGCGAGGAAGAAAGATCTAGAAGATTAGAAGCCCTGTGCTCCGGAACCAAGAGATCAAAGGAGTGTCAGAATATCCTCAAATCTAAGTTAAACTGGTTAGACGACAAAAGCATCGCCGGCGGCGTGGCGGAACTAGCCATAGCAAAATCCAAAGAAATCTACGACAAAATCTACCAGTATTACTTAGATTGCGAAGAAGACAGGTTGAAAGCCAAGTACCTTTCTTGCGCGATCAATTACTACGATGCTAACTGCAACCTCGAATTGGCGCGAAGGATATTAGATTTTGATGAATTTCCAAATGTTTCGGATGATCTCGACGAAGCTGAGGAAGAGTTAATGAATTGTAGGCGGGAATTAGGGGATGAATCCTTCGACACGAGCCGGGTTGAGGAGATCAGGCTTTACTTGGACATGGTTCGGGCTGCAGCCAGCCGTATACCCAACGATGACGACGCGGAAGTTGAAGATCTCCTAAAATACTAATTTTGGCTTCAACTTGGTCGGATTTTGTTGTGTGTATTATTTGTGAAATCGATATGTATATTGCAAGATTCATTTTTTTTTTTTTACATTTTAGCTTATTCGGGTTAATAAGCATTACAAGAAAGCCAAGTGAGAGCCTTCAAATGATCATGAAGAAGTAAAAATATGAAAGTCGTGTGTCTTGGTTTAATAATACAATAATGCTATTTTGACAAAATATGGTTAAATATTTTTTAAAATAAATTTATTTAAAAAATTTGGTTCAAAATAAAAAAGAATTTAGTTAGTTTTATTGTTTTCTTCATATTGTAATTTTTTAATAATCTTTTTAATTATTATTATTTTTAAAGTATACAAAAACTACAAAAAAATTAATTAAAATTTTTAAAAAATGTTAAAAAATTATAAAAAAAAATTACAATGTGGAGAAAACAATAAAAGTAACTAAATTATTTTTAAGTTTGATCCAAATTTTTTAAATAAATCGATTTTTTAAAGTATTTAACATTTTTTTTCTGGACAAATTTTGTCCATATTAATAGCACTACTCTTAATAATAATATGGTTACTAATTGATGTCAAAAGTTTTAGTAATTAGTCCATTGTCACGAGAACTTTGAATTTATTTTTTTATTTATCAAAAAGAAAAAATATATGAAAGTCTAGATCACCTGAAAAATCTAGAAACTCTCCAATTAATGTGCTTCCAATAAGTTGTTTCAGTTTGAATGATCTCGAACTTTGGTGTACTTATGTTCACATATAAGTTACTTACAAAATAAATCGTAGTTGCATGAAGTGGTAGCATGTGATTGTTTTGACTGTAAATAGAGAGAGAGAAAAAAAATATGTCGCTGATTATATAACTACAAAATAATTATATTTTTTATTAAAATAGGTACACATGTACAAAAATATAGTAAAATTTATGAACAAGAAATAATTAAAGTAAACAAATAAATACTAATATTACATAAATGTTTTTATTCATTTGAGTTTGTGCAGTACTTTTACAGTTTCTCACGTAAAAATACATAAAGTTCGTTCGTTATCAAAAATTTGCAAAAGCTCCATTACCCCTACTATTTTAAGAGTTTATTCTTTTTTTTGCATAAATCTAGCTTGACAGAATTAAACTAGTAACAAATTCGAGATTCATTCAATTCCATGATAAGTCGTTCTTGTTCGAAAATATTAACTTGGATAAAATTGAATTACAGTAGTTGAGAAAATTGAAACTCCATTCGTTTGGTTTCAACCGATTTTTTTTTATATATAAAATAATAAATACTAGAACCAAAATTCAAGAAAACTAACAGAAAATTCATTTCGGTTTTGATTTGTATTAAACTGAACCAAATTTGGAAAATAATTGGATTGAATTTGAATTTATTTTGAGTTTTATTAATCAAACGTATGTAATTAATAGCATCAAAATTAAAGCAGTAATTAAGGTGAAACTTAATCCAAAATGGAAGCATTAAGCATCAAGAGAACTATATATATAAACAATCACTTGCAAGAAATATTTCATCCAAAGCGAAGCAACATATATAAAACCTAGTGGTGAGAAAATGGTTTCTTACTCGCAAAAATTAATCTCCATCGCTCTGATTCTGGCGATCACAATCCCAACTTCAACATGCCATAGAAGAAGATGGAGAAGATCAGAAGATCCAGACAACACAGAACAATACCTAAGAAAGCTTTGCTCCGAAACCGACAGACCTGACGTGTGCTGGAATATCCTCAAATCCGAGTTACACCGATTCGACGACGACGACGGCGCCGCCGGCGTGATCGATCTGGCGACAGAAAAATCCGAAGAAATTGGGCAACAGCTGAACCGGTGGTACAGAGATTCCAACGACGATAGCATGAAAGAGAAGTACCATTTGTGTGCGGAGAATTATGACGATGTCGGCCGCCACCTCCAACATGCGCGAAGGCTCTTGGACTCCGATTCCGACGATCGTCGTATAATTTTGGAGAAGATCCACGATGCTGGAGAAGAATTGAATAAATGCAGGCGGGAATTTGGGTCGGGCTCATTTGATCCGGGTCATGTTGCGGACCGGAACAAGGAGCTCGGCCTTTACTTGGACATTGTTCGGGCTGCATTGGGCCCTCTACCAATGCTAATAGCCTAAGATACAGATTTCAGTTGCCATATAAATTATTCAAAAGTTAATAGTATATTATTTGTGAAATGAATTTTGAGAGGATTAATTATGCATTTTACCTCATTTTTTCGAGGAAATCGTGATCCAAAATTTACGAAGATATAAATAGGGGTGTAATCGAGTCGAACAGTGTCTTGCTCAAGTTTGGCGTGTTTAGCTAAACGAGTTGTTTGCTTTAATTATCGATCGAGCTTTAATCGAGTTGAATACAATGTCGAGCCTAATCGAATTTTTTAAATTTAAAATTTTAGTTATTTTCCTAACACATAAGTTATTTTTCAAAGGGTTAAGTACCAAATACCCCCCAACGTTGGGGCCCCTATCGCGTATAGGACCTTATAGTCAGGGTCCGCGCTGTTTACTACCTCAACGTGGCTAAACCTAAGCAAATCCCCCCCTCAAATACCAAATACCCCCTGCATTAAGTCACCATTGGGGGGGTATTTGGTACTTAATACCTGACTATAGGGTCCTATACGTACGCGATAGGGGCCCAACGTTGGGGGGGGGGGGGATTTGCTTAGGTTTAGCCACGTTGAGGTAGTAAACAGCGCGGACCCTGACTATAGGGTCCTATACGCGATAGGGGCCCCAACGTTGGGGGGTATTTGGTACTTAACCCTTTTTCAAATATACTGGAGTATAAGATATTTTATTCACAACAATGTAATATATTTACTATTTTCTTGTAAATAAATTATGTTAATTAGATACTTAATTCAAATATTACTAATTATAGTATAAAATATACGACATTCAATTAATAATCTTATGCTTTTAAGATACATCATTTAACGCGAGTTTGCTCACGAGCTAACGAGTCGAGTATCGTCATGCTCAAGCTTGACTTGTTTAGCTAAACGAGCTGTTCATTAAATTACCGATCAAGCTTTTATCGAATCGAATGTTGAATAGCTCACGAGTAGATTGGCTCGTTTACAGCCCTAGATATATATACTCATGCTCAGTCAAAGCGTTACATGCAAAAAAAAGTGTTACAGATATATATATTTAGTGCTCGTTTGGTTCAAGTAGAAGAATGGAAATGGAATGAAATCAAATAAAGGTGCGGAATGGTAACAATGACTATTACTTTTATTGAGTGTTTGGTTTAACAATGGAAATGAATCACTAATTAATAAGGAATTTCCTTTCTTTTGTTTCCCCTCTTTTTCGAGGAGTAACAAATTGGGTGATTGGATTACCCTAAAATACGGATAATGATTAACTCATTATCCAAACAAAACAACAAGTAAATGAGATTCAATTAATCGAATCTCTTTCCATCTTTCAAAAGCACCCAACCAAACATGGGCTTATTGTTGTTGTTATATTGGTTACAAGTTTATTCTCTCATTGGAACTCATCCTTGATCTTTCTTTACCGAGCATTCCAAATTTCACAAGCCTATTCGAACTCAAAGTCTAAACAAGTTTTCTATATTTAAATTTGAATTTTAAAAAGTTCATCCTTTTTAATTTCTTTATTTAATATTGTAAATTTATCAAAAAAAAAAATTACAGTTAATTAGTGATTTTAATTAATACACTTATTATCAATAATTGTATAAAAATATATTATGTTAAGGCAAATTAATTTATTACATTTTCAAATCAATTCACTTAACAAGCTCGCTTATGAGTAAAGTACTGTCAATCTCAAAATTTGATTTAGTATTTAATTAATGAGCCTTACTAAATGAGCTCGAACGAGCTTTCATGCACTTAGCATAAATTTAAATAGCTCATAAGTGACTCATATACATGAGTTAGTCCCAAAATCAAATATTGTTACACAGATTAATTTCACTCGTTCTCACATACGGCTTTTTAAGAAAAAATCACAAGTCTTACAATCAAACACTAAAATCAATCCAACTAGCATTTCTCGTTGGAATGATCATATACTTACAATTCAATGAAAAAGTCAATAGAAAATCGTAACTATGAATTACAACATCCAATACGTAAATACCTCATATAACCATTTGCAATTTAGGAGTGTGTAATCCAATCGAAACAAATCAAACTCAGACTTACCTCGACCTCGAGGTTTATTACCAAACACTTCAAGATTGATATAACGAGTTTATAAATTTAGTTTTGATATAAATGTTCATCATTTTCTTTAGAAAAATATTTTTTTTTCACATAAACTATAATATGTTTTCTGTTGCCTAAAATTAAGAACATAACACAGACATGTTTCCCAAACTTTCGAAGTTTGTTTATATTGTCAATTGGTTCTTTAAAGATCAACTGCTTCTGCATGTATATTATAGTATTATTAATGTTCCTTTAAAATTATTTGTTCATCAATTAAAGAAAATGATTTCTCCTTTAATCTGTACATATATAAAAGTTGATCCGTATAGCAAAAAATTTCCCGCCTTTTTTTTACTCAATATATATTTAGAAGGTTGATTAATATATGAAGCCGTTACAATTTTGGGAGCGGTTACAAAATATCTAACAAAAGCTACCACCATTAATTATGCATAATAATCAATTCTAAATACTTTATTGTGGAAATTAGTATCTCAGTTTGTATTAAAATCACTCTAAATAGTTTATTGTAGATATTTCAATAAACAATCCAGCTCACTAAGATTGCTTGAGTCTCTTCTTTTTTATTTAAATCTGACTTGGCTCAAAGAGTTTAAACGATGTCGCACTTTTGATTATTTTATCTATGATTTCAGAAGTTTATATTTTCATCTATAATGTTCTTATGATTTTTAATTCTTTTGGATGATTGACTCCAATAATAAGTTTTTCTGGTTGAAACTCATGCATTTACTATCTGATGCTTTTTTTTTTCTTCAATTCATGATTGCAATATGTCTGTGACATTGTAAAGACTTTGTGATAAAATTATTTTTATGATATGCTTGTGTAGGATGTATATAAGTCACTTACTGAGAACTGCAATATGTTCTTTAACCATATTTTTCTTTCAAAATTTGACTAAATCTGTTTTTTGTTATATTTGTAGTCATACAATTGAATGGGTTTAATAGATTCTAAAACTTGATGAGAACTGACAATGGGATCCGAAGCAGTAGCCAAAACAACAGCTTTATACACTGCACCCAAAACTTGGTACACATGTTTTGGAAGGGAAAATTCTCACAGTCCATAATGCAGAACATCAAGTCTTGATACCAAGAATGACACCGGCACCAGCTGATCCAAGACTACCGTTCAAGTTTCAATGGCAGTAGTTTCCTATTATAGTTTCTTATGCAATGACTATAGACAAAAGTCAAGGTCAATCACTTTCTCACGTGGGTTTGTTTTTGAAGAAGCCTATTTTTAGGTATGATCAATTTTATGTGGTTGTTTTTAGAGTTACAAGCTGAAGATGTCTAAAATCTTGGTATGTAATAAAGACAAGGTAGGTTATTCGTCTACTACAAATGTTGTATATAAAGAATTCTTCCAAATTTTATAATAATAATAATATGACAAGTTTGCAGTTGTCTTTTGGTATGTTACTCCCCCGTCCACTAAAAGTATGACACTTTTGATTGGCATAAGTTTTAATAAAATTGATGGTGATTTTTATACACTTCAGAAATGGTCCCACCATTTTATGAAATGAGTGGTTGAGATTGAATTAAGGTGATTTTTTTTTTGTAAATAAGAGGGGTATGTGTAATGTAAAAGCTTAAGATAAGGAAAATATGTGGAACCATATTCTAAAAAGTAGAGTGTCATACTTTTAGTAGCTAGACACCAAAAATAACAAAATTGCTATATTTTTCATGGACTGAGGAAGTATTATTTTTATGGAGTATTTTTTTTTTGAGAAATTTAAAATGTTAACCTTAAAATATATTTTTAATATTAATATAAATTGTATAACAATTTTATAATAAAATATTTTAGTACGTTATTTCAAAAATTATGGAGTACAAAAGTGCGTTTCAAGTTTAATAACAAAATGTCTTAATTATTTGATGTCTTACTCAACTACTTATAAATGTACTATGAACTTTTATGTGAATAGATAAATTTTAAAATAAATTAAGAATTTTTTTATTATTATCTTATAACTTGTATTTAATTTTAAGAATATTCGTGTATCTTTTAAAAAATTAATTAAATAGATGAAATTTCAATAAAATATGTACCCCGTGCATCGCACGGGTGAAACCCTAGTTAATTTGTTTGATGTTGGAAACATGCCAATTAAACAAACGTTAACTAAGAAACAATTACAGAAAATTCAAACTGCCATATTGGAACGTATGCAATTAATCAGCAACAATATAACTTCAAAATTTAATTTTGAACTTCAAAACTGTCTGAATTGAACTCATACCTGCAAGATTAATTAACAACGCTCACTACTATATAAAGAAATCAATTTCAAGAGAAATCACATAAAAAATAGTTAAGCAAAAATGGCTTCTTACTCACAAAAAACGATCTTCATCGCTCTCATTCTCGCTATGGCAGCTCCAATTTCAACAAGCCACAGAAGAAGATGGCGAAGATCTGATCGAGAGTGGAACTCGGAACAATACCTGAGAGATCTCTGCTCCGAAACTGACAGATCAGACGTGTGCTGGAACATCCTTAGATCGGAGTTACACCGATTCGACGACGGCGACATCGCTGCCGGCGTGATTGACCTGGCGGTGGCAAAATCCAAGGCAATCGGCGACCAGCTCAACCAGTGGTACAGAGATTCCAACGACGACAGGATGAAGAACAAGTACCACTCGTGCTCCAAGAATTACGATGACGTCGATCGCAACCTTGAACAGGCCCAGAGGAACTTAGATTCCGACGATAATCGAAGAATCTCGGATCAAATCGACGACGCTGAAGAGGAATTGGAAGAGTGCAGGAGAGAATTCGGGTCGGGTTCCTTCGATCCGGGTCATGTTGAAGACCGGAACAATGAGCTTCGACTTTACTTGGATATGGTTAGAGTTGCGGTAAACCGTTTGGAAGATTACTACGATAGCGACCGCCATTAAAATTATACTATGAATCGGAATCAAGATTAGCTAAGTTGGATAAATTGTTATTCGAGTACTAATGTCTTATTGATTTTGAATTAAGTATTTTTCAAATAAAATACTGTCTCCATCTCATTTATATAAGTCGATTGAATTTTGCATGAGGATTGAAACTGTATTAAAAAAGAAAATTATACAAGTTCTTAATGTACCCATATTTAATTCTCAAAAACAAAATGTACCAATTTTTATTCGATAATTCAATAATGATAGAGTTTTTTTTTTATAAAAATGATAGAGTTTTTTTGAAAGAATAAAAATGATAGAGTTAATCTCTCTTTTTCTCCCACCAATTTTCACATTATTTTTCTCTCTTTTCTCTTCTTCTTTTTTATTTTTGATTTTTTTTCTAAATATCGTCAAATTTGATTTATTAAAAAAATATTCAATATGCATTTTAAATTAAAGATCGTGACAAGACTTTAATATGGTATAAAAATCATCAAAAATGAATTTAAAATGTATAAATTATGAAAAAAATAAATTTAAAATATTTTATTTTCTCTCTCTTCATTAAAATTTTAATACATTTTATTTTTAAAAACAATGTAGTCAAATGGCAATAATGAAGATTGAAAATCGATTTTTAGCCCCTAATCTTAAAACATCAAAATATGGCCATTAATTAGGTGAAATGCCTAATTTGCCCTTTTTACTCGGCCGCTGAGGTGATTGCACGATCGCTGGATGATTGCGCGGCCGCTGGAAGATTATGGGTGAGTTGCGCGTTTGCGGGGAAAGCGCCCGCTGCGCGTATGGCACTTATGGCACTAATAGTGCCATAAGTGCCATACGTATCATTTTATTACTTGGTTTTATGTTGGATTTCCATTGGCACTTATGGCACTAATATAAGTGCCAAAAGAACCATTTTAAATACTTCCCCGTAGGGTTCAGATGTTCTATTTAGGGTTTAGATGTTCCATTTATGATTTCTTGATTCTATTACTGTTGTTTCTGTTGCACGTATGACACTTATGACACTATTAGTGCCATAAGTGCCAAGATTTTACTTTGGTTTTATTTTGGATTTCCGTTGGCACTTATGGCACTAATAAGAACCATTTTACTTGGTTTTATTTTGGATTTCCGTTGGCACTTTTGGCACTAGTGCCAAAAGTGCCAACGGAAATCCAAAATAAAACCAAAGTAAAATCTTGGCACTTATGGCACTAATAGTGTCATAAGTGCCTAACCCGACCCGGCATGCGACCCGCGTGCCTGATCCTATCCGGTCCACCTCATTAAGGGTAAAAACGTTCAAATCAATAAAAATGGCCAAATTTTATATTTTTTCAATGTGTGGCCATAAATTGTGTTTTATGCTTCATTTTGGCTACTTCAAAATTTTACTCTTTATTTTATCTCCTTCCTATTAATGTTAACATACAATTTCTTTGTTTTCTTTTTCATATTAATTTTGTTTCATTTCCTATATTTTTGTTAAATATCAAATTTTGTGTTTTTTTATTTCTATACTCCATTCGTCTATGAAAAATATGTGGCGATGTGGATGGCACGAGTTTTAAGAAATACTTAGATTGGTGTATTATGAGTGGAGAAGAGGTCCAACTTTATATAATGTTATATGTGTTAAATTTTTTTTTTAAGTAATAGTGGGTTATGATGATTTTTTTGTGAATAAGTATGAAAAGTATGGACAAAAAATAAAGGGATTGTGATGGTTACTCTTCAAAAATGAAAAGTGCATGTTTTTTAGAGACAATCCAAAATATGTGCATGTTTTTTGGAGACAAATGAAGTATATTTTAATTAGGGGTTATTGCCATAAAATACATCAAGTTTGCTAATTTTCTGATTTATATCATCACTTTTTTTTTGGCCAAAAAATACATGAATTTATAATTTGTTTGTAATTATCCCACAGTGAATATTTCCGGCGAAATCGAAACTTATGTGTCATTTACGTAGCTTACGTGGCACTGACGTGGCCTTTAATTTATTTGGGAATGATGATGTGTCGGCGCTCCCACCCACCCCCACCCCCAGACCATCCTCTTCCCCCCCCCCCCGACCGTCCTCTTCCTCTCCCCCACCCAAACACCTCCGCCGCCCACCCTCACCCCCAGACCGTCCTCTCCCCTCCCCCCCAAACGACCGTCCTCTTCCTCCCCGCCACCCAAACCCCTCCGCCCCTTACCCCCAACGGCCAACCTAAGTACCCAACAGACCGTCTCCCTCCACCACTCCCGCCGCCGCCACTTCTCCTGCTCAGCGGGCGGAGCCCTTCCCTTCCCCCAACCCCGCCGCCACTACTTCCCCTCTCGATCTCTGTCGCCTTCACCCAAAGTCTTCCAATTTGCAGATCTATAATTGAGCATGGTGAAATTGGTGGTTTTGGTCGAGGAGAGAAACTGGAGGACGGCGGAGGTCGAGCTCTGTTGGTGGAGGAGGGCGGCGGAGAGGGGTCTCTGCTGGTCGGGGAGGGCGGCGGAGAGGAGGCTCTGTTGGGCGGGGAAGGCGGCAGAGAGGGGGCTCGCCGGGCCGAACATCGGGTGCGTGCAGAGGATATCGAAATGGTGGCGAGGGAGAAGAGGAGAGCGACAGGTTGAATTGAAGAGAAGGAAGCCATAGCTACTGATTTCGGTGGACTTTGGTGGTCGTGGCGATTTTGAGCTGTGCGTGTGTTTGTGTCTCTCTCTGTGTGTGTGTGTGTGTGAGATAGAGGTGGTAAGAGAGAGAGTGAGACAGGGGATGAGAGGGCGGCGGCGGCGACGCTACCGTCGCCGGAGAGAAGGAAGAAGGGGAGGGCTGTGCATGTGTGTGCGCGGCGCAGTGGGTGTGTGCGTGTGTTAGAGAGAGAGAGAGAGAGAGAAAAGTGTGTGTATGTGTGATTTGGCATTTCTGGCACCCATGTTGGCAATTCCGGCAGTCATGTTGGCAATCCGATTGCCACCTCAGATTAATTTGGGTGAAATTATAAATGGTGGGATAATTACAAACAAATTATAAATTCATGTATTTTTTGGCCAAAAAAAAAAGTGATGATATAAATCAGAAAATTAGCAAACTTGATGTATTTTATGGCAATAACCCCTTTTAATTATAATAATGTTTGATGTTATATTCATTCATTTTAGGACTCTTTAATTTTAAAAATAAAATTTCAAAAGATAGAGTTTATATTAATTTAATATAAATTTTTAGATAAATAATTAGTTATATATCTAAATAATAGAAATTTTTATTTAGTTTAAATTTATTCGTTTGTAGTTATGTTTGTCTATGAATTATTTATATAAATATATTTGTTATTATCTTTTTCAATTAAATTTAAGTTAGATTGATCTTTATATTTATTAAAAATGAAATATGTTCTACCTTTTCTTTATAATTAAGTATTATTATACTATCCTTATTAAATTCGATGATCTATATCTATAGATAATGTGAAAATGTAGTTTTTTAATTAATTTTTTTTTAAAAAAAAAAAAATCATCCCAATCGATGGCAATTTTGCAATTATAGATATTAATTGAGGAAAATCTTTGAGCGCCTAAAGAGAGAAGAGATGATAGAAGTTAAAAAGTAAAAATATAAGAGATGAAATAGGAGAGAGATAAAAATATAGGGAGTAAAGATGAGAGAGAAAAATAGCAAGTACTTCATCTTTTAATGGATTTTGGTATAATAGATAAGCAAACAAGGAAGTACAATATGTGCATTTCTTATTGTAGGACGAAAACCACCCTCTAAATCATCAACGCTAATAGGATCAACATCATTAAAATGTTTGTAACCGTATTTGGGGATCTTCTAGTGCAAATGAAACTAAGCCTAAATACCTGAGGCCCAAGGCTCAAGGGGCCTCCTAATGACATTTATAAACTAATTTGCAGGAACAGAAAGAATAAACGACATATCTGATAAGAAAGAGTATTTAAGCAAAGTTGGCTTTTCCACATATAGAGTTCACATGTCAATATAAGTGAGTACTAGGATTAGTGCGTGTCAGAGCTGGCAAAGCTAAGGCATACCTTACAGAGTTGGCCCGGTGAGAAAGATTTTGTGACGAAGAAATGAGTTGATAATGAGTTGCTCAAATAGGACACCTAGAGATGTTAGATCTGGAGAAGAAGACAAAAAAACCTTTATAGCTGGGAAATGAGCGCCCCTAGGAGTGGTCCTGTAACCATTTTTCAAGTGGTCCTAACACTTTAAGCACTAAAATATCAATAAAAACAATGTAAAATGAATTTTTATCAGTAGGGCATAATGCTGCTGCATTCTGCGAAAGAGGCATGAATATGACAGAGGCGTTTTGGGGCATAAAGCAACCTGGATTGAAGGCCAAAATTCCAAAGTATAGGTGGCCAAGTGGACCTACCATTCACCCATAAGTACCGTGCGGGATCCAGTGACATTGGACAAAAGGTCCAAGATAGGAGACAGCATAGCAAACGGACGAGGTAGGACTGACGTGTGGGCATTCGATTTGGGCAGAAGGTGATGGCCATCCATGAAGAGGTTGATAGGGTGAAACCTCTAGCCTATCCACAAGGATTCAAATCTTCAAAATTAGGCCTGAAGATATGGATGAATTGCAAGACTCATCGCTCCAACCGACTCTCTATGGGCTGGGCCTTCTCAAGCTTTAATCGTGCCTATTAATTGAAAAGCTTCTCGCCTGATGGTAACCATTCAGTGACCATTTTCTATTGTGTTGTAATTTGAGAGATAGTGTGGGAAGCAAGCTACGCTCGTCTGTGGGTTTAAACATTTCATTTTTTGTTCATGTTTTGTGCGACACTTTTTACCGAAAGTACTCTTTTAATTTAAGTATTTTCACTTTCCAGTTCGACATGATTCCTTTTATGTCTTTTGTTATGTCTATTTCATTTTATGTCTAGGTAAGTATTTTAACTTGATTTAGGCAAGATGAATTAAGCATGGACACTTAAACTCGTTAGGTCTAAATGGTCTTAAGAACTGCATGAATATGTTCCCGATACACTAGGTTTGATTTAAAACGGTTTGGGCATCTTGGTTAATTAAATGATCACTAATTGATTAAGAAGTTTTAGCCACAAGTAACCTTTGGGCATAGGCAGAAGGAATTTCAACCTTCGAAGAGTACAACTGGTGTTGGAGTCGTGGCTTATGGTTAATTTCATGCAAGTGGTCGAATTGGGTCTTTCTAAATATTAATGCATTATGGGCATAACTCTCTCAAGCGAGAGGCCAACGTATGGAGGGCTTACGGACAGAATAGTTAAATCTATTAACTGATAATTTATGGGCCTTATACACTGAAAGGAAAGATTGGGCATAAAGTTGTCACGTGCGTGACGTGTGACAATAGTGGGCATTATTGTCTTACTCTTACAATCGATTGATATATGCATGTGTGACAAACATGGTTTTCGTACCTCAATTCCACATGATTTGTTGTCATTTCCCTTCATATTTTGATTGCTAATATGTGTTTGTATCCCAATTTTGAGTTTTGTTGAGTTTTGATGCTTGGTGTATCTTTTGGAGTGATTTCAGGAAAAATCAAAGATTAATTAGACGATTTTGAAGACATGAGATTGAAGTACGTCTCAAGAGGAATCCGTGAGCGCAAACGGCGACCAAATCCGAGTCCGGACGAGGGAGAACGGAGCCGAACAAGCGGACTGCACATAAAGCCCAGGACCCCGCGGTCCGGGCAGCGGCCACGGGCCCGACCGCGGGCCTCTGCTCCAAAATTGCCCAGTAAGCCGCGGCCACGGGCCTCTGCTCCAGAGCAGCCCAGAACGTTTTTGGCAATCACCCGCGGTCCGAGCCGCGGCCGCGGACCTCGACCGCGGTCTCCTCTCATTTTGGCCGCGTTCTTGACCGCGGTTCATGTCGTGGTCGCGGGAAAAAGGCGGGATTGCCCCCTTTGGTGGGCCCAGACGTGATTTTTGCCCCAAAACTCCCTTTTCCCCCTTTTTTCTCATATCTTTCATCTTCTCCCAACATTCAACACACTCTCCTACCTCCATAACTACACTCAACCACCAAGATTGGAAGGACATTGAAGAAGAGAGAAGATTGAAGGAAGGTAATTTAATAGGATTTGTCACTTCTTACTCTCTCTCTCTCTTTCATTTATGAATTTCCTTGAATTAAGTATTTTGATTGTAAGCATGATAGGCTAAATCCCCCATTGGTTTGGGGGTTAGGCTAGTAGATTATGTAATGGATTGATTATTATGCTTAATATATGTCTTGATTATTTCCTTGTCTTTATCTTTTCAAGCCCTAGATTTCTTTCTTGTATGGATTGTTGGCCACTTTCTATGCATTTCTTATTTGTGATTTGAATCGGGAGAGGATAATCATAATAGATTAGGAGCTTGAAACATATTGACTCAATAGACCGGGAGGTTGAGAGTTGGGTGAGAGTTTATCGATCTTATTATGCTTTTGGGAGTTATAGGTTAGAAGTTGACCGGGGACGGCAACTATGACCCGTAATCTACTGTTTTAGTCGTCCGGGAGGGGGCTAGAACTAGTTGGGAGATCACTCTAGATAAATAGGAGTATCAAGACTAATATTGAGCTAAATTGAAGTCCATTGCTAATCCATCGTTGCCTAATCCCTAAACCACATTCATCACTTAATTAATCCACTTTGTTTGATTGTTCTTATTTTGTCTTTAAATTTGTTAGTTAATCAAACCACTCACCTCCTTGTTTAGTCTAAATAGCTCTAGCATAATGACTTAAGGTAATCACTAGAATTTGACTACTAATCCTTGTGGAATACGACCTTGCTTCCCTATGTTGCAACTACACCGTATACTTGCGGCGTGGTGAAAATATTAGCGAACAATGTGGTGAAAATATTTGAACCTATGAACGAGTGAAGTTCATGTTTAATGAGTCAAGTCCAAGTCAGGTTTGTTTTGTTATTTGACTAGTCTACGTTTTTATTTCAATTTATTTTTAGTTATCGTTTTGCCCACAAGAGTGTTCAAAGTAGGAAACCAAAATCAAAACAATTTTTAGTGACACTTTGACCGGAGATTGCAATCAGTTTCCTATGGATTCGACCTGGACTTGCTGCTAACTAGTGTAGCTCTGGGCACATGACTTTTATTTGCGCGAAGCTAAACGATGACTTCATCACCACATCATCTCAAAAAATCAGAAGACAATGCATAGTCAATACTGAAAGCGTATCAAAAGAGTTCAAACACTTAATGCGGAAGATTTATCATTTAATGAAGATCCCACTTTTTCAATAGAAAGAACAACATGGTAAGAGGATTTCTGCAAAACATCAACATCAAGACTTACATATTTGTATGTGATAAACATGCATTTTTGCCTCTTGGTGTATCATATTTGATTCTTAGTTGTGAGGATTTTGTGTGTTTGATAGTTTATTTGAACATATATTGGTTTATTGTCAAGAATTTGTTACTTCCGTATTGTTTGAATGAATTTTCAGGAATATGGAAGCTTAATATGGATAAATTATGTGCATGGAAGTTAAATTTCATCCCGTACAAGTTTATGAGCGTAAACAGATCTAAAATCGGATATTAGACAAGGGAGAACAGGCCAAAATAAAATTGCTGCAAAATTGTCAGGAACCCGCGGTCACTACCGCGGCCGCGGGCCTAAACGTGGCCTATTCGGCGACGAACGCGAGCTGAATGTGCAGCCGCGTCTTTGGCCGCGTGTTTTCTCGATTTTTGCGCATTTTTTTAGTTTTTCAGTTATTTTTCGATCCTACATGATTTTGGCCTATACTTTGATACATATGGCATATAAATACTCTCCAGAAACATATTAAAGAGACCTTATATCATATTTCATGTTCCTGAGAGCTGAGAGAGACAGCCGGAGAAGATTCACATATTTCCTTACGGTTTATTTGTTGAATATTCATTTACTTTATTTATATTTTTATTCTACTTCATATTTCTATGTGTGACTAGAACATTTTTATCCTAGGGCTTAGGAAGTAAGCAGATGATGATTTTCTGACTTTTATTTGGTTCAATAATTCAAGATTTATTTACCCTTTTATGTTCTTGTGCTTGTTGATTGCTTAATTGATTGATCACCAATTTTGCATAATTTTAAGTTTTAATTTGATATCGGGAGATGATAATTATTACATGAATTAAGAAGATAAAACATACTTGTCAATATAGTGAAAGAGTTTGAGATAAGTGTGAGTTTGGAGTACAAGTTTAAGAGTGATCCGGGGACAGTAGTCTAGCATGTAATTAACTATTTGTATGCTACGGGAGTGGGTATAGACTAGTTTTGAGATTGTCTTAGGAGAATTTATCTTGGTTTATTGAATTGAATCTGTTGAATTATCTTAGTTTGTTAAAACCTTTGCATTGGGATATTTTATTTCCATTAGTTTCTCTACTACAACTTGATTTATTTTTATTTTCTGTTTATGTTATTTTCATTACTTCAAAACAAACCATCTTTATTTGTTTTCTAGATAGAGAAAGATATTTTATGATAGTAATTAATCAATAAGAGTTAATGGGCTCAATTAGCCCTTCTTGTATAAGAAAAGGAAAAAATGTCTACCCAAATAAAAATATGGAAAAACTAGCATTTTTTGATGTAAATGTATAATTATACCCTTAATTACTGTTAGGTCCGGAGGATCTCGAATAGGTGTATGGGGGGAGGGGAATACACCTATAGGCTATTTTTCAAAACGAAACTTGAAACACAAACTGACACAACCTTTTAAGTAAAAAGAGTTTAGCAAAACTTAGGTTGGCGACTGATACTGAATACTCTTCAGTAAAGAGTTATCAGTTAAGTCAAAGACTTTAACTGATACACGTAAGGCTTCAGTCGAGTTTGTAAAATAGATGAGTGTTATGAATCTTACTGACTATCCGAAGATTTATCAGTTAGACTAATAACACTGGCAGCGGAAAACTTTTCTTTCAAAATAGCCTTTGTGATTTAAACAAGTTGTCAAGGTTTATGTTTCACTTTGCTATTAATCAGCTTCAGTTGATAAAACGTTTGTGCACAGATAAGAAAGATAAATACTAAAAGCGATAAACAACAAAGGGATTTTTACGTGGTTCAAAAAACACTTCCTACATCCACGGTCAGTTGATCAGACTGACAACTTCACTGGGCTTGTGCTTACGGGTGCACAGCAAACCTAGACAACCGAAGATCCAATCTTCAGTACCAACACACTGGGTTGAATTTCTCACTCTTAGCTTCATTGAGACAAAACTATGCCTTTCCGCAAAGACTAAGATCTCTTGAAGTCAGAACACTAGTCTGAACTCCTTACAACTCAAACTCTCAATTCGATCAGTTGCAAAGAGGTTCGAAAACTTGCCAACTAGATTACAAAGAGCAGGTTCTCTGTAATCAGTTATACCTAGGCTTTGGATATACAATATTTGCCTAAGTTTTAAGAAAATGTATGTAATCAGCAGTGACTGATTTTTGGCTTTGTGATTCTCTTCTTCGATTCAAACTTTGGAATGACTTTGAATGCCGAGTGACGAATTCGACAGCGTTTCAGCTTATGTAGTTGAATCGGTGAAGATTGAAGTGATCCTCGAGCTCTATTTATAGGAGACGTCTTGAATAGATCTGTTGGCTGAAATGATCTTCAAGAATTCTTCCGTTAGAGAGTAATTTGAACTTGGGCTGAGGCTTCAATATTTGAGGTTCCTTTGTTTGGTAAGAACGACTACTTTGAGAGCAGGAGATACGACGTCTCTGAAAAAGGTAATCACCAAAAGGAAGGCTCTGCAGAGAAATGACGATCCTCGAAATCTCTGCATTTAATGCGGCTGTACTTCTGGAGTGCGTGGCTTCCTTTAAGCTTTGGAGCTTCAGTCCGAGGAAGAATGTTTAACTGATACTTGACTTTAGTATCAGTCCGCTGAATCCACATGGCTCGCATTAAATAATCAGTCGTAATTGATTCTTGGACTGGTTAGTCAAATATTAGTATTTGACTCTGCCTTAAATCGTCAACAGTTGGCAACTTCAGTCTTCAATCCTCCGGCTTCAGTCTTCAGTCTTCAGACCAACAACTAAACTAGAAAAAGAACTCTAACACTTGAGTTCGAACAGTTCTAGTCTATTACAAAGAAGGCCTACTAATTGTGGTATCATCAAAACAAGGAATATGATATTTCATTAAGTTCCCAACAATTACTATGTTGGGTCCTTGAGGGTTGAAAGGACAGGTGTATGGGGGGAATACACCTGTACACTATGTTTCAAATGTTTACTTAAAACAAACACCTTTGTACTGCAAGACAGTTTTACTGCTTTGAAAATGTGCGGTTCAGTTGATAAAAGGTGGCGACTGATACTGAAACAAAGGTTCAGTGGGTGACTTCAGTTAATTGAGCTGGTCAATTAACTTCAGTCCAAGTAAAGCTTCAATCGTAAGTAAAACAGAGTAGAGTTACTTATTTAACTGACTATCGAAGAATTGATCAGTTAAACCTATAACTCTAGCAGCGGAATATTAAACTTAGTGAAATGGCCTTGAAAGATTTTCTTCACAGAGAATCCCTTAGTTACTATACTCTTTTCAGTTAGTCAGTATTAGAAAAACAGAGATATGTGCAAGTACTAAATATAAAAGCAAGTAAGAACACAAGGGATTTTTACGTGGTTCGGAAAACAACGTTCCTACATCCACGGTCAGAGAATGATCTGACAATCACTCGCTTGTACTTATGGGTGCACAGCAAACCTGACTGCAATGGTTACGGGTGCAAAGCAAACCTGAACAACTGAAACAACCGTTCCATCACCAATACACTGGGTTGGATTTCTCTTTCTCCTCTTATTGCGATAATACACACTAAGAACTCTGAGTTAGAACACTGGTCTAAACTCACTCTAACTTCAAACGCTTAACTCTAAACAAAGAGGGGTTGGAATTTATCTTCCAACTAGGATTACTTGAGAACAAGCTCCCGCGTAATCAAATTCTAGGCTTAGGATATGTATGAGATATATGCCTAGAAAGCTAAAAGAGTTTTGGTGATCAGAAGTTCTAATGACTTAAGCTTTGATGACTCTCTTCTTCGATTCAATCTTTTGTGAAGGTTGAGCTTGAGTAGCAATTTCTGCAGAGCTTTGGATATGTAGTTGAATCGGTGAAGATTTGCTGTTGATCCTCGGCGCTATTTATAGGTGGAGTTCTGAATAGTTCTGTTGGAGAAAAGGTCTTCGAAATTCCTGCCGTTGTGAGATGTTGTCACTTCATGGGCTGAGGTGGCAATCTTCGCAAGCTCATTCATACTTGAATTGGAGTAGTCTTGGAGCTTGTTACTTCTGGAGCTTTACACGAAAAGAGGAAGTTTGGTCCTTGCAAGGACGGTCGTCAAATCCTCTGCATTTAATGCTCTGATCCGTACATGGCATTTAATGCTGCGTGACTGATACTCCTTGGTTCAGTTGAGAGTAGAAATGTTGTTGGCACTTTCACTTTGCTTTAGTTCTACGATGACATGAATCCTTTGAGTAGCTTCTGACTGGTACTCGTATTCAGTCTTCAGTCAGGGAATGTCTCATGATGCTTCAGTAAGAATGACTTCAGTTGCGCGGTCTTTGTCTATCAGTCAGCAAGCCAGAAACCTATTCTAAGCATTTTGAACTCTAACACTTGAGTTCAACGAAAAATACTAAAGTTATAGAAAAGATCTAAGAGATTTCGGTATCATCAAAACAATGGCAATGATATTTCATTCATTTTAATGTAAAAGTGTGTAATTGCAAAAAAGTGTGTAACAGTGTAAAATACCCCATTACACACTTTTTCAAAAATCGTGTAATAATCGCAAAAATCGTGTAATAGTGTATTTTACATTGTTACACACTTTTTCACAAAAGTGTGTAATTGCGAAAAAAATGTGTAACAGTGTAAAATACACTATTACACACTTTTCACTTCTAAAAGTGTGTAATAGTGTATTTTACACTGTTACACACTAAAAATGTATTTTGGTCAAAAATGCTATTATTTTCATATTTTTATTTGTATGGCTAGAATTTCCTATGGCTAAAAGATTTTGGCTACATTAGGGTGCTGCCTCTTAATCATAATCAATCTATGTGGAATATGACCTTACTTGCATCTATATACAATTTACCTGTGCACTTGCGGTGTGTTAAGAAATTAGCAAACAGTATGACATCGTCTATCACCATAACTACCTCTCCTTGCTAATGACGACACAGTGTTTCCTAGATGCTGCCATAATGAAGAGGTGAAGCTTGATTTGTTGATATCATGATAAACTAAGGAAGAAAATTCAAAAAAAAAAATGAATTGTTGTATTGAGAAAAAAAAATTAGCAATAAAGGTGAAGTGAAGGCTAAAATTGTCTTCTTATATAAAAGTTGATTTTTTTTATAAATTTGTTATCTTAATAAATAAATTTATTTTTGTTATATAAAAGTGGATAGCTTCATGTATGGACTCGTATTTTTTATACTCCTTTCGTCCCCATAATTATGCACACCTCTCCTTTTTGGTACATCCCTTAAATTTATGCACCCCCTATTTTTGAACAATACCCCCACACATAAGTTTCACAATTTTATCCTTATAACTTATATTATTTACCTATGATCTATTTAACAATACTTTTAATATGAGACTCTTTTTATAGAGCTGGTCTTCGGGGTTGCACGCTGACCCGCACCCTGACTCGAATTCGCATCCTGATCTGAATCCTATAAATGACACTATTTGGTTTTATTCGGTTATACAAATAACACTGCGTATAAATGGAACTATAACATTGTAAATGACACTGTATATAATTGACATTATTTGGTTATACAAATGACAATAACCGTGTAAATAACATTGTATATAATTGACATTATTTGGTTATACAAATGACACTAACCTTGTAAATGACACTATTCGGTTATACAAATGATACTGTAACATTTTAAAATGTCATATTGTCATTTGTACAATCGAATAGTGTCATTTACAATGTTATAGTGTCATTTACACGCAATATCATTTGCGTAATCAAATACTCCCTCCGTCCCGCGAGTCTTGACACGTTTGGATTCGGCACGGGAATTAAGGAATTGTAGATTAGTGTTTTAAGTGTGTAATTAATAAAGTATAAAATTGATAAAGTAGGAGAGAAGGTAATAAAAGTGATAAAGTAGGAGAGAGAATATAATAAATGTGATAAAGTAGGAGAGAGAAGGTAATAATTATTGCACAAAAAGGAAACGTGTCAAGATTCGTGGGACGGCCCAAAAAGGAAAACGTGTCAAGACTCGCGGGACGGAGGGAGTAGTGTGTATCAATTATAAACAATGTCATTTGTATAACTTAATAGTGTCAATTATAGCCGGTGTCATTTATATAACCGAATATTATCATTTACACGGTTTGGGTCAGAATGTAGGTCAGGGTTAGGATACGGTACAATCGGTACCAAGTTTATGTGCTTTTTATATCATCAATACTTCAAATTAATTTTTAACTAGTACGTCCACCCGTGCGATGCACGGCGAATATTGAAATTGAACGATATTTTATATAAATAAATATAAATATTAAATAAGAATTAAAAATATAAAGAAAATACATTTTTTAAAAAATAATACACACCAATTACACAATAACTACTTGAATTTGAAATAATAAAAGTAAAGAAAATTAACATGTTAAATAATTAAAATCACACAAACTTATTTTGTGGAACAGATTTGAAAAAAAAAAAAAAACAATAACAACAAAGACGTCTAATCATGAATTGAATTGATATAGGATGTGATCTGATTATGTGTTGACTGCTTCGTTGTGGCTGACTAACAACGGCGAGACTTCGCAACTTGGTTGAGGAAATTAGGAAGAGCAGCGGCGCTAACAATGGCTCTACTTCTGTGGATGACATAGGGAGGGAGCTAAGGAGAAGCGGAATACGGCATCGCGTAGAAGTGAAATGTGGCATTGATACATTATGGAGAGTGCAATTGTGAAAAAATTGAGAAGCACAACATAAAAAACTGGAAACATACATCTAGCCAATAAACAAAAGTATTACAAATTTCACCAAACATTTTATGCTAATTTGCATTGCTAATTAGTACCTCAAAACAAAATAGATATGGCTAGCATTGCAAGTAGATGCAACAACTAATTTCTGCACATAACAGAAGCCTAACTAATTAATCACCTCCTTCGAACCTTCCTCATTTGCTGCTTTCCTTACTAAACAAATCTTCATACGATTAGTTTTTGCATAGATAATTATTGTACAAATCTCCATTATATATACATGCATAAAGGCAAGAGTTGCAGCTTTTGCACCCTGGTAATTTGAAAGCCAAATCCTAGAAATAAAACCATAGATATCAACTATCGATGCTTATATTATAAAGAGATGGAGTATATTCATCCAAATTCTCACTAACCCAAATACACAAGTCAATATTTGGAATAAACTCGTCTCGATAAATTCTCAAGCTCATAAATTTGTGATGAAGAGGTTTAAGAAAGCTCATAAAATTGATTATTAATCCTCTTTTGTTAGAAGAAGGGCAGGTGCGAGAACATGATTAGGGATTTGTAGACAGAGAAAGAAAATAAGAGGGTGCACAATTTTTTGCCCAATTTTACCTAGTCAACGCAATTACCATTATCCTTCAAGGAGCGTGTGCATCCACTCTTCTTCATTGAGCTTTAGGGCGGAGGGAGATTTTTCAAGACTATCTGGTGTTGCCCGAACTGACGAAAAAATAAAACCTCATCGAAATCTTAAAAATTCACGAATCCATACTATCTTCGTCTTCATCGTATAACAACTTTAAAGAGTATGTGTGTTATCTAGAACTGACTCAATGTGTATACTAAATCGGAATTGGGTTGGGGAGGGATTGGAGAGATTCATAATTTTAAAAAAAGGTTGATGGTACCAATTTGTGGAAGTTTTTAGATTAGATAGTCAAACGTGCGTTAGTGGTGGGTTAACTTCTGTTGTGGTGATTAACTTGTGAAATTGTCTTTAATTGACATACATACAAATTTGCCATAAATTCGGCGGTAAAAATAAAAATAACTGCTATCGAAGTGTGTTTTTATATAATAATAAATAGATAATAGATATAGATTTATTTACAGAATTGCCACAAACTGTGTTTTCATATAATAGATAGATTAAGAGTTAAAACCATCAATTATGCGTATGTATATGCGAGGAAGGGAGTATATTTTTTGACTTTTTGGAAAAACTAACGCCCAATTTCAAACTGTTCGAATCAGTTTCATTAATGCAATAGATTCTTGCCGGTTGAATAAGTTTTAACTTTACCTACTACAACTTCGTTTCTTGGACAACACATGATCTCGAAATTAACACCATATGAGATTTGCCGGCGATTTCGTAAAATTCTATTGAATAACCAAACTGCATATTGTTAATGGATGAAATAAAACGAAAACCTTCGTGTTCTACTCTTGTACTATTGTCGAAATTAAATACGAGGCAGTTTTCAAACATAAGGTTCCGACTCCCATCTAGTCTAGTAAAGATACTGCTATTGTTAATCTCGAGGAATACAAAACGAAGTTTGCTTACTTTGTTTAAAAATGGAATTACCATAAAATGTGGCAAGTTTTGTGCAGGATTACTTAGTGGAGCAAGAACTTGGGAAATTAATCAAATTCAACAAGTCAAACAGAGAATCAAGTGGGATATAAATCTATCACATGTAACACTATTATTTTAATTTTAATCTCATTTCCAGTTTAATAAAATATGGGATTTCGGATTTGTCAATGCCTTTTGAAGAGATTCATGGCACTTGGTTTTGAGTGCATTTTTAAAAATTATTTATTCATGCAGGCCAGCCTGATTGATCCAAGAAAATCTCTTGTTTCCTGGCTTTCACGTAATTTTTAAAATTTAAAAAATTAACAAGAATTAAAGAAAGAATGGACGTGAATAAACCAAGAATGACAGACAAGCAGAAATGAACAAATCTAATGAAGTCTGCTGTTTTGGATTAAGATTTCTTTCTTGTAGTTAGTGTTGTGTTTTTCCCATATTCGAACATCATAGATATATTCGACGTTGCTTGAGTGTAGGGACGACAGCTAATGATAGGAAGATTCAATGAAAACAGATATAGTTTTATTAATAGTCAATAGTTGGATAGATGAATGGTGAGAGAGAGATGCCGGGGAGGAGGAAGCAGAAGCTGAAATGGAGCAAGCTCTACACATTTTCATGCCTGCGGGCGAGCGCGGATGATTCTGCACCGGCCGATAAACTTCTCGGGCAGCCGGGGTTCTCGCGCGTGGTTCACTGCAACGAGCCGCAGCTGCACCGGAGCAAGCCGTATAAGTATTCGGACAACTATGTCTCGACAACCAAGTACAACGTTGTAACGTTTCTGCCGATAGCTCTGTTTGAGCAGTTTCGCAGAGTTGCCAATTTGTACTTCCTCTTAGCAGCAATTCTTTCGCTCACGCCGTTAGCCGCTTTCAATCGAGTGAGCGTGGTGGCGCCGCTCGTGTTTGTGATCGGCATTAGCATGATCAAAGAGGCCGTTGAAGATTGGCATCGGTTCTTGCAGGTACAAACTTCAAACTTCTTTCTTCATCCCCTCTCTCTCTGTCTTAACTGCATCTCATCATATTGCAGGATAGGAAAGTGAACTCGAGGAAGGTGATGGTTCATGTGGGAGACGGATTGTTTGTGCGGAAATCATGGGCGAATTTGGTGGTGGGAGATGTGGTGAAGGTATCAAAGAATGAATACTTTCCTAGCGATCTTCTTCTGCTGTGTTCGAGCTATGAAGATGGGCTATGCTACGTGGAGACCATGAATCTGGACGGCGAGACGAACCTCAAAGCTAAACGAAGTTTAGAAGCCACTCTCTCTCTGGATGAAGAAACTGCATTCTGCAGATTCAAGGCCACGCTTCGTTGCGAGGATCCCAATCCAAGCCTCTACACGTTCGTGGGCAATCTAGACTACAACCAAGAATCGTATCCCTTAAGCCCAGAGCAAATTCTGCTACGAGACTCAAAGCTTCGCAACACAGAATACGCGTATGGCACGGTGATCTTCAGCGGTGCAGACACTAAGGCAGTCAGGAACTCCACAAGATCTCCATCCAAACGGAGCAGGGTGGAGAGGAAGATGGACCACGTCATCTATCTCCTTTTCGGGATGATGCTTTTCATCTCTTTAGTCACTGCATTCTGCTCTGCAATTTTCACCAACGATGCAGATGTGAAGAGATGGTATCTCCAGCTTCACGCCAGTGATGATAGTCTGTTTGATCCCAATAATCCTACATTGTCTGGTTTCTTGCAATTTGTGAAGGCCCTCATGCTGTACGGCTACTTGATACCGATATCTCTGTATGTTTCGATTGAAGTGGTGAAGGTTCTTCAAGCTATGATGATCAACAACGATCTTGCTATGTATGATGAGGTGACGGGGAAGGCAGTGGAGGCGCGGACTTCCAATCTAAACGAGGAGCTCGGGCAGGTGGAGATGATCCTGTCGGATAAGACAGGAACCTTAACCTGCAACCAGATGGAGTTCAGGAAGTGCTCCATTGAAGGGATTTCGTTTGGTGGTGAAGTGACTGAGGTGGATCTTGCAGCTTCTAGAAGGATGAACATCGACGTGGAGAGGCATAGGTTCAGCTTGGACGGCTCTGATTCGACTGCACGGAGCATTGAGATGTTTGATCTGTCCACAGCGGATGGCAGCACGGAGAAGGAAGGTTTAGGGTTGAATGAGGGTGGCAAAGGTAGGAATTCGAGGATCTCGATTTCTGACAAGGAGCGTCGTATCAAGGGCTTCAACTTCAGAGATGGGAGATTGATGGACAAGATGTGGATTTATAGGTCTAATGTGGGTGAGATGGTAATGTTTTTTAGAGTCATGGCTCTGTGCCACACAGGGATTCCTGTTGACGACAAAACCGCGTACGAGGCCGAGTCGCCTGAAGAGGTGGCGTTTCTGATTGCAGCAAGAGAGTTTGGTTTCAAGTTTTGTCAAAGAACTCAATCTACTATGGTTGTTCAAGAACTTGATCCTATGTCAGGAATGGAGGTGATGAGGTACAATAAATGATGCATTAGTTTGTATGTGTGTGTGTGTGTATTTCTTTTCTAACAAAGTCATCAACATTGTATGCAGAGAGTACAAGCTTTTGAATCTGTTGGAATTCAATAGCTCAAGAAAGAGAATGTCAGTGATAGTAAGCAATGAAGACGGTGAAATCTTCCTTTTCTGCAAAGGGGCTGATGAGTATGTTATCTTTGAGAGATTAATTTATTACAGAAAACAGGTTGTTGTTTTGTATATCTAATTAATGGTTTTCTGTTGTTTTAAAGGGTTATCTTTGATAGACTAAGTGAAGGCGGAAGAACGTATCAGCAGGCGACGGTGATGCACCTCTCAAACTACGCGGAAGATGGGCTTCGGACAATGGTGTTTGCCTACAGAAAAGTAAGTGTGTCTGAATATGAGAGGTGGAGCTCTGTATTCGCAAAGGCAAAGGCGACTGTGTGTCCAGAACGAGACGAGTTGCTCGAGAATGCCTGTGAGATGATAGAGAAAGATCTCATCTTACTAGGCGCTGTCGCAGTTGAAGATAAGTTGCAGAAAGGGGTGTGTATGCTCATATGCTCACTGTCTGTGAATCTTGAGATTCTGTTATTACATTCTAGCTTTCTTGCAAAATACAGAGGTTTGATGTTTTTTTTTCTTGATTTTTATATTACAGGTTCCTGAATGCATTGATAAGCTAGCACAAGCAGGCTTGAAGATTTGGCTGCTGACTGGTGATAAGAAGGAAACAGCAGTGAATGTAGGGTGAGAACTGAGTTAGTTGAATCTCAACACTTTCTTTCTTCATTAATAATCTAGATAGGGAGGCCGTTGATCCGTCTTGGTCTGCAGATTCGCATGCAGTTTACTTCGGCATGACATGGAGCAGCTCCATCTATCCACGAGCAACGAGCTGCGAATGAAGGTGAAGATCAGTTTTACACCCAGAATTTTCAGCAACATAATTGCTGGAGTAGAGATACTTGAATTGGGATCAAAGAGTGTTTGTTTTTAGTTTTTCAGGATGTGACGGAAGAAATTATGAGCCAATTGCAAAGCTTCAACCATGTGATCAGTGAAGAAGAGAGAAGAGATGCTCCTTTTGCTCTGGTGGTGGATGGGAAGGCTCTGGAACATATATTTCGCAACAACCATTTGTGCCAACATTTCTTGTCCGTGGCTATGAACTGCGATGTTGTAATATGCTGCCGCGTCTCTCCCAAGCAGAAAGCATTGGTAGGACATGCAGCTTGTTTTGTTTGGCCTAATGCGCGCGCTGCTTTATAGCTCGTTGAATGTCGTTTCTTGAAACGTGTTTTCAGATCACGAGGAGGGTTAAGGAGCATTCGGGCAAGACGATCTTGGCCATCGGTGATGGGGCTAACGATGTTGGCATGATTCAGGAAGCTGATATTGGAGTCGGCATCAGTGGAATGGAAGGCATGCAGGCAGTAATGGCGAGCGATTTCTCATTGCCTGAATTTCGATTTCTGGAGAGATTACTCATCATTCACGGCCACTGGTGTTATAGAAGGATTTCTAAGATGGTGAAAACCTGAAACTAGCTAGTTGGTTTTTCTTTCCATCCTTATAATTAAAAGAGGTAATTAATTTACATATATATGGTGGTGCAGATTGTGTACTTCGTATACAAAAACGTGGCGTTTGGGCTGACTCTGTTTTACTACAACATGCTGAGTGGGGTGTCGGGGCAGGAGCTGTACGACGACTGGTACATGGTGATGTTCAACGTGCTGCTAACCTCGTTGCCCGTCATCGCCCTGGGCGTCCTAGAGCAGGACGTCTCCTCCGACGTGTGCTTGCAGTTCCCAGCTCTCTACAAACAGGGCCAGCAAAACACATGCTTCAGCTGGAAGAGAATCATCGGGTGGATCTGCAACGCCGTCCTCGCCTCCCTCATCGTCTTCACCCTAACCGTCTCCATACTCTCCCCTTCCGCCTTGGACGGCCGCGGCAACCCGGCCGACATCGAGCACATCGGGACCATCACCTACACCTGCTTAATCTGGACCGTCAACTGCCAGATCGCCCTCATCATCTCCCACTTCACTTGGATCAGCCATTTCCTCATCTGGGGCAGCATCCTCTGCTGGTACGTCTTCCTCTACCTCTACGGCGCCCTCTCCCCGGCTCGCTCGGGCAACGTCTACCACATCTCGTCGGAGCAGATAGGCCCCGCCCCGGCCTACTGGGCCACGACGCTGCTGGTGGTGGTGGCCTCCCTCATGCCCTTCTTCCTCCACATGGCCGTGCAGCGCTCCTTCTTCCCCTTAGACGATCATATCATACAAGAGATGAAGCATTCCAAGACGGATGTAACCGATAGCCCCATGTGGCTCCGGGAGCAGGAGAAGTCGAAGCAGCTCACGCAGGTTGGCTACTCTGCTAGGGTTGATGCCAAGATCAGGCATTTCAAAGACCAGTTGCACAGGAAGAGGAAGTCTTTCTATTTATCTGTCACAAATAGTAGGCACTGATCACATATATCTCTCTCTTCTTCTTCTTCTTCTTCTTCTTCCTGTTTTTAGATTGTATTCATTCATTGTAAGTTGTAACTACTACATATATAAATTTGCTTCTGCCTTGCTAATTACAGTTTATGTATAGAAACGTTAGTGTTGTTTTGGTTTGACTCAGACGATCTTCTTCTCACTCAAACGCTAAAAGCTGCTGTTTATCATCTTAATTAATTAGCCATGCTTGCAAGAATTCCCCAAGCATAAAGAGAGAGTGGGACTATCATGTCTGATCATGTTTCTTGCAGCCATGTTTTTTTCTAAAATAAATAAAGAAAATTTAATCTTAAAGCACAAGGATGTACTAGTGAAAGACAAAGAGCGATTGCAAAATTGATGACTTTAATGCTGCTTTATTACTTCACCATATAACACTTTCGATTGCGAATTATTATATAGTCGCGGCATTAACTAAGTGCACAACTATAGATAGATATGATTGATTTATTGTGGAAAAAACAAATGAAAGAGTGGAATTTACAACAAAGGGAATACGGATAGATAAATATTATTAATGATGGCTTTAATTTATGTTTGATTTATATATCGACATATATATAGCACACAACTTTTAATTTGTGAGGTATTATTTCCAACTGCTCTTGAAGTAAATAATAATTTTATTGTCACGTCAAATAAAATTAATTGTGACGAGCTAAAATAATTCAGGTATTAGGTAAACAATTAAGAAGTGGAAATTTGAAGGAATTAGTTACTTGTAGCTTTTTTTTAACATGTAGTAGAGTATTCAACGTTGCGATTTCAACGTATCTTATCCTCATTGAAGATAACTTTTTAAAAAGTAAATACAATTGTCTCTTTTTCTATCTTTTTTTTTCTTTTCTTTTTTGTATTTTATCATGGACAGTGAGTGGTGATGCAAGACCGTATCAGATTTCAAATTTGATACTGCGAATTTTAGATATTAATATAATATATATATATATATATATATATATATATATATATATATATATATATAAGAATAAGATAATGTATTACTCAATCCTTAAATGAAATACTAAATTTGAACCACGATAGACCTGAAGAGAGAAAAAAAGAGACGTAGGCCTGAAAAGGAAAAGGCGGCAGATTTGCCGATAGAGTGAGGCAATGGCGCAAATGAGGGAAGAGCGACGGATTTGGAGAGAACAGAGAGATGTGATCTAGAACATTTATTTTTTCTTTTTTTAGTTTTCTTTTATTTTTTTTATATTTTAATTAAGGATATAAATATTTTAAATAGATATTATTTATATATTTTAATTTATTTGTATTTTTTTTTTAGTATAGGTAAAAGCTACAATTAAGGCTTCTTTTATCTTTACTTTAGTTTAATAACTTTGTTTAAATTTAGAAGTGTTTTGAAATAAATGATGGGCACTACTATTAGTCAATTCACTAATTAAATTCTCTCCGGCAAACACCAGACAGAATGTCTACATCGTACAAAAAGAAAAATTTAATTAAAGGGACAGCTGAAAATAATTTAGGGCATCATAGACAACAAAATTTCCATGACATCACAAATAATAAAATCAAACTTGAATTTTATTTATATGCATTATAATTAAATAATTGATTCGTGCATATAATTTCTAAATTAACGGATTATGCTGCGCATATAGCCCTTTTTATTTCTGAGTATACCTTTTGGTGTAGGCAATAATCTTTAAATCGCACAAAAGAGATAAATCATATTTAAGAAATTAAATGTGACTAATTTATCAATACTTAAAATGTTGGTAGGAATATGTGCCTTATTTTAATCAAATGTACACATGATAGTCTAGGCTTTATATATTCTAAGCAACCAAATAAATAATACTATGTGATTAAAGAACCAAGTACAATAAGTAAACCCCAAATGTCAAGTATCAAACCTTTACTAGTTCAAGTTAGGTCAAAACTAATTTTATTTATTTTACCAAAACAAAGCTACCACCTTGGAATTTAAGATGGATCAATAATCAATTGATCAAAGATCTTTTAGACAGAATTGTTGAACTCTTGGTCACCTTTTTCTACATTGCAAATTATTAAAATAAAACCCTCTTGAAAATTGACACGTCATCTAGCCATTATCAAAAGTCTTAAAATTTGAGTATACAAATTTTGAAAAATTAAAAAGGATATAATAAGGCGTGCTTGCGTGCAGCACACAAAGTAGAGATGTTTCTAATACTTTCTTTTGCCTCGGATCTATAACCTAACCTCATATCTACCACAAAAGAAATCTGCATTAGTTTTAGAGTTAACATCGGTTTATATTCTCAACCTTTTTAGTAGAATGCATTCAAATTTTATTTTATAAAATTTCCATCTTAAGCATTGTTTGTTAGCCCTCCATGCACGATATCGTCTTCACTTTGAAGATGATACGGATTTTAAGAAAATGGTGAATAGTAATAGTGAGTATCATTGTGAGTGGAGTTTGGGTCTCACTATTGTTGTAAGTGAAGTTTGTAAACCGTACTACTATAAATAGAAATGGAAATGATATGGTGAATGGACAAAAATGACAAAATTAATAACGATATCGTGGACGAAATGAGTAAAATATTATGCAATACAAATTTTGATAATAACGAGAAGATGATTCATCTCTTTGAAGCTCCTAATTCAGCTTGAAGCTATAAGTTGAACTCTTTAACTGCTAACATCAATTTCTTACGAACTTTGAGATGAAATATTTTTTCCACCTTATTATATAAAGCAATGTCATTTTGATGTTAGGCCGCAAAGAAAAACAGAAAATTCAACAATCTCTCAATCATTAATCACAACAAAATTGAGGGAGAAGATGGGAGTCGTGACAATGGCAAGCGGCAATTTTTGCGTCAGAGTTAAGAGGAACATGGCGATAACACTTATTTTTCTATGATTTTTAATATTCTTAAGATGTCAATTTTATAGGGGATTGAATGTTTGATAGTTGATTTGTGCTTGAATTACTTTATCTTGTGAAATATGATACCTGATCATATTTGGTGAAATATACAAAAATATTAAAGTTGAATTAGGAAGAATGATATGAACAAAAGTTGTAGATCATCTCAATATGAGTTCGTGAACGCAAAAGGATTGTGAATCGGAATTCATACGAAGGAGATATGGCCAAAACAAAAACATTGTGTCAAGCATCAGGGGCCCGCAGTCGAGACAGTGGCCGCGGGCGTGCCCACTATCGTTCGCTATAATACAAAGCATTTCCTGAGGTCATACAACGCGGTTGCGGCCCCTGACCGGGGGCAAAAGGTGAAAACCCTCTAAAAGTGGGCCCAGATGAGTTTTTATCCGTATTTTTTAGTTTTGTACTGTGATTTCCCTTGTACCTATATATGCGTCCTTTTATTGGCCTATTAGACACTTATTTATCATACCCTAGTTTTAGAATTTATTATTTTCTTAATCTTCATAGCTTAGATTTATTTTCTGCAAGATTGAATATTCAAGTTGTTCATCTTCAATTCTTTATGGGTTTTATCAGTTTTATTTAATTCAATTGTTTTTTGTTTAATTATGTCTTTAATTTATTTGATTATGTCTGACTAGTTTTCTTTTCTGATTCTAGGGTTTGCATGTAGCTGATTCAATTTATGTAATTGTTTTATTGATACCATTTTGTCTTCCAGTTTCCGATTTACAATTCTTAATGCTTAATTCTTGTGGATTATCTGGTCAATAATTTGCATGTTTAGTTATTCAGTGATAAGACCGTTATCAATTATCATGAATTACTCCATTCGTTCATGAAAAAGAGTATCATGTCACGCTGGACACAAGTTTTAATACAGTTGTTAAAATTGTTGCAAGTAGAATAAAAATACAATTTGTAGCGATAGTGTTAGAATAAAATAAAATAGAATAAAAGTACATTATTAGTTAAAAATAGAATAAAATACTTCCTTTTTTTTTATCAGTAAAAGAGCTTAATTGAAAGGAGAAGAAAACAAGGTACCAGAGGTACCAAGAAAATTACAAAAAGGATAGTTTGTGTTCACTTGAACACCAAGAAGAGAAGGAACCAATTTCATCAACAAGGTGGAAAATCTTGTTCCAACTCCACAATCTACCCTTCATCTCCAAAACGAGTTGATTGGCATCCCACACCCTACCCTCGAACCTACTCTCGTTTCTGTATTTCCAAATCAGCCAAATAATACCAACCCACAGAGCAAGGAGCAGTTTTCTCCATTCTTTCCTTCTAACTCCGAGGACAAACGATTTGAAGTGTTGTAACATACCTTTAGGCTTGGCTGTTTTTAAGTCGATCCATTGATGAATTTGATTCCACACCATCTCGACTTTGGGGCAGTGAAGAAAGATGTGTTCCGATGTTTCGTCTTGCATCACGCAGGAATTACACCATCTCTCTTCGACACCGATAGAGACATTTCTTCGAAGTAAGTTATCACAAGTGGGAAGTCGATTGATCAAAGCTCGCCAAGCCGTAACTGTTGCCTTATGGGGTGCCTGAGCCTTCCAAACTTTTGCAGCCTCAACCTCCTCCTCCGGGAACAGCCCGTAATTTGAGGCCGCGATGATATCGTATGCCGCCTTTGTTGAGAAGACGTCGTCTTTTCCAGATTTCCAGCTCCATACATCTTCCTTACCTGCACAAGGAATAACTTGAGAAATTGAAGTCCTCAAAGCCTCCCACATCTCTCTTTCCCTCTCTCTCAACTCTCTTCTTCATCCGATCTCCCAGTTCCATTCGCCGTTCTCCCAAAAGCCCGATTCCCCCACCAAACCTGTTTTATCAATACACAAGTTGAATAATCTTGGAAACACGAATTTCAGAGGTTTACCCCCAACCCAAACCTCCTCCCAGAACCTCACCCTCATGCCATCACCTACCCGACGACAGATATTACTCGAGAACCATCTCTCTTCCACCTTCCCCCCCTTCTCGACAATTCTCGTCCACCACCCCTTCCTGCTGCCCCGATTCTCCAGCCTACAAACTCCCTCTTCCCCCAACTCACCTGCCCATACATGGAATTAACCACCCTAGCCCAAAGAGAATCGCCCTCCGACAGATATCTCCACAACCATTTAAAAACCAACGCCTTGTTGAACCATTCGAGATTCCGAAAACCCAGCCCCCCCTCTCGCTTTTTATTACAAAGGACCTTCCATTTGACCCAAGCAATGTGACTCGACTCCCCATTTCCCCCCCCCCCCCACAAGAAAGTACAGCAAAGAGAATTAATCTTGCTAAGCACAGCTTTTGGAATAAAGGAGAAAGAAAGTTGGAACACCGGGATGGCTTGCAAGATCGATTTGATCAAGGTAATTCGCCCTGCAAGCGACAAAGTACTACTCTTCCAGCCTTTGATTTTCTTTTCAACTTTGTCGACCAAAGAATAAAATACTTCCTCCGTCCCATTATTAATGTCACGTATTCCATTTTGGATTGTCCCAACCTAAATGACATGTTTCTATTTTGGAAAATAATAAGGGTTCACTTAAAGTTTAATTTATTCACTAATTACTGCCTAAATAAATCCCTCCCTAATTCTACTCATTTACTCATTTCAATTCTACCTCTCTCTCTCTCTGCATTCGTATCTCACCTTCTTCCTGCTCCACGCCGCCGCCTCCGGAGAAGAGCCCGCAGCCGAGAAAGCACCTGCAGAGAAGAAGCTTGATCGTTGGCTTTCTCCATCTCCCACCAGTCCACTTTGCGTCGTTCAACGAAACGTTCCGACAAAAAGAGAAAAAGCTAAAGGCCAGTAAGAAGCTTGCGAAGGAGGGTGGCGCCGCCCACAAGAAGAAGAGGTGCACCCCGAAGAAGCTTGCTCACTGGCATTCTCCGTCTCCAACCATTCCGCTTTGCACCCTAAAGAACCCTAGTAGCAGCGCGGCGACGGAGTGCGAGCAACCTAGGTGATTCCGGTTGTGGTGGATTGGGTGCTGGGGAAGGGAGTGAAATCTGGATCTGGATTTTTGATTTGTGGGTTTTGAACAATTCTGGATTTTTGCACAATACTTGGATCTGGATTTTTGTTTGCGGGTTTTGTATGATTCTGGGTTTTACAATTTTGTTTGTGGTTGGCAGAATCTGAATTTTTGATTTTGTTTTGGTTGGCAGAATCCAAAAATCTGGTTGAATTTTGTTTTGATTGGCAGATCACCGGTTTGTGGTTGGCTGAATTTTGTTTTGATTGACAAAAATTTTAAACACATTATTAGTCTAATTTTTTTCTTCTTAGTCTCCGTGCCGAAAAGCTACGTCTCATACATAGCGGGACGGATGGAGTACAATTTATAGTTAAATATAAGAGAGAAAGTAAGATGTGATAGCTTAAAAGGTGAAAATAGATCATTTTTCATGGAAAAAGGGTAAATAAAACTCTTTTCATGGTGGGGGGAGGGGGCGAGGGAGTAGTATTTGTAGTTATCAGTATAATGCTAAATATTAATTGAATTGAATTTGAATTTGGACGACACTTCTCCATTTGAGAATTGCTATTGAATGTGATTCGGTTAAATTCTAATTGTGTGCGTTGATTCACAATATAGAATGTAGTAAATAAAGTAGATGTGAGGTTTAATCATTGATCTCTCTCTTCTCTCCTCCCTAAAAAGAAAAGAAAGAAAGAAAAAAGATAAGTATATGTATCGTATATGAACAAAGCTTCTACATCTTACTATGCTACTTGTTCATAACTTATTCTAGTAAGGCACACATGCTCTCCACATACACGAGTACTCATGATGTCTATGAAAATAAATACTCCCTCCGTCCACCAAAAATATGCCACAATTTCCTTTTTCGTCCGTCCACAAAAAATATGTCACATCCATTTTTAGTACTAGGGTCCACACTATTCCACTCACATTTAAAGTGGGACCCTTACTCCACTATCAACTTCACTCACATTTTATTAAAATCCGTGCCGAAAGTAAAGTGGCATATGTTTGGTGGACGGAGGGAGTATATTATTTTCATAATTTCTTTTTATAGGTTACTTCACAAAAAAAGAAGAAAAAAAAAAGAGTTTATAACACGAAAACTACTCAACCTAAATTATATTTTCTCCAAGCTTCTTTCGCAAATCGAGATGATAGACTACAAAATGTGAAAATAAAACATCAAATGTTAAAAAAGAAGTTCGCCACGTATGCTTATGACATTAACTGTATTTAAATATCTTAACATTGAGCAACAAACTTAACGATCATTTTTACGTAATTTCTGTCCAAAAACATGAACACGTGCCATCAAATCGGCCTAAATCTTGTAGAATAGACCCAATCGCCAATCATATCTTCATACAAATTATTCTTTATTTATTACGAAACCTCCAGTAATTGCACATGCCATGTAGCACAAATAAATTTGACAATTAAATAAAACCAAGCTATTAATTATAATAATTTAATTAATCATGAAGTTTTATATACAGTAAAAAACTGTCCTATCATGAAAGAAAAATTATTAAATTGAAAAAAAATCTCAAAAAATATTTGAAGTGGTGGAAATGGAATTCCACGAAATTGGCCCCACGAAATTGCAGTCCCACAAAATTTTCCATTATAAAAAGCCCTCCACTCGTTGTACTAAACCTACTCTCTTAATCTCTTTCCCACTTTCAAAAAATTTGTTTCACAAATTCTTAATCTTTTTTTCGTGAATGTTTACAACAACTATTGATCTTGATCATTTTTTCTCCATATAAATCAATATTAAACCTCATTAGTGGTTTAATCACATAAACAAGCTTTTTATTATGTAATTGGGAAATAGATGGAAGTTAGCAGAAAACAGAATGCTTCGTCGCCGTGCGCCGCCTGCAAGCTCCTCCGGCGGAGGTGCTCGCAGGAGTGCATCTTCGCGCCGTATTTCCCGGCGGAGGAGCCGGGAAAGTTTGCGGGCGTGCACAAGGTGTTCGGAGCTAGCAACGTTAGCAAGATGTTGCAGGTAAGTAGGTAGTGATGGTGATGGATGTTGTTACATATATAGGTCTGATGGAAATTGTATTGTCAGGAGTTGCCGGAGGAGCACAGAGGCGACGCGGTGAGCAGTATGGTGTACGAGGCTAATGCGAGGATGCGGGACCCGGTGTACGGGTGCGTCGGAGCCATCTCGTATCTGCAGCAGCAGATCGACGCCCTGAGGCAGCAGCTCGCCCTCACTCAGGCCGAGATGCTGCACCTCAGGCTCCGCAACCAAGCCACCAGCCCCACTAATTCCTACACATTGTTGTCCCATTCCAAACCCTCCAATTTCGACATGGATATGGGGGTCGAGCATGCCAGCTTCAGAGAATCCATGTGGTCGTCTACTTAGATTACATACATATCCTACATGCCCAGCATAGGCACCCACCGAGTTCCTATGACTATTTTTTTGGATCTGGGCTTGTTTGTATTGTTATTATGATTATAGATTTCATCATGTTTTGTTAGTATGAATTTGTAATAATTAAGCAAACACTCCTCCTCATGGTTGATTGATTCCAAAGCAAACACAAGTTCAAGTACACAAACAAAGTTTACAAGTATAAATACAAGAAATCTTCCTTGCCTCCCCTGAATCTTCCTTGCCTCCCCTGCAACAGAGAAACAAAACAATGAATGGCAGTATTGTATATGAGAGAAAGGTGTAATGAATGGTATTACCTTCAGACATTGGGATCAATGAGTTCTCCATTCAAGTACTCTCTGTAAGCAGCAATGGGCCAGATGAAACCCCTCCAGGCGAGGCTGTTAGCCAATGGAACATCGATGATGATCTCCTTCTGGGTGGGCTTCTTGTCGTCTCTGATGGCGATCAAGTAGCTCCTTCCCACCCATCCGATCCATCCAGCAATGTACAAGAAGAGGATTCCCGGGGTGATGAACTCGCCCCAGTGCCTCTGATCGCCGCTCACGATCAAGTGAGGCAGCCCATCCGCGCCGCACAGCAGCCCTTGCTTCCCGTAGTTGTCGAACCTGCACCACCCACTTCTCAAATACCAATACCGCTATTCTACTTGATTCATTAATTATGATGACTTGGCTTACCTGCGCTTCGTCTTCTCCACGGTCGCCTGGATGGCCAGGGCCGGGGCGCTGTCGGGGGCGTACAGCTTCAGCGACGACTCCAGCTTCTTGATCTCATTCTTCTCGCGCTTCGCGAACTGTTTCGACTCCTTGCACGGGGTCAGCCCCGAGATGTCGGCGGAGGCCGGCAGCACCGGCGCCGACAAGATGATGGAGGAGAGGGCCAGCGCCGCCGAGAACGCCTTCAGCTCAGACCATGAATTTTCTTGGTTGGGAGCGTTAGCCTGGCATACTATGGCGGCGCTTCTTGCCTTCTGGAACCCCAGTTTGGGCGTCGAGATGGATTTCGAGAGGTTGGTGGGGATTGTGAGCGACATCTTTCTTCTTCTTGATGAAAAGAAATTTGTGCTCCTTGTGATTATGAAGATGAGTGGAGTGTGGAGAGATGAATTTTAGATTTTGGTTTGGAGAGAGGATAAGGTGGATTGGATTGTGTATGCTGACATGGACTCTTCTGATTGGGGCTGCGCTTTGAGATTCCATCTATCCGAGACTGCACTCGTGCTGCCTCCACAAGTTTATACATCCCAAAATATGATATAGATTCTTCTACTACACCACGGCCTACTGCTGCTATACTTAAATCGTCGCATCTCCATATTATTGTGCCTACTAATATCCAAATATACATTAATACAATTTATTCAGACTACAATCCCAAAACATTCTACAGCTTAGTAATAAAAGAAAACGTGCGATGAACTAGACAAGAAAATAATTGCAAAATTATCTTTGCTAGCTTTAAGTCACAGAAATTTAGCTGCATTATATACATCGACATAAGATTTTGCAACAAAAATTCTACTTCGCCTGCAAATTTTTACTGTAATTTTCAGCATTATTTCCTCAATGTCACTCAAATATTACACATCCGGGCCGAATAAATAACTAATTCATTTGATACCGCAGGACCTTCTATTCATATTTTGCTGAGCAGCAGACGGGGGGCATCGGCTAACTCGATGAACTCCCAACTTGAGACTAAGCGAATCTATCCGATTGAAAGATGAATTCGCCTCATTGATAGCACCACATGGTCTTGAATTCAGAATATATATTGAGCATTTCATCGAGTAACCAACCATCCGGGTTTAAGTAAGATATCTGTCTTGAAATTGCGACCACTGACAGAAGTGGATTCACCTTGACGACGGTAGCACTGCGAGAAAGGTGTCCATCAATTAGGAAGCATGAACTAGACGAATATGCGGATGTACAAACATAAATACTAGAAAATGAACAAACACCAAACCTTGTAACAAACAACTGAATCATCTGGGTACATCGCAAACAGTTTGGTACCAAGACGAGCATGGCAAGAATCACAAGTGCTTTCATCATTAATCTGCACGAGGCGGGACCTCTCTTCCAGTCTTGCTAAGCTCGCATCAACGTCCAAGGCATGAGACATCTTGTGAACAATCTGCAAAAGACGGTATCTTAGCAGTCTACAAGGGCCTGATTATCATGAATATCATCAACAAATTTCTTTTTACCCAATTAAACTTCGGAACCTAAAATCCTGACAATTTCTTATGCCAAGCAACTCATTTTTGAATGTCAAATGATAATCCAAAACCATTTGTGATAACTGTTCCCAGAGAAAAGATGAGACGAGAAGGAACGAATCATAAACAATTGTTTGACATCAGGGCAAATATGGCTGTACAGCATTGCAAAGAGAAAGAATGAATATTAACAATTAACTGGCAGGAGTACATCATGAAACATACTCTTCCTTGCAGACGATGATGCTGCCGGGCCTTTAACATTCTTAATATTGTATCTGAAGCAAGCTGGAGGGGCATATCCGGTGATAATCTCTGGGACAGGAATAAGTAATATAAATAGAGTAGAACACTAAGTCGAATTGATAATCACAAAAAGAATGCTAGTGGCATGGGGCAAGCGGGATGCAAACCTATACCTCAAGCACTTTCAAAGGATCTAGCATTTCTCCATGATTGTGGAGAAGACGGACGGCGGCTTTGAACATGGGCTCTCTGCCATCCTTAGGGTCCAAATATATGTCGAGCAACCTGATGGAATCATGGAGAAACAATAATATTATGCCATGATGAAAGTATTCTCACCAAAATTCAAGAAATAGAAAGAGAGAAAGATAACTGACTGCATATAAGCATCTGGTCTACCAATCTCCGCGCAGTAGTTTTCAGCAGCTTCAAAGTTCTCCAGTTTCCTAATAAAGTAAAAGGGACATATAACCCCGTCACTCTACATCATGATAAACTTGATTACATATCATATCTCCCTATCTTTCATGCACTATAATACAATGATAAGTAGGACAAAATATGTCAGCCCTTATAGGATAAAAGGAAGGAACCAACTATCCTACTTTTGATAGTGTTGTGAACTTACAAAGCCAAAATATCTAGCACAAGTGTTTCTTGGCCAAGCCTCCTATAAAGAATAGCCTGCCAAAGGCAACCAAGCCAGATTAGTTAGTATTAGAGAGTAAAAGTAACGATTTAATATCAGATTCAGCTGTTAATAAGCCAAAAACATTTTATATACTTATTTCTTGAAGTAAAATAGACATACTGAATCAGATATATTCTGGTTCTGTAAGGAGAGAACTATTAGTCAACCTTTTCAAGCCAAAGTTCTGACTCTTCAATCATATCAAGGACCTCTTCTGCATCATATAGGGCTGATGACTGTAAGAATATCTGGAGTCTTTCCCTAACAGGAGTATCAAAAATTGAACTCCTATTCTCAGACACGTTCATCTCATTGAGAGAATTTTGAGTTGAAAGCTCCACAGGATAAGTTTCAAGTGCTGACTTTGCAAGCAAGAGTGCATATGTTGTATGGAACTGCGAGTCCTCAGAATCTTGGTCTTCAATCAACCACTGGAGATATCTGTTATGCATTACACAAAATTATTAATGATTGACAACCACATAAATGATTCTGATACGGCAATCATGATAAGTCGAGGCAAACAAAGATTTCTTAAAAATTAAAATGATTAGGTAGAAATGCTAGCGTAAACTATAATTCAAGTGTACTAACTGGACGAAGTACCAAGGAGAAGTAAGAAATTCACCATTTCTATGTAATTAAAAAACAATGTACTCCCTCCGTCCCACTTATCTTGGCACTTTTACTTTGGGCATGGAAATTAAGAATAAGGGGTTAAGAGTGTAAAGTGAGTGGGGACCACTTGTTTAATGTGTGTAGAGAAGGTAGGGACCACATACTATTTTTGCTAAGTGCCATTATAAATGGGACAAACTAAAAAGGAAAGTGTGCCAAGATAAGTGGGACGGAGGGAGTAATACCTTTGAAGAATTTCCACTTTTTTGGGATCAATTGCAGCAATAACTTCATCTGCCATGGTAAAAGTTGCATCAAAATCAGCAACACAAAGAAGGATTAATGCACCAAAATATAACAGCAAAAGTACTACAAGTCTACAACTAAGAATCACAAGTTTCGCAGAAAAAAATCAGGGATAACATTATTAAAGGTCAACTGAAGTAATTTGAATTGCCGAAAACTAGACAAAAAAAATGTCAGACATACAGTAGCTCTCACAAGCCCAGAATATACATTTTTATCTAAAGGAACAGATCAACCAACTAGCAATCAGTGGCAGAAAGGTGACGTGGCAAGTCTGCTAGCAACCAGCACAATTCTTTTCATTCAAACAAAGGAACTTAGGTGAATATATAATCTTAGTAAGTTACAAAAAACCAACTAGGGAACTCGTCTCTTTTGATACAATACATACTAGTCCCTCAAACCTAATCCTGGAAACTTCTCCGGTCTTGAAATATAAATATAAAAAGCACATGCTTGGAATATCATGACTCCTATATAATGTTCCTGATAGCCTTGCCTGGTGATAGTAAATCGCTCCTTTTTTCTGATATCAGAATTTGAACTGCAAGCACCTGGTTGATATCTGCAATCTAGAAAAAGAAACGAAAGGCCACATACAAAATCAGATATATCAATCAAAAAGCTGAAAATGATTTAGAAGGGTTAGTTGTGAACCCATCCGAAGTGTTGAAGTATCAAATCTTGGTCAGATGACTCCTCAAGAATCTTAGATGCCTCTGTTGCTGCAGCCTCCCGATTTGAGATAAATCTTCTAGAGGGATCTTGTAAATCAGTTTCCTCGGATTGTTCGTTACGATAGCTGCCTGATGAATATTTTCTGGCCAATACACGCCAAGTAGAAACAGCCTTGGCACTCATACCCTTGCCAGCATACAGGAAAGCAAGTGTGCGCAAATGCCCAGAGTCATTCAGTAGTGCTTCTAGCTCCTCCTGCACTGCCCATTGGATTCCCATGGCCATTGTTTAGGTGAGCCAGTAATATGAGTTAGATAGAATTTATGCCATTATTAACACAGAGCAAGATTTACTAACTTGTACTAACAAAATAGTTACAAAATCTTTTAGTTGAATCACAAAACTTTGCAGCAATAAGCATTTAGAAGCCGTTCAAGCAGTTGGACACTAAACACTAAACAGCTTCGACACTCAATCTTCCCTCATTACAGACCATAAAAGGAATAATAAGTCAATCCATAAAGGATACCTCAGCCAATTGAGGGAGAAGTGAAAGGTAATCCATACCACTACACAGCAGTTCTCCGAAGAAGCAAGGCTTTCCATGTCATCAACACAATTTCGAGCTCTATAAAGATACATCAGAAGAGTGTCAACTCCTTCCTTCACTGAAATGGCTAGATCTCTTTCACGACATGTTTGCAGATATCTGCAGCAAATTAGTGAAAGTTGGACAAACAATTAGCAAGATCCAGAGTAGCACATCATGCAACACACATTGAGATAGGAAACCAAAATATTTTAAGCACTCACAAAAAAAATATGGCTCTTGAGCGAAATCGAGTATAGTGAACATCAAATGACTACCAACAGAAATTCAGAAACACCTTATCATGTTCTCTATGGCAGACTCTAACAGATCAGCTCTTGTGGGTGGATTTAGAAGAAACTCATCATCAACAGCAGACTCTACACCTGCCTTCTTAAGAAAAAGAGCTCTTTGAATGGCTGTCAACCCATCATCTATTACATTTTCAAGCGGTGTTGGAGGAGGATGCAAACCCCAATATCGGTTTCTTGGGACCTGGATCCAAACAATATATTACATTACTAATAAACATCTCAAATAAGATGACACTCGCAACTAAATATGTACCTGTTAAAATCGACACAAGAAGATTATGTCAAATGAATATTAGAGAACTCTACATAAGTTTTGAATCCAATAACTCCTATATCCGCATTGGAGCATCTTCCCAGTTTACAACTCGGAGAAAATGATAAGCTTACAATAATTACTATAGCCATAAACGCTACTCAAAAGTTATGTTTCAAAGAATGAGACTAGGATCGAGGTATGACATTCAAAAGGATAAAAAGAAACATGTTAAGCTGCCAATAAGCACAAATCAGAAAGAGACACATACCAGCAGCGTCCAGCGATTTGGGTCTGGCATGATAAATGGAAAAAGTTCAGAAGGCTGCATGTTTTCTGAAAGCAAGAAGTGATCTACTGCTTCCTTGAAATGCAAATCAAATAGCAACAGGAATCCCACCTGTGCATGGACAAACGAGAGCATCTCCTTTGTCATTTCACCATCATTCTCCAGCTCTTCAACCAAGGAGATGGCTTCTTTGAAGCTCTTTTTCCTGAGCAGATCTTTGATTTGTTCTTCTCCAGAAACTTTCCAGTAGCAGATTAGCTTCAATACAAAAAAATAAGAGACATTATACGACAAAATAAGCATCCAGAATAAGGCGATCAATTTCATTATCAACACTCAATTCTCAGTTAAAATTGACAATCACATTAAGCTCACTCCCGAATCCGTCACTTTGCAACCTTCTGTAACAAATTACCTAAAAGAAGAAATCCACTGGATAATGTATATAGCTGATGTCATGATCTAAAGGGAACGTACAGTCAAATCAAAATTGAGCATCATCTACAATTCACAGTAACACATTATACATTCAACTCAAGGTTCAATCACTATTTTCAAGCTTTAAAGATACCTTTAGACTTGTTGCAACTGCAACAAGCTTCCCATTCTCGCTTTCCTCATCTGCAAGCATGCATGGTCCAGCACCTCCATTTCCAAATGTAAGCCTCTGAACACAGAATCCTGTTTTCTTGTGATACACTTCCAATGTCAAATTCCTCGCAGCAATCACATAACTTCCTATTTCCTTTATCGAATTGGGAGCCTCCTTAAACACCAAGCTGCCTCCCACTGGCTGCCCTGCCACATCCACAACAATCCCTACATTGTCAACCATTAGCAACACCCTTGACTCCTTTGCCAGCAACTTCAGTCTCGGTAAACTAGATGAATCTGGTAGTGAGAAGATCAACTCGCATCGCCCGTTTACACGATTATACAAATAATACCCAGTTTTGGTACCAACAAATACAGAATCGTCGAACCATACCACAGTCGTAATAAAACCATCAAAAACCCCTTGAATCTCCTTCAAAATCACCAAAGAACCACCCAAAACCAACTCGGCTAATACCAACTTTTTCCCAATCCCAACTGCAAAAAAACTCTTCCCATCGTTACTATCGCCATTTCTATGTACATAATTAGCTTGACCACCGCCATTACTATGAAGAGCCGAACCACTTCGACTTCGGAATTTCCGAGAAAACGCAGTGACTCCTTTGAAGAGAATAATTCTCTTAGGCTGTTCGACTAAATTAGAGTCAATCAGATACAAGTATCCATCAACGAGGACAATGATTTTACCGATGTGAACAAGCGGGAGGATCAAACTCAATACCCCGGTGCCGGGCAACGCGAGTCGTCTCACGAAAGCAATTTGAGGTGGGGAAGTCTGGGAAGTTCGCAGCGAGTAGAGCAACAGAACGCCGGAGAGATTGCCGATGTAAATTAGAGTTTGGTCGTCGGATAGTTTGGAAAGAGCGGCGTGTTTGATCGGAGAGTTGGAGGAGTCGACGGCGGATTCTGCAAAGGGTTCGAGAATCGTACGGGGCTTGGGTTTTACAGCCATTGATGAAATCTAGGGTTTAGTGGATCGATACTGGTGCAATTAAAATTAGAAGAAACGGAATTTGCACACGTACGACGTCGTCGGCCGGTCAAGAACTCGGCCGCCGCCAGATCGGTTTGGTTGATGTGGTCGCCACCGACTGCCGTGTGTATGGGGAAGCTTTCCAAGTGAAAGTCGTTGGAACTATAATGCGTCTCTATCTTTTCTTTTTCTCTTTTCCCCTTGTCTTTTGGCAAATTAAAAATTTAAATTAGGGTGATAATATAGCACTATTAAATTAAATTAAATTTGATATGGATTTATAGGTATGATAAATTAAATTAATACAGATTAGTGTGATGTTTGATATCATGTGCAGTTAATATGGTCAACTCCTACTTAATCCTACTTCTCCATGCTATTTTGTGGGATTAACCCATACTAATAATCCGCCCACCCCCCTCGGATAAATTTAATACTGAGAAGTTGGATAAAAATTCTGCTACCCTTCCTCACGCATATCGATGCAAATGCCCAAGTAATGGTGGACACACATGATATTTTTAAAATTATGTGAGGATAGTTTTGGTATTAGATAATATAATCCAACATAATCATATAGATATCAAACATAATATAGGATTAAGTAGCCATTATATCAATCACCCATGAAATAATATAAATCCACACTAATCCACACTAATTTCTCAAGATAATTTTAATCCTAATCAATCCTAAACTGCAAATCAAACGGCCCCTTAGAGCATCCGCAACGCTCTACTCGACGAGTAGAGCGTTGCCATCGTGTAAGGGCGTTGCGGGGGGGTGTACTCGAGCATTACTCAAGTGCTCGTGTAGCACTCGAGCAGCGCGTGCTATGCACACGGCTCAATTAAAAAAAAATTCCAACGGCTTTTTTAACGTCAATTTTGAATTTTTTTTTTCCAACGGCTCTTTTAGCCTTTTGGCCCCCTTTTTTTTCTCTTCTTTTCTCTCTATAAATAATACTTCTCCCTCCCTCATTCATCACAACTCACTCCTTCTTCCTCCTTCAATTTTTCTTGCAAAATATCATCTTTGTTCTTCCAAAAATGTCGTCACCCGAACATGATTCTTCGCCCGATTCCGACGAAGTAGCTGAAAGGTTCATGGAGTTGGTAGAGTTGCAGAAACAAGTGCTTCAATCATACTGCTCCCCACCGACGCCAGAGCCGGCGCGTGTCAAACGTCCCCGATCATACGTCCACCGTGATCGTGAAGAGGCCCATGTACGTCTTATGCAAGACTACTTCATCGACAATCCAACGTACGGCCCTACTTTTTTCCGACGTCGTTTTCGCATGCAGAAGGAGCTGTTCTTGCGCATCATCGAGGCTGTTCAAGGTGAAGATATTTTCTTCCATATGAGCACTGATGCACTCGGTCGAGACTCTCTTTCTCCTTTACAAAAATGCACGTCGGCTATCCGCCAATTAGCCACCGGGGTTAGTGCGGATGTTTTCGATGAGTATCTTAAAGTGGCCGACTCAACCGGGCGTGTATGCCTCAAGAAGTTCTGCAAGGCGGTCATCCGGGCTTTTGGAGCCTATTACCTACGCCGTCCAACGCCAACTGACGTCCAATGCCTCATTCATATGCACAAGGCGCGACACGGTTTTCCCGGGATGGTCGGGAGCTTAGACTGCATGCATTAGGCGTGGAAGAACTGTCCAAAGGCGTGGCACGGCGCCTACACACGCGGGGATCAGAGAGAGCCCGCCTTGATATTGGAGGCCGTTGCATCCCACGATTTGTGGATTTGGCACGCCTTCTTCGACGTCGCTGGTTCAAACAACGACATCAATGTGCTGAATCAGTCGCCCCTCTTCTCCGACGTGTTAGGAGGAACTGCGGCGCCGGTGGTCTTTCATGCCAACCAGCGCGAATACCGGATGGGCTACTACTTGTGTGACGGCATATATCCGGAGTGGCGTTGCTTTGTCAAGAGTCCATCAATGGCAACCAATCCGAAGGAGGCAAGGTTCAAGAAGATGCAAGAATCGGCACGGAAGGATGTCGAACGCGCCTTCGGAGTCCTTCAAGCTCGGTGGGGAATCATTCGAAGTCCGGCGCGCAATTGGTACGTAGAGCACCTTAAGGACATCATGTTGTGTTGCATCATTCTCCACAACATGATTGTGGAGCACGAAGGTGAAGCGGCTCTCAACTGGAGAGATGATGACGGGGCGTCTAATAGTGCTTTGACGGAGAGTCCTGTACAAACACCAGTGTCCTTCGAGGAATATGTGCGAAGGGATACAATTCTCCGAGATAGACATCTACATGCTCAACTCCGAAATGACTTGGTGGAGCACCTTTGGGCACGTTTCGGACCTCTAGAGCAAGAGTAGTTAATTTTTAGGAATTGTTTTTATTTTATTAAAGTTTTATGTAATATTTAGGATTTTATAATTAATGCAATTTAAATTTGAAATAAATTGTGTTATTTAAATTTGAGCAATTAAATTTAAATGAAAAACATAAAAATCAAAACTAATGTTATCAAGTGCCATCAAGTAACCCCAATGCAGCACTACTTACTCAATGTGGTCCCCCACTATCAGGTAAGCCCATTGCGGATGCTCTTAGAGCCTCTCCAGGGGAGGCATTGGAGATGCATCATCAAAATGATAATTGGGGTTGTAAATTTGAAGAGGTATTATGAGGAAAGAGGTGAGGTGCTATCAGAGCATCTGTAGTGGAGGGCTCAGGAGCTGATGCGCACCGGGCTCGATCGAGTCCCCTCCCAATACTGCGTTGAGTTGATGCGCTCTGGGTGTGGGCATCCATTCTCAGTACGGAGGTGGTTTTGGTTGAGTGTGTGCTTTGCACACCGCTCAATCAATAAATTTCCTGAAAAATAAATAAATAAATAAATTCAACGGTAAACTTAGCAGAACGGTCGAAATATTTCTAAAAAAGTGTTTTGGCCGTTGAATGGCTCTTTTTTTTTTCTCTCTCTTCTATAAATACATCTCCCATTCTATCTAATTTTCCACTACCTCATCTCATTCATCTTCAATTCTTCATCAAAATTGTCTTTCTCCAACACTTTTTCGTCGAATTCATTCGACGAAGAAGTTTCCAACCAAGATTATCTTCTTTTTTCTGATCCGAATATTAATCCGAATTCTTTTTTCATGCATCTTGGTGCCCGGGCTTCTCACCGATCCATAAATTAATGCACCACAACTGTTCGACAACTGGCGTATAGCATTGTCGCAAATTCTTGCGACGAATACCTTTGTATAGCAAAGTGCACAACGTTGAAGTTCTTGAAGCATTTTTGTGAAGTTGTTGTCCGCATGTTTGGAGGAGTATATTTGAGAAGGCCAACCACCGCCGACTGCAAAAGGCTACTTGCAATACACGAGGCAAAGCATGGGTTTCCGAAATTGTTGGGGAGCCTAGACTGCATGCACTGGACTTGGAAGAATCGTCCAGTGGCGTGACATGACGCTTACACTCGAGGGGATCACGACGAGCCTATTATTAACTTAAGGTCGTGGCATCCCGAGATCTTTGGATCTAGCTTGCCTTCTTCGAGATAGCAGGCTTGAACAACGACATCAACATCCTCAACCAATCGACATTGTTCAACAACGTTATGTCAGGAAATCAAGCAGCGGTGCACTTTGTAGCCAACAACAGATGAAATTTACCCAGAGTGGCTCGTGTTCGTGAAGAGCTTTGCATTTCCAAGTGACGAGGAAAATAGGAGGTTCAAAGTGATGCAAAAAGTTGCATGGAATGATGTAGAACGAGCTTTTGATGTTCTTCAAGCTCGATGGGGTATTATTAAAGGCTCGTCTCGTTTATAGAAGAAGGATGACATGAGCAACGTCATGTTTGCTTGCAACACATTGCACAACATGATAATCGAGGACGAAGGAGAGCATGTCACCGATTGGGAGGCCGACACGGATGGCGATGGATCAACCATCGGTCATCAAACGGAATTCAATTCCGGAACGCCGCCAGAATTCGCCGCTTATATGGCCCGGAGCCTATCCCTTCACAACAACCATTTGCACGCCCTCCTTGGAGATGATTTGGTCGACCATATATGGTCACGATTACATAGTTATGTTTATAAATTATTGTAGTATCTTTTTTAATTGGTGTTTTTTTTTAAATTAATGTAAGGCTTGAATTTAATTTTAATGAAAATTTTATTATTAAATTAGAAGTTAAATTTAATTGTAAATAATATTAAAATTAAAAACAAAATTTAAGAGTCAAGATGAAGGCTCTCCCACTATAAGCAGTGGACTCTTAAATGGTAGGGACCACTTTTAAGAGTCCACCTCGGTTCTCCACTAGTGATGCTCTCACCTTCTCTAAAATTAGCAACGATGGATATTTTTATTATTTTTTCTTCTTTTTCTCTTTCTATTACTTTTGATTTTTCATCCATTTTTAAATTTTTTTATCAACATCATCTTTGTTTATTTCATTTTTTTATTTTTCCTTTATTTCAAACGCATCAATATTTACACATTCCTTTATTTTTGTTCTGCCTTTCCATTTACTTTATATTTCTTTTGTTTTGCTATAATGTTGACAATTCAAAAGATTAGGAAATATGGTTTCTTTTGTTAAGTTTTGTTTAAATAACTTTTTTATTTGTTAATTTTGTTATGTAATATTAATAAAATAATTAATTTGTTTTCAAATTCATTAAAAATAAATATCAAATTAATTTATAATTAAGTTATAAAGAATAATTGTGAAATTTAAAAGGAATGTGAATAAATATTGAGTGAATGAAAAGTGGATTCAGAATGATGTAAGCAAAAACCTGAATTTGAATAGGTATTACTGGGGATGAAAATAAAGAAGAGAAATATGGTGATGTATCTTCGAATATGTCATTAAAAACCTATAAATGAGGATGCATAATTGGAGATGGTCTTAGGTATTCGGGTAGGAGCACTCGTTAATCGCATTGCTTAACAAGTCGGTTAAAGCATCTCCAATCGCGAGCCAACATTTTGAGCTTGTAGGTGGGCCCCTTCGTCCTAGCCATTGGGCTCCACAGCAATGAGCCCCGTCTCATAGCTCGATGCTCCATTATTTTTCACATTAATTTTTTTTTTCTTTTTTCGTATTGGGCAGTGCGCCGATGTCCCCCACGTGACTTTCTCTCTCCTCTCTGCACCGGGTGCGTGCATGCGAGCTTGCCTAGCACTCCCTCAACGCGGCAACGACAAGGGTTTTGTGCGAGCTGGGCACGCGCCCACTCCGCGAGCCCCGTTGGAGATGCTCTTAGGAGGCGCATGTTCAATAAGTTATCAGGCATTTGATAGAGTGGACTTTTAAAATGTCCAAATTGAAATAACAAAAATAAAAATTATTCGCTAAGATAAAAAAACTTAAAAATTAACTACACTTACCATTTTGCCTTTCAGATACCAAATTTTAAAATGATACACTGTTCGCAATTATTTTCACCACGCCGCAAGTATACGGTGTAGTTGCAATATAAGGGAAGCAAGGTCGTATCCCACAAGGATTGGTGAATTCAAACTTCTAAATACCATTAATAAGTTGTTTTTAATCTATTTAGACAACCAAAGATGAAGAGATATTGAAGGTTAAATCAAAGTTAAATTAAAGCAAGCAAACTAAATAACAAAAATATAAACTTAGTTAATAAATTGGGGAATGACTCAAAGGAAAGTTATCCTAGGGACTAGATTTCGATGGATCGTAATGAACTTCAATTTAAATCAATATAAATCTTGTTATGACTTACTTATCTAGGGCGATCTCCCCACTAGTTTTAGCCCCCTCCCGGACGACTAAAACAGTAGATTACGGGTCATAATTGCCGTCCCCGGTCAATTTCTAACCTATAACTCCCAATAGCACAAAAGATCAATAAGCCCTCACCCACCTCTCAACCTCCCGGTTTATTGAGATGATATGTATCAAACTCCTAATCTATTGTAATTATCCTCTCCCGATTCAAATCACAAATTAGAAATGCACAAAAGGTGGCCAACCAATCATACAAGAGATAAATCTAGGACTTGAAAAGATAACAATAAGCACAATCAAGATATATATTGAACAAAGAAATCAATCCATTACAAATCCATCTAATCTAATCCCTAAGATAAGAGATTTTAGCCAAGCATATTCATAATAAAAGCAAATCTCAAGTCATAAGAAAACATAAATAAAGATATAGAGAGATAGAGATTCATAGACAAATCCTATAATCTTGATCTTCAATCATGTAGTCTTGATGAGCTCCTTTCCAAGTCTTCCCCTTCTTTATTTGATTTTGGTGTTGTTTTTGTGTGTGGAAGAGAGAAAAAATGGTAGAGAATGGAGGCTAGGGTTTGGAATTGGAGAGTTGGGGAAGATGAAGTGGGTGTGTGTGGTGAATGAATGGGGGAAAAAAAAGAGAAAAATGGAGTTTTGAGGCTAAAATCGCGTTTGGGGTCCATTTGGGGGAGCCCCGCCCTTTTCCCGCGGTCACGGCCCGCGTCCGCGGCCTTCAAACGTGGGGGATGCTCAGGGGACCCGCGGTCCCGCCCCGCGGCCGCGGGTGTCTCCTGAGTCGGGAACAGCTGACCCGCGGTCTTACCCCGCGGCCGCGGGTGGTGACCGCGGGGTACTGGGCGTTTTGCACAGTCCGCTCGTTTTGCTCCGTTCTCCCTCGTCCGGACTCGGATTTGGTCGCCGTTTGCGCTCACGGATTCCTCTCGAGACGTACTTCGATCTCATGTCTTCAAAATCCTCCAATTAATTCTTGATTTTCCCTGAAATCACTCCAAAACTACACCAAGGAATTAAAACTCAACAAAACTCAAAATTGGGATACAAACACATATTAGCAATCAATTCATGGGGGAAAATGACAACAATTCATGCGATATTGAGGTACGAAAACCATGTTTGTCATACACTAATTTTTTCAGTTGTGAATTTGAGTACAAAAACTTGAATTCACAATCGATACTATTTTCGAGTTGTAAACTCTAATTTTAAAATTTTAATCACAACCAAGATTATTCCTAATTGTGAATTATAGCTTTAAAACTCGAATTCATAACTAAAATTGTTCCTAGTTGTGAATTCTAGCTTTAAAATTCGAATTCATAACTAACTTATTCGAGTTGTGAATTCTAGTTTTAAAATTCAAATTCACAACAAATCGAGTTTTGAATTCATCGTTATTTTAAAACTAGTCAGTTGTGAATTCAAGAACATTAATAATACAGGCTTCACAAAACTCTCAATTGAAACAAAAATAATTTATGAGCTTACCTTTGCTTTGCTGAGATTACTAACACAAAGAAGTAATTAGAAAACCCTGTCGAGATCCTTCGAGAATACGAAATCGAAACAGTGATCGGTAAAATCGAGCACATACGCGAATCTCCTCTTCAGAAGGGAGAAGAAAAGGCGGCGCTCCCCAGTAAAGGCGTTGAAGAATCCCAAACTGCATAGTGCCAGTGCCGCGACGAATGATCTCTCCCACACATAACACTATTTGCATCGGATTGTAACAAGTTGTTCGCCATTAGCTCTAGGAAAGCATATTAGGTCAAGTTCTATCTCTCCTCGCACAACGACAGAGCCAGAGAGGGGGAGCCCGACAACACATAAAGCAGGATTAAGCATTGTCGTAGCACCGTCGATCACAACAGAGAGAAAGAAGAAGATTGTATTGAAAAATTAATGGTAAGAGTATTGTCTTCTTAAACAAAAATTTACTTATTTTTTGAGTTTTTATTTTAATGGATATTTTTTATTTTAAAGTTTTCTATATTCTGTAATACTCGAATAATTTATACTATTATAATTTATTTATTTAAGTACCGATTAAATATTGATTAAATTGAACAAAAACTACAAGTTCAGACTTTAGAGTATTAAGTAGTAATTATTCAAATATATTTGCATAGATATATTTGCATAAAATAAATTTGACTTTTGCTCAACTATTTAATAATTTGAATTAATATAAATTTGGATTTTGCTCAACTATTTAATAATTTCAATTAGTGTGCTCTCAACTATTGCAAACTATTTAGCAATTAAACCTCGAACTCTCTTTATGTACTTTTTTGTAAAAAAATAAAATAAATATATGATTTTCAATTATTATACTCCCTATTTGATAATATGATCGACTACCTATTTTTTGGTCAAGAAAAACAATTATCGCAAAAAATCATATTTTCAATTATTTTGATTCGATAATTTAGTAAGTAGTCTGATACATTATCTAAAAACTAATATCTATAATCTATAATCTATAATACATTAAAAGGCAACTTTCAATTTGAAATCAATTTTAAAATTGAATGACAATTTTGTAGTTATAATTGAAGATTTATTTATGAATTATATTTTTTATTTTTATTTCCTTCTTTATCTTTTTTTTTTCTTTCTAAAATTGTGAAATTTGATAATTATAACATACATATCAAATTAAAGATCACAGCTTTAATTTGATATATTTTATGTAAATATTTGATTTAAAATATAAAAGTTATATTTATTTAAAGTAAAATTTTAAAAAATTCTCTCTCCTCTCTCCTCTTTTTTTTGAATACATCTATTTTTCAAATCTTTTTTATTTTTATTTTCATTTTCATTTCTTTTTTTTTTCTTTTTCATAATATCAATTTTTATTATTGTGAATTCTTATTTTTTTTTTTTTCAATATTCAGCTCAAATATTGTTCTTCGTAAATATTAAAATGAATAACATGCAAGTCCAAATATTTATGATTTTTAAAGATTTTGCTCATGTTCATTTGTAAGATAATAACTACATTTAAAAGTTAAAACGATATTGAAAATATATATATTTTTTTACTCGGACACTATTAGTGTATTTATGATAAAATTAATTGTCATGACAATTTGTATTGATCATGAGTTCAATTATTTCAAACAAAAAACAGACAGTGGATGTGATTATTTCAACAAATATACATAAAGAAATTAATATTTCATCATACAAGATGTACAAAAAATTTAAATTTCAGCACGACCCCACATATGTATAAATATACCCGATTGACAAAAATAACCAAATTTTTTTCACACAGAAGTCCACAAGAAAGCTCTTTCATCGCTAAACGTTGGCAGAAGTGTGGGGCTTGAAGTGGGGTTGTAGTGGCGGATGGTAATCGGCGGCGACACTTCCCGGCGGCGGAGCTGGGGCCCCGAAAATTTGAGCGGTGGCGTATGCTTCTTTCCTTCCCTTTGCCCTTCCGAAAAGATAGCAACCAAATCCTAGAAGTAATGAAAAAAGAATCAAAGGCAGAGATAACACTATCACCATCCCCATATCTGCTGCTACCTCAGTGAGAGAGAGAGAGAGATGTGTGTGTGTGTGTACGTGTCTTATCGAGCTTCAAATATATAGCAAGGAAATGGTTGGAATCTGCTTGTCTGGCTTGAAACTTTTTCATGATATAAAGAAGAGTGTGGAAATTTCGAAAGCCAGAAGCGTAACGGTAAAGCTCAACGTTCAACTTTTAACGGTCACTTTACAGTGGTTTCTTTTTTTTGAGAATCACTTTATAATTTATATTATTATTATTAATTAGCATGTGGAATCTATCTACTCCCTCCGTCCCAAACGGAATGTCCTGTTTTCCTTTTTGGACTGTCCCAAACGAAATGTCATATTTCCTTTTTGGCAATACACTCTCTCTCTACACTTAATATTTAAATAATTTCCACCAACCCACTTTATCTACTTTATACATATTTCTTAATCTCCATGCGAAAAAGAAATAGGTCATTTCGTTTGGGACGGAGGCAGTATTATTTAATAGGATACATATTGGAGCATTCTCCATCATTCTCTATCCTATGTGGCACTCACTATATGACATTTTTACATTTATTTTCATCCATCCCACATTGAATTTATACCAAACTTCATCAATTCATTACCTAAATAAAAAGGCTCAATCTCCATAAGTACATTAGATCATCTAGCTTTTCCCCATTAATATTCTATTAAATTTAATCATGGAAAAATCTAGATAAGAAATACTTATAATATGTATTTCAAATAAATAGTTTTTCACATTTCTTATAGTTGCAATAGTTTTTCACATTAAATTTATATTAAACATCATAATTCAAACTCTAAAAAAAATTGTAATTAGATTTCAATATTTACAAACCTAAATAAAATGTAGATGTTTTTAAAATAAATAGGTTCTTCAATTGAATGTGGTCATATAAAATAAAATAATACTTAAATGTATTTTAAATAAATAAGTTATTTAATTGTAAGAATGTGTCTCATATATGACATTTATTTCAAATTAAATTATTTCATATATATTTTTGCACTAAAAAAAGGCTTAATCTTCATGTATATATTAGCTTATCATCGTTCCCACATTGATATTTTATCATTCCTGCATTGATCTTAAATTGAACTTCACCATGAAAAAAACATAAATAAAAGGATACCTTTGAGATGCATTTAAAATAAATAGATTCTTCAATTTAATTTGATCATGAAAAATGTAACACCCCAATTTTCATAAACTTTACTATTTAAAAATTTAGAGAACAAAAGATAGTAAAATAATAATTTCTTAATTTATAAGGAAAAATTTAAACTAATTTAAAAATCCATTTGCCAAACTAAAGTAGTATCATAAAAGCAAAATAAAACTTAATGAGTTCAACTAAAATGTTCAATGAAAAATCCTTATCCCTAGTCATTCTCCACTTCCATGGCCACCTCGACTCTGGAACTGCAAAACTGAAAAGATAAGGGGTGAGCATATTGAAAATATACTCAGTGAGGAACATAACAAATATCCATATACATCACATATATAATCAAATCACGTTATCATACTTGCAAACATACGCCAAGAGACCGGAGCCCCTTGACAAACATAATCGTAGTTTGAGTCGATGGCTTAAGTCCCATGACCAAACACATACATAGATCAATGGCTTAGGTCCCATGATTGATCAATGGCTTAGGTCCCACGATCACACATAACATAGATCAATGGCTTAGGTCCCATGATCGCACATAACATAGATCAATGGCTTAGGTCCCATGATCGCACATAACATCATATAGATCAATGGCTTAGGTCCCATGATCGCACATAACATCATAGTCATAAGATGCACGTAAACAAGTAATCAACGCGATAATAAAAATATATATAACTATATGAATAAGCGTAAAATCCCTCACCTTAAAGTCGAGACTAATAAATCAAATCCGGGATGAAGGTCTTAATCGTACCGCACCTAATTCAATAAATACAACGCTTTAAAAAATTTTCTACAATAACTTAAACTAATTATGAACACACTATATTCGATTATATATATATATATATAAACACGTACATGTTGTTTAATATACATATTAAATATGAGCTGCTAATATTCTGAAAAAAATTGATTTGTCCGATTAAACTAAAAAACATCAAATTTCGTTTGGTAAAAAGAATATATAGATTGATACACATACCTAGATATGTGTGATTGACTAAAAGAAATAAATAAGAAGTCATGATATGTAAAACTCCAAAATCGATTTTTAGTTTAATAAATAATATGAAATTTGAAGGCAAGAATTATTGCTTGGAGGTTTATGAGGTATATGTGGTGTCTGCACAAAAAACATAGTGTACAGAAGATTAAAGAAGCTATGGAAAAAAAATTTAAAGAGATAATGGAATTACCGATTTCTAGGATAGATACGTTCTCTGATGATGAAGAGGAAAAAAAATATTTAGAGCTATGTGTGCGTGTGTACTAGGGTAAATAATTGTGTCTCTATTTATACTAGTTTTTAAAGAGTTCTAGTTCTAATAGGAAACAAAAATAATAATAATAATGATAATAATAATAATAATAATAATAATAATAATAATAATAATAATAATAATAATAATAGTCTAGCTAAAATTAATGGTGCATATCTATATGTATCATGTAATTATTTAGAAAAATAAGCTATACAAGAAAATACTATTAATTAAACTTATAAAATAAATCTAAATTATCGGGGTGTTACAAAAAATAATTTCAAATAAATTATCATTCCTGAATTGATCTAACACATTCTCATATATATTGAATTTATATTAAATCTCACAATTCAAAATTTAAATAAAAGGATTATTAAACTTTGCCATTTAAAAATCTAAATAAAAAGATACTTAACTTTGAAAAAATAATAAAAATATATTTAAATGTATTTGAAATAAATAGATTCTTATTGTTTGAAATTTTATCAAGATTATCAATTAATTTTTGATTTATATTTTATTTATTTATATACATATTTTATGAATTTAAACAAATTCAAGAAATTAGTTGGTATTATTATATGGGTTTGAGACGAGAATAAATATTAATATCATCACATATATAATAAAAAATGGAATACTCCTATGTTGCATCACCATATTTTTGCATTTTTATTTATCCTAATTCTCCAAAGAATTTAATATTTATTCAATCTTATTTATCTAAATCTTTTCATCCCACATTGTTTTTTTTATGAGATTTCACCAAAATTAAACATATATAAAAGGATGCTCTTACTCTTCAAAGCAAAATTTCACATTTAATTGGTGGAATGATTGATCAATTTTATTTAGTTAAATAAAAAATTATTTAATTTTATTTTTAAAAATAAATACTTGTGATTTTTAATCTAATTACAATTTTTTTTTAGACTTTGAATTATGAAGTTTAATAGAAATTTACTGTGAAAAACTATTGCAACTATAAAAAAATATGGAAAACTATTTATTTGAAATACATATTACAAATATTTTTTTTATCTAGATTTTTTCTTGATTAAATTTAAAAGAATATCAATGTGGGAAAGATAGATGTAGAGATGCCCAAAAAAATCGGAACCGGGAACTGAACCGTGGCTCCACGGTTCGGTTCCGGTTCCAATTTTCTCGAACCAGCGGTCCACAGTTCCGAATCGTGGAACCGTCAATTTTTTTTATTTTAAATTTTTTTTTTAAATTTATACTATATTTTGAAGTGTTGTATGAAATATAAATAATGTTGAACCATTTATTTACGTTATAAATGGTTGACATTTAGTAAGAATTAGATGTGAGGATGGGAAATGAGGATTAAACATTTTATTTAGGTTGTGAATGGTTGAAGTTTAGTAAAAATTCGATGTGGGAATCATGTGCATTGAAAAATCATAAGTTCATGTGTTTTTTTTATATCCTTTACTTTTATCTATCTCAAATTCTTATTCTCACATCGAATTTATAGTAAACTCCTCCAACACCAGGAGGCTGGGGCTATCCCTGTTATTGCCCTTCCGACTGTCGCCCTTCAATCGAAGGATTCCGCTGCTGATTTACAGCAGCCGCCATCTTCGGATTCTGTAAATCATAGCGCTGCTAGGGTTCTTGATGCACAAGCCGAGATTTTTGGTTCCGTAGATGCAGTCATGCAGCCGATTGTTTCGTCTGCAGCCAACTCTAGTGCGGCTAGGGTTCACACCGAGTCCTCCCAGATGGTGTTGACTGGCCACCGTGCCGTTCATGTGCCGGTTACAACCTTATCGTCGGGAATCTTGGAGATGTCAAGACTCAACAAAACCGGGGTGCTTTTCCCGGAGACTCCAGCCCCACCGAAACATCCTAATGTTAAACAGTCCTTCGCTGATACTGTCAAGACTAAGGCTGGCCGCCCGGCAGATGTTCCAGCTCACGATTTTACTGTTCTCAAACCGACGATCTTTAATGACAAGCCTTGCCTTGTTCTGTCTGAAGCTTTCCATCAACGGCAGGTGCGACGGTTCAATCACGCGCTTCATGGGAGGATTATACTTCGCAAAGGGGATCATCCTAGATTCGCCACTGATCTTCATGATGAGCTCAACCTTGTTTGGCGGCCGAACTTGACTTGGCAGATCATCCCCCTCAGGAAGGGGTACTTCACCTTCAAATTCTCTTCGTCGGAGGATTTAGCGATTGCTTTTGCTAAAACAACGTGGAAATTACGAACAGGTATCCCCCACTTGCAGGCTTGGGTCCCTAATTTTGATCCATACAAGGCCACTTCCTCCCTTTCCCAGGTTTGGATTCGTATATTCAATCTCCCCCATGAATATTGGCACCCGGAAGTGCTCTCCGGCATTGCTAGGCAAGTTGGTGCTCCTATTATTGTTGATGGTTTATCTGCGCATGCCTCCGTTGGTCATTTTGCTAGAGTTTTGGTTGAGATGGATGTTTCTGGTGCCATTCCTGATTTTATGGATGTGAGATGTGGTGACCGTGTTTTTTAGCTTGAATTTGGTTACGAGGATCTCCCATACTTTTGTCATACTTGCAATGTGGTTGGACATGCTACTAACAATTGCAGGTGGTCTGAATCTAACAAAGATAACGCGGGGCCGGACCCAGTGGAAAAATCAGATTGGAGACAGGTTGGGCAACATAAGCAGAATGAAGGGGGCACTCACGCCCCTAATGATAAGGATTCCCAAGCTCGTGTTTCTCTATTGCCGCAGAGGGACACCCACGTCACCCATTCAAATCCTTTTGCGGTTTTGGATGATTTGAATATTGCTGATCCTTCACTGGTAAATGACCCGAATTTTGTTCCAGAGTGACATGACACGCAGCCTTTGCCTAAGGGGCCGTTTGAGGATCATGCTCACCCCTCGGCGTCCCTTTCACCTCGGCAACCATTTCCGACGGGTTCTGGTGGGCAGCCTGTTCTTGACGCCCGACCCAGGTCTCCCTCTTCTGCGGTGATTCTGCATCAGGTCCTCCCTGAGGCCCAACCTGGGTCTTCTTCTTCTGCGGCGACTATGCATCAGGTCCCACAATCGGCGACTGCTCCTGGTCCGAATCAGCATGAGTCCTCGGATGGGATGCCTCTTCCGGCGGTTGATCATTCTGACTCTGTGAATCTAGCTTTGATGGGGACGCCAGGAAAGGCGATGATGGAGGATTCTCCCATACCTCGCGGTCGTGGGCGTCCAAAGGGTACTACCAAGAAGGGGACGGTTTCCGATTCCTCTATAAAGCACCGGCTCCGGCGTATAATCAAGAATGGTATGGATATGAGTAAGATTCGTGCGGATGGTGCCGTTTTGCAGGGCACAGGAGCAGATATTGTCTCTTCGTCGCCGGTGGAGTTCTTGAATAAAGTACAACATGCTCAGGATGGAGGTGCGATTCTGCAAAATTTTGTGATTCATTCTTCTTCCGACGCTGCTCGAGCTATGTCGGCGGTGGTTTCTGAAAGATGGGGAGATATGTTGGACGACGACGACTCTTTGGATGTGGATGAATCTCTAAATATTTTCTCATAGTTTGGTTTGTTTGTTTTTCGTTTACCCGTGGTTTCTCGCGGGTGTTTACGCCTGCTTTTGTTTTGACCCTTGTCTTTCTTTTTTTTCCTTTTAATAAAATTTCTATTTCAGCAACCAACCCTTTACCATCTAAATAAAATGGTCAACTCTCATTCTCACATTTAATTCATACTCAATCTCAATCATTTACAACCTAAATAAATAGTTTAACATTGTGTACATTTTATAAACTTCAAATCAACACTTTCAAACATATATATATATATATATATATATATATATATATATATATATATAAATGGTTCCATATTTTGGAACCGTGAACCGCCGGTTTGGAACCAGAACCGCCGGTTCACGATTCGAACCGAAATCGTGAGGGGGCTTTCACGGTTCGGTTTCGGTTCCGAATTTTAGAACCGTGGAACCGTCTGTTCGGTTCCGGTTCGAACCGGAACCGGAACCGTGGCCACCTCTAGATAGATGAACTAATGTATTAATGGAGATTGAGCCTTTTATTTAGGTTATGAATTGATGAAGTTTTGTATAAACTCAATGTTGAATAGATGAAAACAAATGTAAAAATGTCATATAGTGTAGAATTGAGGGTGAAGCAAATACTATATTGTGAGAGTGCCACGTAGGATATAGAATAGTTATGATAAATAAATATTCTCATATAAATTGACATGATATAATTTGAATCTAATATCAATTTTTTTAAGCCTTAGACGAGATGATTCTCAAAACTTAGTTATGATCTTTCAAACTTCGAACAAGATGATGCTTACTAGCCAATTTTATTACTTCAAACTTCAAACGAAATGATGCTTGAAACGCATGTATGGTATTTTTAATTAGCTTCAAATGAGATTATGCACATAAGCCTGTTATGTTTTTTCAAACTCCTTACAAGATGATGTTTAGAAGTTAGTCGATCTTATAAGCTTCAGATTGTATAATCTCATAAGTCAGTCCCGATCTTTTAAGCTCCTAATGAAAATAATGTTTAGCAGTGAGTTATGATATTTAAAGCATCAGATAGTGATGTTCAAACAATTGACGCATAAAAGTCAGATGTAGTGTTTCAGGGTCCAGACGAGATAATGCTTAAAAGTTTAGCGTTCAAAAGTCAAATATTGTCTTTCGAGTTCTTGATGATCCTCTAATCTTACAGAGTTGAGATGAGATGATGCTTATATGACATATGAGATCTTAAATTAACTTTTATCCGTCAATATAGAAAAAGTATAAAAAAAATTATATAAAAGGGTATTTTTATTATTTTAGCAAAAAAACTAACATTTAATTGACGAATATAGTTGAGATTAATATAATGTAAATTTTATTACATCAAGTTAAATTAATTAAAAATAATTATATTATGTAAAAATAATATACATGATTTAAATCATAATTTAAAGTCCCGTCGAATTTCGACAGGTTATACACTAGTTTGACATATTCTTATTCATTAGAGCATCTCCAGTGCTCGTGTCGAGCGCTAGGTCGACGCGGGGCGAAGAGGGAGCTGCCGCACTGGAGACGCGGCGTGATGCGAGGCGGCGTCGAAGGCAAGACGCGGGTCGTTGGCAGATTTTGGCGAAATCGTGCGCTACACGCGCCGATTTAATAAAAAAAAAACTGAAGAGTGCGAAAAAAGAAATAAAGAAAGGAAACGAAGCAGTGCAACTATGGGGGAAAGATGAGAAAAAAAGAGGCTGGGTTGGGGAAGAAGAGGGGATGTCGGCTGGGTGGGGTAGGGCTTTTAAAATTTTCTTTTTTGATTTTGATTTTGATTTTAATGTTAATTTTAATTTTTTTTTCTTTTAAAATCCTAATTTTATATTGAATATTTCAATTTTTAAAATCCTATATTTTCTTTATGCATTTTATTATTATTTAAATTATGTAATATTTTTTTATTGTAATGTTTGAATTTTATTTTTAATAAAAATTTGAAATTTTAAAATTAAAGTGTAGAATTGGGGATTTTATTTTAAAATTGGACTTGAAGGAGCACATTTGGTCTCGTTTTGGTCCGATTGAGCCATAGAAAATTATTGTAATTTTTTTTATTATTATTGTATTTAAATTATGTCTTTAAATTATTGTAATGTAGAATTTTAATTTTAATAAAATTTGAATTTTAAAAATAAAAGTGTAGAAATATGAATTTTGTGAAAATGGGGATTTAAGCACCCACTTAAGACACAATGCATTGGAGATGGGTGTGTCTTAGGTGGGGCCCACTCCTAAGACACCCCTCTAAGACACAAGCATTGGAGTTGCTCTTAGAATTTGATCCTGTTGACTTATGATTAGTTGGCATTAATAATTTAAAATACGTTACTATTTTAATTTTTTTGATCGAATATACGTTACAGATAAAAAAGACAAAATATATAATTGCCAATAATAAATATTTGGACATATATATGAAATTTTGGAAGATAATCAAGTATTTCATACTTATAATATTACAGCAATTTATCTATGTATACATAATATATATACATAAATATAAGGGAAAATTGCATGAAAATACCCCACTTTATACCAAAATTTGGTTTTTTGACAATTTTTTCAATTGTAGCAAAAATTTGAACTACCTTTCAATTTGTTGCAATTGACTTCCGGAGTAATTTTCCAGCCAACTTAATGCTGATGTGGATTCCCGTAAAGTTGATGTGGCACGCCTCGCCGGCTAATCAAACGACAAATTGCATGAAAATACCCCACTTTATACCAAGATCTGGTTTTTTGACAATTCTTTCAATTGTAGCAAAAATTTGAACTACCTTTCAATTTGTTGCAATTGACTTCCGGAGTATTTTTTCGGCCAACTTAATGCTGATGTGGATTCCCGTAAAGTTGATGTGGCATGCCTCGCCGGCTAATCAAACGACAACGTCTCTAATTACCTTAAACGATGTCGTTTTCCACGATTTTAAGCAAATTACAATTTCTAGTTTTATATATTTGTCGATTAGGGCTTCAAATGTCCTCATTTCTTCTCCCAAATTTTCTCATCTCAGTTGAAATTCTTGTTCCATAAATTTTCTAAAGAAAAAAAAACATATCAATTAAATAAAGAAACAATAGGGCCGGATGGCCCTATTGGTGATTGAAACTTAAATTTTGTCCACAAAATTTGAAATATCAATACTTGGCCATCTTTTATGTGCTCTACCTAATCTGCCCTTTAATCCAACAGATCCAACAGCTTCCTTTGACCCGGATCCAGATTTAGGGATTAACCCATGCAGCAGCACATACACATGATTCAGCTTTCATCCTCTCTCTCTCTCTCTCTATCTCGCCTGCGACGTGAACTTTCATCCGGCCAATTCTCCTCTCCGCCTGTTTCATAAGTTGTTGTGTCTGTATTTGTGCTGCACGTATGGCACTTATGGCACTATTAGTGTCATAAGTGCCAAAATGACCATTTTACTTGGTTTTATTTTGGATTTCCGTTGGCACTTATGGCACTTATTAGTGCCATACGGAAATCCAAAATAAAACCAAGTAAAATGGTCATTTTGGCACTTATGGCACTATTCTTATGGCACTAATAGTGCCATAAGTGCCAACGGAAATCCAAAATAAAATCAAAGTAAAATCTTGGCACTTATGGCACTAAAAGTGCCATAAGTGGAAATTGTCACGGCTCTGGTTCTTCGCATCTGCAGAATTTTGGAGGTAAGGGGAAATTGTATGAGCTCAGTCGTCCCGTTTGAGAAGAAGAATCCATCAGTTCAAAGATTTTTGCTGCAAATGAGAATTTATGGAACAAGAATTTCAACTGAGATGAGAAAATTTGGGAGAAGAAATGAGGACATTTGAAGCCCTAATCGACAAATATATAAAACTAGAAATTGTAATTTGCCTAAAATCGTGGAAAACGACATCGTTTAAGGTAATTAGAGACGTTGTCGTTTGATTAGCCGGCGAGGCGTGCCACATCAACTTTACGGGAATCCACATCAGCATTAAGTTGGCCGGAAAATTACTCTAGAAGTCAATTGCAACAAATTGAAAGGTAGTTCAAATTTTTGCTACAATTAAAAAGATTGTCAAAAAACCAGATTTTGGTATAAAGTGGGGTATTTTCATGCAATTTGTCGTCCGGCGAGGCATGCCACATCAACTTTACGGGAATCCACATAAGCATTAAGTTGGCCGGAAAATTACTCCGGAAGTCAATTGCAACAAATTGAAAGGTAGTTCAAATTTTTGCTACAATTGAAAAGATTGTCAAAAAACCAATTTTTGGTATAAAGTGAGGTATTTTCATGCAATTTGCCCTAAATATAATACCCCTAGAAATTAATATATTTTAATGTTTCTTTTCTATCCTCATTCACCATTTAATATTTTTACAATATTTACATCATCTAATATTCTCCAATCTCCATCAATCTAAGTGCATGATCACACGCACCATATGAACATAAAATAATTAAAGTAGCATATATATACATTATATTTTTTGTATAAATAACTTTTTCATACAATTTTATGTAAAAGTGAAGATAAAAATTACTCCCTTCGTCCCAACTTAAATGGTGCGCATTACTTTTTGAGCCGTCTCAATTAAAATGATGTATTTCTATTTTTGGTAATAATTTTACACTATAAATAATGTGATCCCACACACTTTTACACTACAATCTTATTCTTCTTATATTTCGTGCCAAAAAGAAGTACATCATTTAAGTTGGGACAGAGGGAGTACAATATAATTATATCATCACTCTTTATAAAAAGGTGCATTACGGTTTTTTTTTTTCTTTCTAAAAATATGTTTTAACTTTTTGTAATCTCAAGTAATTAATATTTTGTACTTTTTGTGTAAATGGTGAACTATGTAAATTCATTTGATATGCAAGCAAGAAAGAACATACAAATAAATAAATACATACTAATGAAAAGAAACACGCACCATATATGTATATTAACAATATTATCATTGTTCTCTAAAAAAAGAAGAAGCAATATTATCATTGTTTTATAATACACACGCAGACAAGCGCGCGCTACACACATATATAGTTAGGTTTCATGGAAAAATTAAATATTTTTTGAAATTTAGAATCGTTGAACAGATCAATAATTTTGATGAACAAATATTTTGGTTTGGGGTTCGAATCTTGAAGTGATAGGATTTTCAACATATTAAATAAAATACGCATGTTCATTTAAATTATTAACTTGTTCATCAAAATTATTGATCTGTTCAACGTTTCGCAAATTCGTAAAATATATATAGAAAGGAATAAAAATAAATATAGATCGTAGGATCAATCAATATCAATGACCGAGATTTCTTCTCTATTTTCTAAATATTTATAGTTCTCTACGGATCTTTTCCCTATATATATATCCTCTATTGTAGTATTAACACTATTAAATTATAAATTGAAAGGAATATAACTAGGATAATAATGTATTCTAATATCATACAATATATTATAAAATTGAAAGGAATATAACTAAGATAATAATGTATAGTAATATCATTATTTTATAAAAATATACATATAGTGCATAAAATATAAGGTACTATATTAGTTGAAAATAAAGAATAAAAAAAATATTTCCCTCATCCCCTAAATAACTTCATATCTTTCCTTTTTGGGTTATCCCTCAAATAATTTCATATTCATTTTGGGACACACTAACTCGCCACTGATCATTATTTTATTAGTGACAAAACTGCAACTAGAACAATGTAATTGTAGCAACAAATAGCAAGCAGAGTATCGTATCCACGACGACTGATATAACGAATCACTTTAAATAATCCTAAGAAAACTCTAGTAATATTCAGGCAAAGCAAACAGATAAAAGGTTTTAATAAAATCTATTCTTAAAACACAGCAAATAAAATTCAGATGTAAAATCAAATGATAAAACGGCTGATCCTAGGGAAGTAAATTTATTAACCAAATTCACGTAATCAACCTATTAATCATATTTACCAGTTTAATCCAGCTATGATCATAGATCACACATTTAATCAATTTCTCTCGCTAGAGCAGCAATGACAGTAGATTAATAAATTATCTATCTCCATTAGGTCTCAAGAAAATCTACTAACTCCCAAAAGCTCCTAGGAATAGCTCCCTATGATCCACCTATCTCCGTCAGGTCTCAAGGTTAAAATCATATCATACATTCCTGAATCCACTAAACAGTTTTCTCCGCTACGTCTCAAACCGAATAGCTACACATGCAAATTATTGATCAAGTAATTCGCAAGAATTCAAGCACCAGAAATTATGAATCATAAACTGGAAGACAAAAAGGTATTAACAAATTAATCATATGAATTCAACTAACTATTTACAAACCTTACAATCAGATAAAGAACTTAGCCAGACATAGCAAAATAAATTAAAAGCATAATAAATAAGAAAACAATTGTAAAAACTGAATTATATAAAACCTGAAACGAATGTTGAATGACAATCTTGAATCTTCAATTCTTGCAGAAATCCAATTCAAGTTCTAAAATCTAGAAAGCAATAAAAATCTAAAGCTAAGAAACTGAGAAATAAAGTCTAAACCCCTAAATAGGTCAATAATGAGCTCTATTTATAGTGTTGGGAACTTAATGAAATATCATATCCCTAGTTTTGATGACACCAAAACTCTTAGATCTTCTTGTAATAGACTAGCACCTTTCGAACTCAAGTGTTAGAGTTCATGCTTTCTAGTTAAACTGCAGTTCTGAAGACTGAAGACTGAAAACTGAAAACCCCAACTGAAGATAACTGTGAAAAGACAAAGTCATATACTGATGAATTGACTGAACGAGAATCTCACTGAAGTATAAGTTATGACTGAAGTTTAAATGCAGGCCAAGTAGAATTAGCGGACCGATACTCAAGTCAAGTATCAGTAGACATTCTTCCTCGGACTGAAACTCGTAAGTTAAAAGGAAGCTACGTACTGTCAAGTACAGCCGCATTAAATGCAGAGATATTGAAGATCGTCCTTTCTCTGCAGAGGCATTCCTTTTTGGTGCAAGCTTTTTAGAGGCGCCTTACCTGTTGTACCTGAGATGTCGTTTTTCACCAAATTAGGAACCTCGAAGATTGTAGCCTCAGCCAAAATTCAAGTCTCTCTCACAACGGACGAATTCTTGAAGACCATCTCAGTCAACGGATCAATTCAAGACTTCGCCTATAAATAGAGCTCGAGGAGCACCACAATCTTCATCGATTCAAATGCACAAGTTGAACCTCTGCCAAAATTGCAACTCAGTTTTCACTGCATTCAAAAGTTTGAATCGAAGAAGAGAACTCCCAAAGCCAAAATCAGTTTACTGATTTCATACATTCTCTTATTTTCTTAGGTAAATACTTTGTAAAATCCAAAGCCTAAGCTTCCGATTACAGAGAGCATGTTATCCATAATCTAGTTGGTATTTCGAACCCATTTTCAACCGAGCGAAAAGAGAATTTGAGAAGAGAGGAGTTCAGACCAATGTTTTTACTCAAAGATCTTAGCCAAGCGCTGCAAAGGCATTGTTGTCTTAGCATGCTAAGAGAAGAGAGAGAAATCCAACCCAGTGTGTTGGTACTGAAAATTGTATTTTCAGTCTAAGGTTTGCTGTGCAATCGTAAGCATAAGCCCATAGTGTTTGTCAATTTGATCAGCTGACCGTAGACGTAGGAACTTGTTCCGAACCACGTTAAAAATCCTTGTGTTCTTTATCTGCTTTCAGTTATTCTTTATATGTGCTAAAATTGCTTTACAACTGAACTTGCTTAACTGAAAAGAGAAACTAAGGATTTTATTAAGTGACAAACCTTTTAAAGGCTATTTGAACTAAGTTTAATTTTCCGCTGCTAGTGTTATTAGTCTAACTGATAAATATCCGGATAATCAGTAAGATTCATAACACTCATGTGTTTACAAATTCTAGACTGAAGTCTTACGTGGATATCAGTTAAAGCTCTGAGCCGAACTGAATCAAAATTATTGAAGTTATTTCAGTACCAGTCTACAACCACTTTACAACTGAAGTTTCTTTAACTGCTCACATCAGTCGACCTTTTCAGTACCAGTCGATACTCTTCAGTTATTTATTAAAGTTTAGTTGGTTTTGTTAAAAATAGCCTACAAGTGTATTCCTTCCCCCCCTCATACACCTGTTCAGTGACCCTCCGGGACCCAACATATAGTCTCAGGGAAAAACCCAGTACAAAACTAAAAAATAACTGATAAAAACGTAAAATACTGAAAAATGCGGAGATAACGGCGACCGTCGATCAGGTTGCCGTTTTCGTGCATAAAAAATGCCCAAATCGACGCCCGCCGTTTATTAGCTTCCAAGCACAAAATCCGTCCAGAGATTTTGGCGGTCAACTCAGCGGGTGCCGTTTTGACCGCCATTTTTCTTCATTAAAATGCCCAAAATCGGCGACGTAGGCCAGTGGGTCGCCGTTTCTGGACTGTTGTGTGCGATGTTTTTGTTTCGGTCATATCTTCCTCGTCCGAACTTCTATTTCAGAACATTTTTCAAAATTCGATCTCAAGATTCCTGTAAAATCCATCAAAGTTCGAGCAAGTATCATATTTCACAAGATAAAGCAATATCAATACAAAACAACTATCCAATACTCAATTCCCTATAAAATTGATATCATACGAACGCTAATAACCATGGAAATATGAGTGTTATCAATCACTTATAATATTCATATATTCTTACTTTCCATCACTCTCAACACTAATTATAACACATTTTTACCATTTCCAATACTAATTGCAACATTTTTTCATCACTTTCAATATATTCAACAAGTTTGTCTTAAAACTCTTGTCCCTCCCTCTTAGAAAGTTATTTGAGGGACTCAAGGAGTAATAGAAATTAATATAATGTTGTTAATGGTATCACATATTAACAAGATTGTTTAATTATTTCAAAGAGCTATAATATAGTGCAATATTTTTTAAACAGATAGTGAAATTGGACATAAAGATTAGAAAAAAGAAAAAAAAAAAAGAGTCCATATAGAATAGTGTCACACATTAATCATGTTGTTCGATTGTTTCATAAAACTATAGTATAATGTAAAAAATGTATAAGGTATAGTGAATTGAAATAAAGTATTATAAAGTTAAAACAAATATCTCTACTGTGAGAATGATGTCCCAAATTTATCATATTGTTCGATTATTTTTTAAGGTTATGTTATAAAAAATTAGAATATATTAGTAAAATTAAAATAAATTAATTAATAACTAAAAGAAATTAAGAGGTAATATATGAAATTGGCCACTTTCATATAGTAAATTTAAAAATTAACCTATCAAATAAAAACTTTAAAAATTGGCCACTTTTTGTGTAGAAATACAAAATTACCCCTAACATTAAAATTAAAAAGATTGATCACTATCTTCTCTCTCTGTCATCCACCATTGACTTGCTCCTCTCCACACAACGAGCTGCACTGGAGCAGGGGGAGATGTCCAATATGTAGTGCTCAAAACTGGACTTAGTTCACCTCCACCAATTCTCTTTATTTTGGCGGTGGATTTTAGTATGTTGAAACTAATTAACATTTTGTACATAAGCATATATTTATATAGGGTCAAGTTAAACAGAGAATTATTATATATTTTATTTTGAATAAATCTATACATTTTATGAACAGATCAATATAACTAACGAACATACGTATTTGATAAAAAAAGAGAAAAACTCGCCACCAGCAGGATTCGAACCTGGGGCAAATTGTTGTTTATGCGATATGTTGATTTGTTCATCAAATTTATACATTTGTTCGTTTTTGTTTCACGAATTCTCTATTATCTAAATATTTAGCATTCTCTAATTAACCTTTCTCTATTTATATATATGGTGGATTGGTGGCAGGATGAGTTAATGTAACTCTTCTTGTCTTCACTACACACACACACACACACACATATATATATATATAGTTTGATTATATATATTTTTATACACATTTGTTAATTAAAATTTGGATTGCATTGATAGTTTTGACTGGATGGTGTATTTTCGGCGTTGGTCGTCGGAGCACCGAGGAGTTTTTTAATTAAGGTGAATTTGTATTGTTAATGTTCTTGAATTCACAACCAGATCTATGAATTCACAACTTAATATTCTTGAATTTACAACCAGATCTATGAATTCACAACTTAATGTTCTTGAATTCACAATCAAATATATGAATTCACAACTAAGGGGGGTGTATTCGTTGTGGAGTTTAATAGATTTCTATGGATTTTAAAAGTATGGGTGTATTCGTTTCAGACTTTTAAAAGTCTGCAGAAATCTGGGTGTATTCGTTCAAGACTTTTAAAAGTCCATATAAATTTGGGTGTATTCGTTTCAGACTTTTTAAAATCCATACAAATCTAGGTGTATTCGTTATTCCATTGACTTAAAATCCGGAATGACTTTCATGGATTTCATCCAAAAAATACACACGATGAAATCCGGCCAAGAACCACGAGAATTGAAATCCATGAAGTTTTAAGCGAGCGCTGAGTTCCAGCGACCGCGGCCAAGAAGCCAGCGAGCGCTGGAACTCAGCATCCGTTGAGAAAGTCCAGCGCTCGCTGGGTTTGAGCGAAAGTCCAGCATCTTGAGGATGCGGTGGATGGTGGGGGTTCTGGCCGGCCACCCCGTCTTAAAGATGATCCAAACGATGTTCGCGCCGTCGACGAGATCGGAGAAACGCGTGAAATTAGGATAGAAAAAGGTGAGAATATCTTCTAGAATCCATAGCTTATTTCTTAACAAAATCGCGTCAGACAACTTACGAATTTGGGCAGGGTACAAGATTTTGCCATACTTTATCAGAGGGCCTCTGGCTACAGTTATACGCCCTATTCTGCCATGCCTATTCCCAGGCCGAGTGAGTGTTTGTTTTAGTTTATTGTTCATTTGCTTTGTTGACAAGCTTTGGTGTTTTCTTGGTTTGTCGAATGAGTTTCTTTTATTGATGATTTCTCGGGTTTTTAAGGTTTATTGAGTGCAGCTAAATGAATTGCTTTTCTTGATAATATCTCGTTTTTTCTTGGGTTATTGGATGAATTGCCTTTCTCGATAATCTTTCGTGTTTTCTTGGTTAATTGCCTAACAATGAATTGGCAGGTACTTCTGATGGGAGAAGATTAAACACATTATCTTCAATTTCATGTGTTCTTAATACTACTTTGATTTGGTTGTGTAGTTTCTGGTGTCAATGTTGAGACTCTGGAGAAGCAATTCGTTGATGATAAGAAGATGATTATATTAAGGCAGAAGTTGCAGGAAATTGGAATTGGTGGCAGTTCATGCATGCCTGGCCAATACAATGGTTTAGTTTGTCCAAATGTATGTCATTTTTTCTGTCTCTATGTTCTCATATGTTTGCTCTATCTTTCTGGAATGATCAACTAAAGCTTTTTTTTTTGTCAATCGTGTACTTATTAACTTACACACATGAGTGAACACCTAATATGATGGTGTAACTGATAGCAGGTCTTCATTTCATTATTTGCATTTGTTTTTGGTGTCTGATGTAGTTATTGAAAACTTTTTTCTTATCACCCTGATGGCATAAAGCTGAAAAATATCTACATCATCCTGCTTACTGGAAATTATGTAGGATTTTACATGTATAAGAGAAATCTTTGTGGTTTTAGTTCCGGCATATACTATACTTGACATTTGATAAATTAAAATTATAGATACGCTGTGGGAATTAGATGAGCTAATGTTGATATCATTCTTATCATCTATGTGAGTTGCATTTCTTTTATATTGATTTGCTGCATTTTGTAGTGTAAAGGTGGGGGGTCGAATGAGAAGAGTCTATCTCTTAATGTCACCGAGGATGGGTAATTCCAGTATTCATAAATTGTTAGCTACGTTTTACGTTTCTTCTTGTTTTTTCATTGGCTGTTTACTGATCTCTTCCTCTATGTCATAGCGGTCGTTGGGTTCCAGCGCTCGCTAGATTCCCAGCGGTTGCTGGGTTTCCAGCGTCGCTGGGACTCAGCGGGCGTTGGTTTTCATGGATTTCAATTCCAGAATTATCCCCTAAAGTCTTCGAAAATCAGTGAAAATCGGGGTGAAATCCAACCACGAATTCTTTGAAAGTCGTCTGGAATCTATGTGAATTCCATGGACTTTTTAAAGTCTGTGGAAATCCACAACGAATACACCCCTCTAAAACTAGAATTCACGACCAACTCGATGAATTCACAACTGAATCATTAGTGTTGGTTATGAATTCGAGTTTAAAAGCTCGAATTCACAACTAGTTGTTTCAGTTGTGAATTCAAGTTTTTAAACTAGAATTCACAACCACTTTGATGAATTCACAACTTAATCGCTAGTGTTAGTTATGAATTCAAGTTTTAAAGTTGAATTCACAACCAACTCTATTGATGGTTGTGAATTCAAATTTTAAAGTTTGAATTCACAACTAGAAATAATGCTAGTTGTGAAATCAACTTGATTGTGAATTTGTGGATAATTTTTAAATTTTTAAGTGAAGGGTAAAATGATAAATGTGGCTAATTTTTAATTTTATTTATTTTAGTGGTCAATTTTTAGATTTACTGCTTCAAAGTGGCTATTTTAAACATACACTGTTTAAGAAATCACCATAATTATGAGAATAATGTCAATGCGTTAACCACATTGTCCAATTAATGAATTGGCGTGCCCATGTTCGTCATCAATAATGGAGGCCTAATACGTGACACTTGGCCCTTTCATCACATTAATATTATAATATTATTTCACAAATTAAATGATAAGCTATATAAATAAATGTTTAAATAAACATGTTCATAACCAACATTGTTATACCCAAATATAAATTCTAATATATAAGTATTTTTAGGAGTTAATTGTCATTGAAAAAATATATGCATATCACTATATGCATAACAGCATAAGTAACAAGTGTTAATAGGCAAAATTCCATATTCCTTAAGTTGTATGTTAAAAATTTCTTACTTTATAAACTTAAGTATTTTATGTCCAAGTTTAAGTGAATATAAAAATACTTATGTTCTAATTTCTAAAAAATAGAAAATATGATTGAGCTATTCAGTTTCACCCTTACATCGACCGTCTCACTAGGATTAAAATTGTCTACTTCTATTAATAGAACGTTACAAACTCTTCCCCATATACACTAAAACGAGCTAATTTTTTGAAGAGGTTTCTAAAGGACAAAACTAATGTCGTATTTATTTGGTCTATACATAAGCGCTAGCAGTTGGCTCGAGCCTAAGCGCTAGAGCCTGCACCACGCTGGCGGGGTGGGGCTGCTCGAGGAGGGTGTAAAAACTAGAACCATTAGTGAGATGATAGAAGGTGCGTGCACTGCACGCGTTGTAATTAAGAAAAAGTTGAATTTTAAAAGACTGACAATGACTATTTTTGAAAACTAAATAAATTAAAGGGTCGTTGAATGGCTATATTCCCTTTTTTTTTTCTTTTATATATAAATACCATTTTACTCCCACTTCATTTCTCATACCATTTTCTACTTTCATCCAACTTCTTATCTCTTTCACTCTTCCTAAAAAATGTCACCATTTTCTCACTCTTCCTCCAACTCAAGCTCCAACGATGGAGGTGTTGTTCAATTTATTCACTTATGTCTGAATTTTTATAGATTGCAAATGCAGTTGGTATACTGAAAAGCTCTCAGAGGCAAAAACAACAGAAGAATAAAGCTTACATTTATCAGGATCGTAAAACTGATGCTCAACGGCTTTACGAGGATTACTTTGCTCCAAATCTTGTCTATATTGATTCCTTCTTCTGGTGTTGTTTCCGAATACGCCACAACTTATTTTTGTGCATCGTCAACGCCATGCAATCCGATCCTTACTTCCAACAATTTAAGAACGCACTTGACTGCATAAATGCACAGTTGCTATTCGGCAACTTACAAATGGAGGTGCGACTGACCAATGCGATGAGTACTTGCGGATTGCGGAGTCTATATCGTTGGAGTGCTTGACCAAATTCTGTCGAGTGATCGTTCAAATCTTCGGCTCAAAATACTTAAGGAGGCCGACGTTTGCCTACTGTCAAAGGCTTCTTGCACTGCACGAGGCAAAGCACGAGTTTGCCAAGATGTTAGGGAGCCTGGGTTGCATGCATTAAACGTGGAAGAATTTTCCGGTGGTGTGGCAAGAAGCATACACTTGAGGTGATCAGGGTGAACCAATGATCATCCTCGAAGCCATCGCATCCCAAAATGTGTGGATCTGGCATGATTTTTTTGGGGTACCTAGCTCAAACAACAACATCAATGTTCTCAATGTATCGCCGTTGTTTAATGAAGTTCTTGAAGGAAGGGCTTCACCGATCACATTTGAAACCAACGACTCTTACTATATGATAGGGTATTACTTGATTGATGACATCTAACCCCAATTGGCCCACTTTCGTGAAGAGTCTTTCTTTTTCGTCGGACGAGAAGAGCAGAAGATTCAAGTTGATGCAAGAAGCGGCTCGAAAGGACATCGAACGAATTTTCGGCGTCCTTCAAGCGCGTTGGGCAATCATCAAATGACCAACTCGTCTTTGGAAGAATGAGCAGTAGAGAGACTTCATGTTTACGTGCATCATTTTGCACAACATGATCATCAAAATCGAAGGCGAGCAACGATAAGGCTTCAAGTAGCTCGGTCGCATCTCGTCCCCGCACCGAAGCTCCGCCGGAATTTTGACAGAATTTGGTTCGATAATCCTTCATTCACAACCGCCAACTTCACAATCGCCTCAACTCAGATTTGATCGAGCACATTTGAGCTCGATTTGGTTCGATCGAGTCATAATTAAATTAATATGATTTTTATTTAAATGTTGTAATTTCATATTAAATATTGTATTCTATTTTAAATAATGTAATGTTGAAATTAAATTTTAATAAAATGTTGAATTTAAAAATTAAAAAGTTAAAATAAAATATACTCCTTCCGTCCACTAATTGTTGGCCTATGAGGCAAAACACGGATTTTAAGAAAAAGTGTAGTGAGTGGAGAAAGGGACCCACAAAATATATTGTTTATTAGTTGAGTGGAGAAAGAGACCCACAAAGTGTATAGTTTATTAGTTGAGTGGAGAAAAAATGTATTGTTTATTGGGACCCACCAATTAAAAAATTATAAAGACTTACTATAAATGGGTAGGACATAAATTGGTGGACGGACCAAAAAGGAAAGTAGGCCAACAATTAGTGGACGGAGGGAGTAATAAAAATAAAAAATTAAAACTTTTTTAGAGGTTCTTGAACTGTGAAGTTAAAAGCTCTAAGAGCACTCCCAACACAAATCCCAAAATTATGCTCCTATATTCCTCCCTAAAGCTTCCCTATTTAATTTTAGGATCTCGATTTTATAAATGCATATACCAGATCTCCTATTTTCTACATAAAAACAATATTTATGTGTGGGTCCTATTAATTATAAGCTTAAAATAAATTTAGGGTGGGTGTAAATTTAAGATCAGGGTGTGTGTAAATTTAAGATTGAATTTAGGTAGGTGTAAAATTTTTTGTGGGCCCCATTCAATTTAGTGGATCTGCTGAATGCATTTTTTATCTCATTTTCAATTATTTTAGCCTAAATTTAGAGTTAATGATGCATTTAGGTGATCTGTTGGGAGTGCTCTAAGGCGAGGACCACTTCCTTAGAGCCCTTGAACCAGAGATACTCTGATACGGTGATACCTAATCCTTTCGACCGGAGTGTTTCAATGAGCTTTAATTTCGGCAAATGTACATGAGAAAAAAAATGATAAAAGAAGATGAGTTTTTTTTTTTGTTCACATCACATTTTCGATCTTATATATAATAGAAAAATATTGTTTCTCTTATATAAAAATCTCTTTCATTTGCAAGCATTCTCATTGTATACATTTTTAGATCATACTTATATTTTAATTTTTACTCAATAATTCATTTAACAAATAAACAACCTAAAAACAGAAAATAAAATCACCTCATAATGAAATTGAGGCCTCGAAAGAATAAAAAAATTAGTCTGAGAATTCAAACTAAAGAAATTAAATTAAACCCATTTCCTGTTTTCAATTAGGTGACGCACATGATGGAAAAATAGGAGAGATGGTGCACAGCACATCCTAACTCCAAATCAAAGTCTACACAATGAAATTGAGCAAAGCAAACTAGAGGTCTCAATACATAAGCAAAAAAGCAAAGCAAATACAGAAGTCAGAGAAATGCGGGAAACAAGAAGAAGCATTCTAGTCGGCCTCAGCATCAGGCGCCTCGCAGATAGCCTGCTCGGCTTCCTGAACCTCCTTCTCCGTCTTCCTGCCTTTCTTCGATTTATAGTACAAGCTCATGAAGGTACCCACAGCTCCGTACTTTCTCCTAGCGTGTTCGTAGAGGCCAGCATCAAACATTCTCCAGAAGTTCTTTTCACTGAGCTCCGACACAGCATACTGCGGTTGGTATCCGTGGTTTTCAATCAACCAGCTCTCCATCCTACGGACTGCCTCAGACCCGTCGAATTCCTCACCTCTCAAGACTGGACCGGGGGCGTAATAGACTCCAACATCAGTGTACATTTGAGCATACTGGGTATCCCCCTGTCTGCGCTGTAGCTCAAATCCTGGCTCAGGATACACCATGGTTTTCACTGGGAGTTTGTACAGCCTGTGTGGGCAGAGCCAGATGGGATATACCTATAAAACATTCACTTGTTAGTACTGCATAATTGAAAAGCTAAGAACATCAATGGAACGTTGTGAGAGATCATGCATACCTCCATCTCTCTGTGGACCCATTCCAGAGCATCTCCCACCTTGTAGAGCGGGACGAGCATATCCTGAATGACGTGCATCTCATGGTAATAGTTTCTAATAGCATCGCCTTGAGTAGCCTTAAGGAGAGAAACCTTAGGGGGCATCAACCAACCAAAGAGAAACCTGAACCACCACTGGTCAGCAAAGGGAAGAATGAGTTTCCCCTCCCAGTACAAGCACCTAGTATGCCTGTGGTAGTATTCTCTCGTTGGGATATACTCCACAAATTCCCCTTTCTTCAACGCAGACTGAGCATGCTGGTAGAACCATGGTTTGAACCACCAGCCAACACTGTTGGTTTTGTTTCCCTTCTTTTTGGCTTCTTCCTTTGAAGCATACCTACCCGTCATGAAGACAGCTTCGGTCGGAGAGTAAATCATGGTTTCAACAAAGTCTGGTACCTTGTCTGGATTGTCCTGATCCCCATCCCTTGGTGCAAATGAATCAATATACCCTTGGGCAAGCTCCTTAAGATTACCCACTAAAGGCTTGTATGTTAACTTCATATACTCCTTTATAGGGATGAGCTTAATCTCAGCTGCAACAAGGAGTCCTAGTGTCCCCTGAGACCATGGGATTGCATAGAAAAGGTCGGAGTATTCATTGTCTTTCGTTGCTCTAACCAACCGACCATCTGCCAAAACAATTTCATAAGCCACAACAGTATCCGAGAACAGCCCATAAATATGGGAGCTTCCTTCGATACCGTACCCATTGATCAAACCTCCAACAGTAAGATCATCGAGCTCTGCAACAACTGCAAGAGATAGATTCATAGGAACAGTCACCCTGGAAATCTGGCCCATATTCACCAAAGGTTCAACTCTGGCTACCATTCTCTCCTGGTCAATCTCTAGCACATTTCTGAAGGCAGAGAGGTCAACCTCAAAATGGCGAGCACGCTTATAGTCCACATTGCGCATTCCAACAGCAATCCATGGCTTACGGGCTGTGCAGACTAAACCATCCTTCTTTGGGTTCCTCTCCTTGAGTCGCTTCACAACTTTTTCGACATTTTCGTCGTGTTCCTTCTGACGCTTCTTGAATGATTTGGACTCAGACCACACATCCCCAAGATATGTGAGGAAGTATAGCGTGAACGAAATTGGAAGGACAACAAAGATAACAATTATCCATCGGAATTGGACAAAGTAGTCCACCCAAATCTTCTTTCTCTTGGGGCGAAGGGGGGCCTCTAGATCTGACATTGTGATAAAGTAGAGGCCTACAAATATTGAAAACAGTATTAATGTGAGAAAAATAGCAAACAATGCTGAACAATATAATCATGTAACGATTTCATGACGTGCAGCAATCACAACACCATATCAATTCTAATTGAAGCATGCAGCCAATGCATTTTCCAAATATTACTATAAGCGCGCACCTAGATCTCACAAGTTTGTCCCTTCAGTAACACAGTAGATTGTAAACCAACAAAAAAACTTATGAGTATCAGCAAGGAAATTAGGTAATTTATGTGGGACTGGACACACACAATTAAACTAAGGATTACATCAGTCTTAAGCCACAACAATTTTGTAATGAAAAAACTTGACTCATCTTAAAGCATCCAAAGTTTATTTTGCAAGAAACATACACTCAACTTGCAACCAACAAAAACACTGATGATATCCTCTCAAAATGAACAACAGAAACTCTGGTGGTAATTAAATATCCAGCAACTCGATTTTGAATGTACTCCCTTGCATACTCGTGTCATTCTCAATTGGATACTAAAAGTCGGGATGGAGGGAGTAGTAATTTGAATGTTAAAGTTAAGTGTGGTAGGTTAAAAAGTGGAAATGTGAATAAAGGAAAAAACTTTTGCCATATAAGAAAAGTGCTAAAGCTTCGCAGGATAACTCAAAAAAGAATACTGCTCAAACTTCGCGTGACATCGGGTGACAGGGAGTATCATGTTTGTGTGTTTTACAAAGTTTTACACACAAAAAAATTGTACATTTTACAAAGTTTTATTGGTTTTTGTGTCTACGCATAGTAAAAAAAAGAAGAAGAAAGATGTCTGGAATAACAACAAAAGATGCCTTAATCAGTCAGGTTTGGTTGCAGAAAGCTTCAGCTCTTTAACGAAAAGAAGATTTTCCAAATTCAGCAGCCAAGTGACTCGAAAGATGCACTTATTTTGAACCAGAGTGTACAATGATGCATGAACTACCTAGATTAGCAAAATGAAGTATAGATGTAGCTCATTATTCACAGACAAGCGCATAAACACAATCAACATCAGAAACCCCAAATTTGACCAGATCGCGGCCAGAAGCAGTTGCAACTTGCAACTGCGACAGAAGAAATTAAATCTGATGCCATTCTAAAGATTATTTAAACAATTACATCATTATTATTTTCATAAGCACCAGCGCGGCAGCGCCATTTCTCAGTGAAGCAAAGTTCAAAAATTAAACCTCAAAACCAATACCAACAAAAATGCAGATTGATAGCCACAAATAACGAGAAAAAAACATAAATCCGACTTGAGAGAGAGAGAGAGAGAGAGAAAGAGAGAGTACCTCAGTGGTGAGTGGCGACTGTGAGCGACTGAAAATCAATGTGGAATATAGGCGTTAAAACGGAAGATATAAACAATATGAAGGGTATTTTGGGAATTTAAATAAATATTGGGTTGGTGGGAACTGGGGAGTGGGGACCTACGGAGAAAAATAATGGATTTGATTATATACTAGTACACGCGCCCGTGCGATGCACGGCCAACATCAAAATTAAATGATATTTTAAATAAAAAAGTATATCTATTTAATATATTCAAAATATAAATCATATTTTTAAAAGTGAAATATTTCACATCAATTAATTAAAAAAAATTATGAATACGAAAACATATGAATTTTTAACTTTATATTTTCAATATTTCAAATATCAATTAATTAATTTTAATTGATAATGAGTACAATACATAATAAAGATCTACAAAATCATCTATTTTTATATAGTTTAATACTCCCTCCGTCCACGAAAGAACTTCCTATCTTTCCTTTTTGAGACGTCTACAAAAAAACTTTCTACCTATTTTTAGACTATGTCCCACCACTTATAATTACTCTTACTTTTCACTTTTCACAACTCTCAATATTAATTATAACACATTTTCATCACTCTCAATACACTCAACTACCATTTATTCACTCTCAATACACTCAACAATTTTTTTTTTCTAAAAACTCATGTCACTCCCTCTTAGGAAGTTCTTTCATGGACGGAGGGAGTATATTTTTTGAATGCATATTTAAATTATCTTTACTCGATCATTTTGTCTAAATAATTTTTTTACAAATAAAGTTCTCAAAATTCTGATTTTGCAAAAAGAGATAGGATTTATTTTCATAAATAATAATTGCTCAATTGATTAAGTTTAATTTTATACTCCCTTCTTCCCACATTAATAAGCCATAAGGGCCGGACACAGATTTTAAGAAATAAATAATTTATGCTAATAAAATAAGAAAGAGAGTACTTGTTTTTTTTTTAAGATATGTTTTTCAAAAAAGTAAGAGAGATAATTATGAGTGGATCACATTGACATATGATTTAAATAATGGGTTATATGATTGCTATGTAATAAGCTTCCAATTTAGGAAATGACCTATTAAAATGAGACGTCCAAATAAGGAAATGTGACCCATTAGTATGCAACAACGGGAGTAATAGTGAATAATAATGTTCCGTTATTTTAGTTGGGTTTCGATTTTAATAAAAAAAAATGATTTGAATATATATGACAACATTCATATTTATATGCATTTAAATTTTAATTTGTATTTTTTATAGACAAATAATTTTTTTATCAATCGATTAGTGGAAAAAAATGGGGTTGAACATGGTATAATTACCATTTAAATTCAAATAGACGTGCTACTACAAAATTAAACTGTTCAATTTACTTTTTTATTCTATTTCTAAATAGGATCAATAATGATTATCCGATTAATGGTTTTTCAATGGTAATTTTGATGCTTAATATATACGTAATCTAACGTAAAATTTAATTAAAAATAATAATAGTAGATATGTTAATATAAGTAAATATAAAAAAATAACACAAACATAACTACAAATATAATATTTAAGATGATATAATTAATTATTAATCTATAAATTTATATTAAAAATATTTTAACCTCTACTTCAAAAATAATATTTTTAAATTAAAGAACTTTGAAATGAGCTAATATAATAAAAATATAAAATAAAATTATTTTTAAAAAGAACAATAAAACAACCGCAAAAAAGAAGAAGAAGAATGGACATAGGAGAGAGGAGAGAGAAGAAAGGAAAGAGAAAAAAATTAATTTTTTGATTTCAAACTACAATAACTTTTTCGAGTTAATTTTATTTTATGTAATTTTTACATCAAATTAAAGATCTTGTCATGATCTTTAATTTAACATCCATATTAAATATTTTTCATGAAGAGAATTTGATGATTTTTAAAAAGAATAAAAAAAGAAAGTGAGAGAAAAAAAATTAGTGGATATCAAAAAATATTATAGATTGTGACTTGTGAGAAGTAAGAGAAAGTGACAACGTGTGAATTGGTTAGCTAGGAGAGAGAAAGTGTGATGAAATAAGTGATAAGGAGAGAGAAAAATTGGCGGGTAAAACTATCCGTTGAAAACTGGTGTTTCATATATATATAGATTAATTAGATCTGCCTTGTCTAGATCCCAAGTGTTGATTGATTTAATTAATAGTATTTGATTAATGTTGCTGTAATATAAATTTGCATTAAAAAATAAATATTTTTTCAGTATTTTATTGAGGGCTTATATAGCATTATTGTTTTCCAAAAGGATGTGCATGTTTGAGTAGTGCATTTAATTATAGTCCTCTGTCCTATTATAGGTGGTCTATTTTTATGAATGAAAATTTTTAATTTTTAAAAAAGTATAGGTCTTATCACTTTTAATTAATTTACATATTTTTTTTTATTTTTGTGTCGAAAAGTTTTGAGTCAATTATAGTAATAGTGTAACGAAAGAAGTATGAATTTTACAATTTGAAATGAGATTATCTGATTCAGTTATATGCGTATTGTATTAGCAATATTATTCTTTATAGTACTTAATTAAATAGAAAAAAATTTGCTCCGAATTTTTTATAGAAAAGGTTATGTATATTGAGGCGATTTAAATATTAGTAATTGGTCCTATGACAGCAACGATAGAGTAAAATTAGTAAAATGCAATTAAAACTAATGGGTCTGATTGATGTAATTTGAATGAGTAATAAATTAGGGGATCCTGTAGTATTTGAAATAATGATTGTGTCTCGTGACATATTCTTAGTTGTTGGGAATTGTAGTAAAAATCTATTATATAATAGGATTAAGCCTTAACCTATGTGGCATATCTAAAATCTCACAATTTCAAAATTTACCATATATAATCTTCATCATTTATTAATTAATTAACTATTACATTCTATATAAAGATTCATTAATCATAATAAATATAATTAATAATAAATGTATATATATAATAATATTAACATTACATATAATCTAAATTAATAAATTTTACTATTATTTATTTTTTCTAGATAAAAATTAGATTTATATGTCTGATAAGAAAAAAATTATAATATATATACGATAAATTATTTTAATTGAATGTTATTGATTAGATGTATATTTGTTATTAATTTTATATTTCTCAACAGCGTACATATTATATGTATATGTTGCAATATATTATATTGTGTGTATATATATATATATAATATTTATATTCTTAATTTTCAATAAAATTAATTTTAAATTAAGTTTGAATTGAGACATGCACGTATATGTAAATTATAAACGGGTCCGGTCATTGATTTACATGTTTGCATAATAAGGCACAAATTCTATAAACTGATTAATTTAAAACAAAATCTTATTTTATGTCTATCAAAATAATTAAAATTTTATTTTTATTTTTTATAAAATAAATCCATACATTTTATTTATATAGGGAAGAAAAATATATTTTTCATTTCTGCAAACTTTATTTGTTTCTGTTCGTCCATTACTATAATAATAATAATAATAATAATAATAATAATAATAATAATCTATTCTATAATACGATTAGACCTTAGCCTACGTGGCAGGCCTCAAATTCTTTCTTTTCAATCTCAATCTCCAACGTGGCATTTGAGAATCCAATCTATATATTCTCATTCTCACTTTTAAAACAAAAGTCACGCCTCCCTCTTCCTCACGCCTCCTTCTTCCTCACCCCATCGCCATCGTCCCTGAATCCGGTCGGCGCCGTCTCCCCCTTCACTGTCTCTCTCTTCTCTCAATCATTTTCTCTCTCTAAAGTCGATTGCACACTCAAATCAAGCCCTAATCCCCCCCTTAAACTGCCCGCCTCTCTCTGACCCCCCTTTAAATTCCGGCATCACCGCCGTCCTAAGGGCGGCGTTGCTCCGCCTCATCTCTGACTCCCTCTTCCATTCCTTAATTAGTTCGATTCAATTTCCACTTCTTAAACCCATGAGAATTCTCCATTCGAAGCAATTAATACAAGAGCCCTAAGATTTCTTTTTCCTATAACCCGTTGCCATTCCTTCTTCTAGACTCCGGCGAAATAGTCGCCGCTGAGCTTGCGGTTCATCCGCCGCCAAGTCACCGCTGAGCCCCGGAGTTCGTCCACCGTGTCGTCGACCCCCACCCCACCGACGACTTCTCTGTTTTGATACCTCCATTTCCGGATCTGCCGTGATACTTCCTACACACCTATGGTAAGTATTAAATTAGTTTCCTAATTTAATAACACGTTTCACTATTTTAAATATAGAATGATTATTATTTTAGAAAGAACAAATTTTGGAAAGAATTTTAACAATGGAAACTTATAACCTAGATTTTTAGCAGAGTTGTCAGAGCAGAGCTGCCAGAGCCAGAGCTAACCAGAGCAGAGCTTCCAGAGCAGAGGGCCAGAGCCAAGTTGCCAGAGCAGAGCTGCCAGAGCTAGCCAGAGCAGAGTTGCCAGAGCAAAGCTTCCAAATGAGAGCTGCCAGAGCCAGAGCAAACCAGAGCAGAGCTTCCAGAGAGCCAAGTTACCAGAGCCAAGTTGCCAGAGCAGAGCTTCCAGAGCAGAGATTCCAGAGCTAAGTCATTAAAGTCAGAGCCAGAGCCAAGTCGTCAGATCCAGAGTCAGAGCTAAGTCATTAGAGTCAGAGCCAGAGCCAAATCGCCAGATTAGGCCTTAGTTAATTGCATACCTACATTCTTAATCCTCGCTTTTTCGATATTTATAAGTTTTAATTGCATACCTAGATTTTTAGCTATAAATTCAGAGATGCCAGAGCAGAGCTAGCCAGAGCAGAGATGCCAGAGCCAGTGCTAACCAGAGTAGAGTTGCCTGAGCATAGCTGACAGAGCCAGAGCTAACCAGAGCAGAGGGCCAGAGCCAAGTTGCCAGAGCAGAGATGCTAGAGCAGAGCTGCCAGAGTAGAGATTCCAGAGCTAAGCCATTAAAGTCAGAGCCAGAGCCAAGTCGCCAGATCCAGAGTCAGAGCTAAGTCATTAGAGTCAGAGCCAGAGCCAAATCGCCAGATCCAGAGTCAGAGCTAAGCTATTGGAGCCAGAGCGCGGAGCCACACGCTAGAGACAATTCGCCAGAAGGCGGAGCTACTTAGCAGAGCGGAGCCAAAGAGTAGAAGTCTGCCCCAAGGAAGGAAATCCAGAGCTACTAGACAGAGCGGGATGATGAGGACAGAATCCAGCTCTGTAATTAGGGGACAACGACCTGACAAGTTATAATCTAATAATAGCCTTAATTAGTTAATGGCGAGCATGCGAAATAGATGACCAGACGAATTTACTACTTTACCCCGACTGTAATGCCTATAAATACCTACGATGATGAAATAAAGCACACGCTCTCTCTTTTACTGCTTTAAGAACTCTTCTCTTTCCTTTCTCTCTAGAGTTTGAACTAATAAAATTACATATATAAATAAAATATCTAAATTGTTAGAGTTATGTTTGTTAGATAGTTGACAATTGGAGTCATGGTTGAATATAATTTCATATTTGATGATGCTCTCTGAAACTCTAGATGAGATGATGCTCAAAACTCCAGACGAGATGATGCTCTTCCAAGTTTTAGACGAGATGATTCTCTTTCAAGTTTCAGACAAGATGATGCTCAGAAGTTAGAGGTGGTCTGTCAAGTTTGCGACGAGCTGATGCCCACAACTTGGTTGGTCTTAAAACTCCAAATGATACGATGTTCGATAAATCAGTTATGGTCTTTTAAATATCAGGCGAGATTATTTTCATAATTAGTTATGCTTTTAGAAGTTCGTAATTATATGATACCTATGTCAAATTTATATGTATTTCTACTCTTTTTTTTCTTACGCGTCAACTTTTTATAAAATTTCATATGAAAACTAATGGGTATTTTTATGATCTCAACAAAATTAATAATTTAATTGCTAAAAGTTGTTTACATTAATATAATTTAAAATGTATTACTAATTTAATTTAATTTAATTTAATTAATTATATAAATAATTTACATAAAAAATTATTTTATATAATTATTATAAGAATAACATAAAATATATAAATTACAAAAAAATATGTACCCGTCGAATTTCGACGGGTAATACACTAGTGCATTTTTAAAAGGAACAAACAAGTCAGGTATCTCAACGGCTAACTTGCTTGTTTTTCATTTCTTCTATAGAAATAAATTTTCACACTTCCTAATATATTTGTACTTACTTGATAATCTACAATACCAATAATGTTTAATTTTTTATGAATAAATACTTAGTATAAAAATTAGGAAAAGTATATGGAGCCATAATTATGGCTGCCATAATATTAATTACTCTTTCCGTCCTGCCTTCATAATCTCTTATTTCTTTTTTAGATGTCCCACAATATAGTCCATTTTCTAAATTAAATTAGCATTAAATTTTTTTCACCAAAATAACCTTATTTAAATATAATTAAACATAGAATAAATAAGGGTAAAATTGAATAATTACATATATTTTGTATTTTTCAAGTACTATTTGAATTTTTCAAGCACTATTTATTGCATTTTCTTAATATGTGTGAAAAAGTGAAGTTGACTATAGAGGTGGGACGGAGGGAAGACTAATTTGTCCCTTCAACCCAAACGACCCCCTCCCTCAACTTACACAATAATTTTTTTAGGTATAATGAACGATTTTTCCCCTTTATTTAATAATGAGGACAAAAATATGCATCCCTTGAATACCGGGAGATTAAGGCCAATCCAATGGTAATAGCGTTGTTCACGGTCTAACAGCCCTATTTTTCTGGGATTTTGAGTTATCTTGAAAACTATAAAATTCTAAATAAAGAAGAAGATTATCATAGAAAATAAGATAAATATGAAGAATTATAGTCATATTCTAAGTCTAAATAGAGTCATATTTTAAGTAGAATTCTTAGTATTTTGCTTATAAATAGAGGCTTATATTCTGCTGAAATAGAAATTTTGTTAAAAAAGGAAAGAGGATCCATCTAGAGGCAAAAATAAAATCAGGCACGGGTGACCGAAAAACAAACAAACCAAGACTATGAGAAAATATTTAGAGGGTCTTCCTAGTCCAAAGAATCTTCGTCGTCCAACATATCTTCCCATCTTTTAGAAACCATAGCCGACATAGATCGAGCTGCGTCCGAAGAAGAATGAATCACAAAATTTTGCAGAATCGCACCTCCAGCCTGAGCATGTTGCACTTTATTCAAGAACTCCACCGGCGACGAAGTGTCAAAAACTGCGCCTGCGCCCTGCAAAACGGCACCAGCAGTACGACCCATTGCTTTTTAGGTCTTACTCATACTCATATCTGAAGACATACCATCTATGATGCACGAATTCTTCAAAAATTAGTATGTACGGCGAATCGGATTCTTTTAGGGTGCGATTCTCTCGAATTCTCGTCGGATTTGCACCCGATTCGCCACGTGGCGTATCTTTTAAAACAATTTATAAAAATAAACCGGATTCACAAATTCCATAGGCGAAATTCACGTATATATAAAAAAATGGAGGGAGAAGAATATATATATATATATATATATATATATATATATATATATATATATATATATATATATATATATAGGAATAAGATCATATAATATCCAAGCTTATGGTAGTACCGTAGGACCAATACTTGACCACACATTTATGACATGTGGCGCATCAAGATGGTGACACGTGGCAAGACATTCCAAGGCAAAATCTGGAGAGAGGTAAAATTAGAATATAATTTTCGGAATTAAAAATTAAAAAAAATATATATTTTTTTTTTAGATTTTCACAAAATAGATATATTTTAGATGCATAAAGTCTAACACGAAGATGCATAAAGTTTTCACATGAAATGCATAACTTTGAACAGAAAAATGCACTTTAGTTTTACAGTTTTGGTATTTTTACCCCCCAACCCACCCCATACCACCCTCCAACCCACCCCACACCACCCCCCAAAAATAGGCATGTTTCACATGCATATAAAATCAAACAAAAATGCATAAAGTTTCCACATAAAAATGCATTAAATTATACTAAAAATGCATTTCATTTTAATAAATCTGGTATTTTCGCCAGATGCATTTTATTGTTCTTGATTATGCATTCTGCTTTTTTATATACACACGTTTTATAATATTTTATTTTAGGGATTAGGGTTTAGTGTTTAGGTTTTTAGTGTTTAGGGTTTAGTGTGTAGTGTTTTAGTGTATAGGTTTTAGTGTTTAGTATTTATTTTAGGGTTTGGGTTTTAGGATTTAGGGTTTAATGATGTTTAGATTTTAGTGTTTAGGGTTTAGTTTTTAGGTTTTAGTGTGTAGTGTTTTAGTGTATATAGGTTTTAGTGTTTAGTATTTATTTTAGGGTTTTGGTTTTAGTGTTTAGGGTTTAATGATGTTTAGAGTTTAGTGTTTTAGTATCTAGGGTTTACTTTTTAGGTTTTAGTGTGTAGTGTTTTAGTGTTTAGTATTTATTTTAGGGTTTTGGTTTTAGTGTTTAGGGTTTAATGATGTTTAGAGTTTAGTATTTTTGTATTTAGGGTTTAGTGTTTAAGGTTTTTTTTTAAAAAAATGTATTTGCAAAAATAATTATTTGTAGTTAATGTTTTATACATTTTCATGTAATAATATATGCATTTTATTGTTCTTGATTATGCATTCTTCTTTTTTATATACACACGTTTTATAATATTTTATTTTAGGGTATAGGGTTTAGGGTTTAGGTTTTTAGTGTTTAGGTTTTTAGTGTTTAGGGTTTAGTTTTTAGGGTTTAGTGTATAGTGTTTAGTATTTATTTTAGGGTTTGGGTTTAGTATTTAGGGTTTAATGATGTTTAGATTTTAGTGTTTTAGTGTTTATGGTTTAGTTTTTAGGTTTTAGTGTGTAGTGTTTTAGTGTATATAGGTTTTAGTGTTTAGTACTCCCTCCGTCCACGAAATAAACTCCCAGTTGGGGTTCGGCACGGAGACTAAGAAAGCTGAAAAAGGTGGTGTAAATGTGGTGTAAAAGACTAAAAGGGTAGTGTTTATGCATTGTTATTACTTTTACTAATCTTTAACTAGCAATTTGATAATAATAATAATAATAATAATAATAATAATAATAATAATAACAACAACAATAACCATAAAAATAATAAGGATAATAATAATAATAATAACAATAATAATAATAATAATAATAATAATAAGAATAATAACAATAATAATAATAACAATAATAAGAATAATAATAACAACAACAATAACAATAATAATAATAATAATAAGGATAATAATAATAATAATAATAATAATAATAATAATAATAATAAAAATAACAATAACAACAATAATAACAATAATAACAACAATAATAAAAATAATAATAACAACAACAACTATAATAATAAGAATAATAATAATAATAACAACAACAATAACAATAAAAATAATAACGTTAATAATAATAATAATAACAACAAGAACAATAATAATAATAATAATAATAATAATAATAATAATAATAATAATAATAATAATAATAATCATAATAACAAGAATAATAATAAAGATAATAAAGATAATAATAATAATAATAATAATAATAATAATAATAATAATAATAATAATAATAATAATAATAATAATAATACTAATAATAATAATAACAATGATAATAATCATAATAACAATGATAATAATAATAATAACAATGATAATAATAATAATAATAATAATAATAATAATAATAATAATAATAATAATAATAATAATAATAATAATAATAATAACAACAATATTTAGTTTAGGGGAGACTAATTACATAAGTAATGGTGGAATAAAGTGGGCCCAATAAATAAAAGTGTAGTAAATTTAAAAGCAAGGAGGGGTATAATTGTCCAAAAAGCAGAGTAGGAGTTTATTTCGTGGACAAATATTTAAGGGCAAGTAGGAGTTTATTTCGTGGACGGAGTGAGTATTTATTTTAGGGTTTTGGTTTTTTTTAAAATGTATTTGCAAAAATAATTATTTGTAGTTAATGTTTAATGCATTTTCATGTAATAATATATGCATATTAGTGTATGAAATTATGCATCCCCAAAAATTAAAAAAAAAATGAAAATTAAAATTTTTTTTGGGAGGGGGGGGGTGGATGGGGTGGGGGTGGGTCAGTGGTCAGAAAATCAGTTTTTGAAAAAATTAAAAAAAAAAATTTGGGGGGTGGGTGGTGCGTGGGTGGGGTAGGGGTGGGGGTGGGGATGGATTTTGTGTCAGAAAATCAATTTTTGAAAAAAATTAATTGTTTCAAATTGGGGGGGGGAATGGGTGGGTGGGGTGGGGGTGGGGATGGGTCAGTGGTCAGAAAATCAGTTTATTAAAAAATTAAAAAAAAAAATTGGGGCAGGGTGGGGGGTTCATGGGTGGGGTGGGATTCAGGGATGGGGTGGGATGCAGTTGGGGTGGGGTGAAAACTTATGCATTTTTATATGAAACTGTATGCATCTTAGTTCGAACATTTATGCATCTAAAATATGAATATTTTGAGAAAACATAATATTTTTTTATTCCGAAAATATATTACGATTTTACCCTTCTACAGATTTTACTTTAGAATGTCTTGCCACGTGTCACCATCTTGATGCGCCACATGTCATAAATGTGTGGTCAAGAATTGGTCCTACGGTACTACCATAAGCTTGGATACTACAAGAACCCAACCCTATATATATATATATATATATATATATATATATATATATATACAAATCCTACTTCGTATAAATAACAAAATCTTTGTGCCATGTACAAATTTTGCAGGACTAACACGAAAATTGTCCAAACCCGAATGATCCTTCTCTGTGCGAACGCGCCCAAGAAGCTCATGGCACAAATTTTGCAGGACTAACACAAAAATTGTCCAAACCCGAATACCCTTCTCTGTGCGACCGCACCCAAGAAGCTCGAATGAGCCCTGCTCTGTGCGAACGTGCCCAAGAAGCTCGAATGAGCCCTGCCCTGCGCGAACGCGCCTAAGAAGCTCGAATGAGCCCTGTCCTGCGCAAACACGCCCAAGAAACCGCACAAATTATGCATATGTGCTGAAACATGAATTAAAATTGAATTTTTCTTAGCATGCCAACCCTGCACGACCAGGACAAAGTTACGATATTTTTATCTGCTCCTAATCTTCGGTAATATGTTCGCATGGATAACTCACATATTGCCCAAAAAAAGGGAGAGAGAATATATATATATATATATATATACAAATCCTACTTCGTATAAATAACAAAATCTTTGTGCCATGTACAAATTTTGCAGGACTAACACGAAAATTGTCCAAACCTGAATGAGCCCTGCCCTGTGCGAACGCGCCCAAGAAGCTCGAATGAGCCCTGCCCTGCGCGAACGCGCCCAAGAAGCTCGAATGAGCCCTGCCCTGCGCAAACACGCCCAAGAAGCTCAAACGAGCCCTGCCCTGCCCTGCACGAATGCGCTCAACAAGCTCGAATGAGCCCTACCCTGCACGATCGCGCTTAACAAGCTCGAATGAGCCCTGCCCTGCGCGAATGCGTCCAATAAGCTCGAATGAGCCCTGCTCTGCGCGAATATGCTCAACTAACTCGAATGAGCTCAAAGTATTCTAATACCTGAATGGGTTCAACTCGCTCTAATGAGCACAAAGTATTCGAAAATCCTCAGCACACAAAGGGGTTATCCATAGTACTCAAAGGGGCTATCCATAGTGTTCATGGGAATTATCCATAGTACTCATGGGGATAATCCATAGTGCTCAAAAATTCAAAAGCAAAGGTAAAATAAAAACAGGACTGCGAACAACCCTGACACGATTGCAACAAAACTGTAAAGTTCTAAACAGCCCTGCTACAACATTACAGGTTTGTCTACACTCTCTACAAATTAAAATTTCATTCATGATTAGAGGTGAAGTCTTACATCTTGAAAATAAAGTCATATCTTAAAAATACCCTTATGCTTCGAGAAAACGGAACCACACTCACTTGAGTTTAGTCGTATCTCGGCAGTGCTGTCTGCAGTCGCGCAAAACTATTTCCTTCATATAAACTGAACTATATTTCCTCAATAACATAAATCTCTTAGAAAGGCTGTTATATTAAAACAAAATAAGCGGCTTACACCATTTTCTCCTATAAAAGCTTTAAGCAAATGAAAAACACTGAAGGAAAGAACCAAACACTTTCACAAAATTATCAAAAGTTTCATGCCAAAGAAGCCCCATAAAATTCCAACAAGTCTGTTTTTTTCTACGAGTCCCGATCATGCTTGTACAAGCTCAACCTTACAGGTTTGTCTATACCTTTCAAACGCTCATCAAAACATCCTCACATTTTTATTCATAAATACATGCAAAACCTTACACCTATCAAGGCAAAATCATGTTCTAAATATATACTTATACTACATGAACCCAAAATTACACCCACACATGTTTAATCATATCTCCACAGGGTTGTTTATGCTTTCACAAGACTATTTACACCCACACAAATCTGACCATGCCTCCTAGATAATACTACGTTCCCAACAAGATTGTTTGTGTGTTAGGTCCCGGAAGGTCTAGAATAGGTGTATGGGGGGGGGAAAGAATACACCTATAGGCTATTTTTCAAAACACACAGAACAACCTTTTGAAGTTAACTGAAAAAGTATCAACTGATACTGACAGTTAACGAAAACTCTGTTAAACAAAGGTTGAAGACTGATACTGAATTACTTTAGTAAAGATATCAGTTAGCATAAGGCTTTAACTGATATTAACGTAAGGGTTCAGTCTTGATTTTAAAACAGAGGAATGTACTAATTATCCGAAGATTTATTAAGTAGACTAATAACACTGGCAGCGAAAAACTTAACTTTTGAAATAGCCTTTGATTATCACGTTGTCAGATTATAGTTTCACTTTGTAGTTAATCAGTTTCAGTTAAAGAGACATTTGTGCACAGATAAGAAAGTAAAACTGAAAGCGATAAACGACAAAGAATTTTTACGTGGTTCGGAACAAGTTCCTACGTCCACAGTCAGTTGATCATACTGACAAACACTCTGGGCTAGTGCTTACGGGTGCACAGTAAACCTTACAACTGAAAATCAGATTTTCAGTATCAATACACTGGGTTGGATTCTCGCTCACTCTTAGCACGCTAAGACACAACAATTCCATTTCAGCGGATGGCTAAGATCTCTTGGAGTCAGAACACTGGTCTGAACTTCGCTTTACTCAAACACTCTTTTCGCTCAGTTGAAAGGAGGTTTGAAGTACCAACTAGATCATAGAGAATCGAAACTTAGGCTTTGGATATACGATGTATGAAATCAGTAGTCTGATTTTGGACTTTGGTTATTCTCTTCTTCGATTCAAATATTTGAAGGCTTTGAATGGCTGAGTTGCAATTTTGGCAGCGTTTCAGCTTGTGCTTTTGAATCGGTGAAGGTTGAAGTGATCCTCGAACTCTATTTATAGGAGAGGTCTTGAATAGATCCGTTGGCGGAGATGGTCTTCAAGAATTCATCCGTTGTGAGAGTAATTCGAATTTGGCTGAGGCTTCAATCTTCGAGGTTCCTTGTTTGATGAGAAACGGCGTCTCAGGTACATGAGGTAAGGCGCCTCTGAAAAGTAATCATAAAAAAGGAATGTTCTGCAGAGAAAGGACGATCTTTAATATCTCTGCATTTAATGCGGCTGTACTTGAAAGTGCGTGGCTTCCTTTTAACTTTGGAGATTCAGTCCGAGGAAGAATGTCAACTGATACTTGACTTGAGTATCCGTCCGCAAAATTCACGTAGCCAACATTGATGAATCAGTCATAACTGATTCTTCAGTGAGAAACTCGTTCAGTTAAAACATCAGTATTTAACTTGGCCATTTATTGCAACTTCAGTTGAGTTCTTCAGTCTTCAGTCCTCCAGTCTTCAATCTTCAGAACACTAGATAAATTAGAAAGTGAACTCCAACAGTTGAGTTCGGAAAGTTCTAGTCTATTACAAATAAAACCTAAGGATTTTGGTATCATCAAACTAGGGCTATGATATTTCATTAAGTCCCAACATTGTGTCTCCTAATTGCATTTGAAACCTCAACGTGATGCGACTTTATCGAGAAGACTATTTTGAAGAACAGGGTCGCAACCCTACAAAGAGATACTAGACGAAGATCAAAGCTGCCCAAAAATATTCAGCCCTGCAATTTCAAAAATACACCTTACGGAGTCCCTTCCATCTTGGAAAAAATGTAGACATCAAGTAAAAGAAACATCAGAGCTGCTACGCCGAATTCAGCCCTGCCACTTGAAGTTCTTTAGTCTAGCCAAAACATCAGAGTTGCCTCGTTTTGGCCAGACTAGGGGGAGAAGTTGATGAGGACAAAAATATGCATACCTTAAAGACAGGGAGATTAAGGCCAATCCAACGATAACAACGCTGATTTTCTGGGATTTGGAGCTATCTTGAAGACTATCAAATTCTAGATAAAGAGGGAGATTATCATGGAAAATAAGATAAATTAGTCCTATTCAAAGTCTAAATAGAGCCTATTTTAAGTAAAATTCTTAGTATTTTGCCTATAAATAGAGACTTATATTCATTATTCAAGCATTCACCTTGTACAATGTAATCTCTCCACAAAACATAGAGAAAAACACTCCAAAATTCTGTGGATGCATGTAGATCTTTACGATCGAACCACGTAAATTCATGCGTTCTTATTGCTTTTCGTTATAGCTGATTTTTTTGGGCACAACAATTTACACAACTATTTTAGGAAATATATTATTGATTGATTCCTAAAAAATTTCAACTAACATAAACAAATATGTATCAATTTTTTTTGTTGAACTAACATTGGCTAATTTTTGAATGACAAATAATCTTTAAAAAAAATATTTTAGTGGGAGATGCTGAATAAATATTTTTAATTAATTATATGATTTTTAAGGTTAAAGCTCATTATTAATTATGAAAAATGGATTAAAAACCTTATTATTAAAAAAGCAGATGTCGTCTCTCTATACCGTGCGTGCCCTAACCCTAGTTTTCCACCGTTAATTCTTCTCCGATCATGTCTTCCGGCGAAATCCCGCAGCCCGTGTTTGACAGGGGTGGTCTTAACTTGCCCCAAGTGTCTAACAACTTCACCAAAGCCGCTTACCCGGACGTTGCTGGCTCCGCGTTAACTAATCCGAAGGCTAATCCTAGTTTGCCCGCTGTGCCTTTTCAGAAGAATCAACATCCGCTGCCTTGTTCTTCCTCCTCCACCGCGAAAGTTGCTGGAACGGTGACCTCTTATGCCCATGTCACGGCACCCCAAAAGGCCAGGAAGCCGGACCTCCCGGCACATAAATTTCGCGCGCTTCAGCCCTTTGCTCAAGACGGAAACGGTGTGCTCAAAGTTCCCCGAGAAATTCAGAATTTCCAAGCATCGAAATTCCAACATGCGCTTATTAGCCGCTTCATGATGAACAAGGGTGAAAAACCTAGGACCACCAGAGAACTCAAGGCGGAATTACAATCGTTGTGGGCGATTAAATCTCATTGGTTCCTCATGCCGATGGGAAGAGGGTTCTAAACTTTGAAGTTTCTAAACAAGGAAGATAAGGCTACTGCTAAACGTCATGTGATCTGGGATCTTCCGGCTGGTTCGATACGTCTCCGTGATTGGGTTCGTTATTTCAACCCCTATAAAGAGTCGTCCTCTTTGGCGCAAGTCTGGGTGAGAGTCTACTATCTGCCGGTGGAGTTCTGGCACCTGGAGGTCCTTTCGGGCATTGGCCGATGGCTGGGACAACCATTGAAGATCGATGGTACTTCCATTGATGATGAAGTGGCGCACTTTGCTCGTATCTTAGTGGAAATAGACCTATCTCAAACTCTTCCTGAATTCATGACGATTGATGGAGGCGAGTATTTTTTCAATATTGAATTCAGTTATGAATATATTCCTTTATATTGCACTAAATGTAAGATAACTGGTCACTCGCCAGACAAGTGTCGGCGAGGAAAAGCAAGGAAAAAAGTTGAGCTTGAGGTGAAATCTATTAAAGGCCCGGCATGGCAGCCTGTTGAGGAGAACGACGCCAGGGACAAGCAACTTATCGATGGAGAGGTGGCTTCTGATTCGGAGTCGGAAGATGGGGCTAAGGAGGCGAGTGAGCTCAAGGAACTTTCAGGGCCTGATCTTCTCGAAAATTTGTGTAATTAGAGCTCGGGGAACAAGCACAATCAGCCGGGGTCTCCAAATGGTAACAGATTTGCCATACTTGAGAAATCTTTGACCCATGAGGATTTGGAGAACAATGAGCAGGATCCCATTACAACGAACACAGGTGGGGACATTGCTATGAACTCTGTCTCGGAGGAGAACAACAATGATCAAGGAACGAAGTCTCAGCAGCCTTCTCGAGAGAAGGGCAGGGACTTCACTGTCACTCTGCATACCTCTTTGGAGCATAGAATCGAACAGCTGGGAGATGCTAGCGATATGAGGGAAGTTTACCATGCACAGCAGCCTCTTTCGGTGGAAAACTTTAACAAACAGTTGGGGGATGTCGTTTTAAAGACGGCTGGAGATTCTAGTATTGCTGGGGAGCATATGATCGAACAGTTGGGGGACGTCACGGAGAAGGTGACAGCGAGCTTGACTCAAGCTTCTCCTCAGGTGGAGCAAAGGATCGAACAGTTGGGGGACGTCACAGAGAAGGTGACAGCAGGTTTGAATCAAGATTCTATTCAGGTGGAGCGACAAGAGAGGGATCGTGAGATCATATTTCAGCAGACTGCGCAGAGCATTCATGCTCGTCCTTTGGCTGATCAATCTGACAAGGAAAAGAAAACTCTTGCCTTGGAAAATGATATTAAGGCGGAAAGGTTTAAGCACGAGGTCTTGGGCTCGAGCTTACCGAAACGTGGCAGAGGGCGCCCTCCCAAAAATGATCAGAATGCACGCAATCACAATAAGGCTCTCCTTCTTCAGCAGGAAAGTATTAAGAATCGTCTCAGGAAGGCAGCTGATGCTGGGCATCAACCACGTGACTACATTGTGGATTATCAGGAGGTGGAAAGTTTGCAGGCTATGGACAACGTAGCTAACAAACGGTGGGATAAGGAAGCGGAGCTGGGATCTTCTCAGCCCAGAATCACCCAATAATTATTATGAATTTTCTGGTTTGGAACGTCCGGGGCTTTTCGGACGAATCTAAATCTCTTCTTAAGGAGCATTGTCGTTCCTTTTTGCCTTTACTGGTAGGCATTATTGAGCCTAAAAAAAGTCTTCATAAAGTTTGCCAGAGCTATTGGAGATCGATTAATTTGGTCCCTCGCCATCAAAATTGTCGACAGCCTCGGAGGTCGAATATCTGGTTGCTCACTAGTCCGTCTGTTCAAACTACGATCTTGCTCTCTTCGGATCAGGTCATTATTGCTGATTGTGTTTGGCAAGCTTACAATTTTAGAGTAGCTGTTGTGCATGGTGCTAATGATCACGTTTCTAGACGTGCCTTGTGGACTGATCTTCTTTCTTTTGCTGATGGAAACACGGTTTTCATTGGTGATTTCAACGCTGTCAAGGGTGCTCATGAACGTCGTAGTTTGGCGGCGCCTTTGAGAAGTTCTTCCAGTGAGTTTTATGCTTTCATCGAGGCTTCGGATATGATCGAATCTCCTTCCTCTGGCATTCGTCTTACGTGGTCTGGTTGGAGATTACTTCCTCGGCACGTGGAGTCTAGATTGGACAGGGCGCTTTTCTCTATTGGTTTTGCGAACTTGTAGGCCTCGATTAACACCCATGCGCTTCCTAGGCTTACTTCTGATCACTCTCCCTTGATTTCCAATGCAGCGATGAGATGGGTAAGGGGAGACGTTTCAAATTCTTGAATATGTGGACTTCTCATCCGAACTTTCTTGAGAGAGTGGAGTCTTCCTGGGCGGCGGCAGCTGACGTCCGTTGTCCGATCTTTAAAGTCATGTTCAAGCTCCGTCGGCTCAGAACTGATCTCAGGGAATGGAATAAAGATGTGTTCGGGCAGGTGGATATGCAGATCGATTTGGAACAACACTCCTTGCTTGACGTTCAGAACAGGATTTCTGATTTGGGCTACACGGACATTCTTTTCGAGGAGGAGGTCGGTCATCAGGCTCATTTGTCCTCTCTGCTTGCAAGGAAAAACAGCCTTTTGCTTCAAAAAAGTCGCGCGCACTGGCTTATTGACGGTGACCGTAATACTTCTTTCTTCCATCGTGCTATTCGCTTTCGTAAGCAAAATCACAGGATTGAGCATTTGAAGATTGGTGACGTTGTCTCGTATGATCGGGGGAATATTCAGCAACATATTATTGATTTCTTCTCCTCTTTTTTTAAAGAAGAAAGCCCTAGCAACGTGAATTGGGATTTGCTGGAAGGTATTATTGACCAATTTGTGTCTGAGGAGCAAAACGAAAAGTTTACTCGTATTCCTGATGATGAGGAGATTATGGCTGCAGTTTTTAGCTTGGATGCGAACAGCTCGCCGGGTCCTGATGGGTTTTCAGGGAAGTTTTTTCAGTTCTGCTGGAGCATTATCCGTTCTGATATTCTTACTGCTGTGCGTGCCTTCTTTCTCAACTCTTATCTGCCTGCAGGTTGCAATGCTAGCATCTTAACCTTGATCCCGAAAAAGGATGTGGTCGAGACGGTGGCCGATTTGAGGCCTATCGTTTTGTCGAATTTTCTCTTCAAAATTATCTCCAAAATTCTTGCTACCAGATTGGGTGATGTAGCGGCTGTGGGGGTGTCGCCAAATCAATTTGGGTTTATTGGAGGTCGTTCGATCCATGACTGTATCATGCTTGGTTCTGAAGGTTTTAGTTGCATGAATCGCACTGGCAAACGATCGAATATGGCGTGCAAAGTGGATATTCGGAAAGCTTTTGATACTATGAGATGGGATTTTATCCTGAATGTGCTCAGGGTTAATGGTTTTCATGGAAAGTTCATTGAGTGGATTTCCATTATCTTTAGCTCTGCCCGCATTTCCATTCTTTATAACGGGCAGCTGAGTGGCTATTTTGCTTGTTCCAGGGGGGTTAGGCAGGGCGACCCTCTTTCCCCGATTCTCTTTGGCATTGCTGAGGATGTGTTGAGTCACTTATTTCTCAATTGTGTGACCTCTCGCCACATTGTGCCTATGGATTTCAGTAGAGGGGCCAGTTTTCCTTCTCACCTGCTTTATGCTGATGACATCTTGATCTTCTGTAAGGTGTCGCTGAAAAATGCTCGCAAAATTAAAGAAATCTTGGATTTCTATGGTGATATCTCGGGACAAATTTGTAACCCGACTAAATCTCACGTTTTCTTTGGGAGGGGCGTTTCCAGCGCTATGAAGACCCATGTGAGTAGTGAGCTTGGTTTTGCGATGGGATCTTTGCCGGTCATCTATTTGGGAGTCCCGATTTTCTCTGGCCGCATGCGTGCTTCTTACCTGATTGGTATTTATGATAAGATCGTTAATAAGTTTTCCAGCTGGAAGGGGTTACACTTATCTATGGCTGGCACAATTTGCTTGGTTCGTTCTGTGATCCAAAGTTCGGTAACACACTCTATGATGATCTATAGATGGCTTAAATCTCTCATTTACAAACTTGACAGGAAGTGCCGCAATTTTATTTGGTCGGGACATGTGGATAAAAAGCCTTCTTGTCCGGTGAGTTGGTCTAGGGTTTGTGCTTCTCGGTCGGAGGGTGGCCTCGGGGTTAGGTCGTTTTCGGCAATGAATAGAAGTTTCTTGATGAAGATGGCCTGGAGGCTCGTGCAAGGCCGCGACTTTGCTCCTTCTGTTCTTGCTACGCGTTATCTGTCGCGGTTTGGATATGCCAAGATGCATTTGGCTTCTTCCCCGTTCTGGACTGGAGTTAGGGAGCATGTGAGCTCTCTGGTGAATGACTCTTATTCCTATATTGGCACTGGAGAACATATTTATTTCTGGCATGACGATTGGCTGGGTTACAAGTTGGCTGACAAGCTTCATATTCCGCTTTTCATGAGGGACTTCCTGCAGCAAGCTGTGAGCGATTACTTCTATGATGGGGTTTGGCATTTTACTCCGGATTTTATCATTCAGTTTCCAGATCTTGTGGTGGATATTCTGCTACTTCCTATTGGGGAGGAGAGAGATACTCGCTTCTGGAAACCTTCTGTTAGTGGGGAGGTCTCGGCTTCTCTTGCTTATGCTTCGCAGTCTACGAACTACCCCAAAGTCCTTTAGGGAACTTGGATCTGGGAGCGTTTTATTCCTGACAGAAGATCTATTGTCACCTGGCGGATTCTTCATTCGAAGATGCCGACTTTAGATGGTCTTATCAAAAGGGGCATGCACGGCCCCAATCGATATGTGATGTGTGGAATGGCTGAGGAGTCTATCGATCATTTGTTTTGGAATTGTTGTGTTATTCGGCAGATTTGGGTGGTTTTCTTCGGTTGGTTTGACAAGGTGCACATTATGGATTGCTTGGACATTCATAGCGTGTTGGCTGCTACCTGGAACATGGACTTTAGCCCGTTGGTTCGATCCTTTTGGAAGGCTGGGGTGATAAATCTTATTTGGAAAATTTGGGACTGCCGCAATCAAGTGACTTTTAATGATGCTAGTTTCCACTTGAATATGATTATAGGTTTCCTTAAAGTCACTTTTAAGGAAATGGAGTCCAATTTCTCTAAGCTTGGGCGTTCTCATAATTCTTGGCAGGAATATTTGTTGCTTAGGAGGATTGGGGTTGCCATGCGTGCCGCTCCTCCTCCTATGATGATTGAGGTTCACTGGTGGCCGCCGGCTGGGCAGTGGATTAAGGTCAACACTGATGGTTCGGTGCTTGGGAATCCTGGGAGCATTGCGGCGGGTGGCGTTTTTCGTGATAACTGGGGTGCGGTTCGTGGTTGCTATCACTATAAAGGGGGCCGGGGGTTTGCTTTCGAAGCCGAACTTTTGGCGGTCATGCATGCCGTTAGAATTGCTAATTTCCGTGGATGGCACTGGCTTTGGATTGAAGCGGATTCGTCTTATGTAGTTCAGCTTCTTTACTCTCGATCTCTGAATGTTCCTTGGCGTTTTTTGCCGCTTTGGAAACAGACTTTAAGTTGGCTCTCAAACTTTCGTCTTCAGATCTCGCACATTTATAGAGAAGAAAACAGTGCGGCGGATATTATGGCTAATCATGCCCGGAGCGAAGGGTGGTGGCCTTTTGCTATTGAGGATATCAAGACTGCGGTGGCTTTAGATATGGCGACGCACAGTCGCGTTCGTATTAAGACTTGATGATGTGGGGCTGTTTAGGTTTGGATTCTTTGCATGGTTGCTGCTCGGTTGAGGTTTCTTCGATCGTTGGCGCTTGGGTGCGGTTTTCTCGCTGGCCTCGGCTGAGGTGTTGGCCTTGCGTCGGGAGGGTTTTTGTGTTCTGGTGGGTGGTGACTTGTTGGCTTTCGGTTTTGGGTCCGCTTTGGGCGAGAGAAGGAGCTTTGGCGACGGCGTATAACCGGCCAAACTTTCTTCTCACCTGGAGTTTTCTGAGGCAGGGGCGACGGCGTATTACCGGCCTTTGTCTTGTTTGTTCTTTGTTCTATTTGGTTTGTTCTAAGCCGGTTTTCAGTCGGCTGTTGTTTGGTCGTGTGTTTGGTTTCAGGTGGTCCGCGACTCCTCGGCGTTCGATCTTGGGTTTGTTTCGGGTGAGGGCAAGAGCTTTGGCGACGGCGTATAACCGGCCAAACTCTCTTCTCACTTGGCGTATTTTAGGACATGGGCGACAGCGTATTACCGGCCTATGTCTTGGTTTCTTATGGTCTTTTTTAGGTTACTCAGCGACGGCGTATAACCGGCTGAGTTTTACCGGCTTTTTCTTTTGGTTTGACGATGGCGACGGCGTCTCACCGGCCATCGTCTTTCTTCTCTTGCGTTTCTGTGTTTCGGTTGTGACTGGTTTGAGCCGGGATTGTTTTGGGACGATGGTTAGGCCGGAGTTTCAGAAACTTTCCTTTCCGCTCTTCTGGTCGTGTTCTTTTGTCTTTAGACGAGCACTCTTTTTCCTTTTCTGGTTTTTCCCTTTGGGTTTTCCATGAAAATGTTTTAATGAGGCTCGGCCCTTAGTCTGCTTTTTTGTGCTTTCAAGGGTTTTAGGTTCTTTTTTCTTTTTTCCTTTTTAATAAAATCGTATTTTAATAATCATGAAAAATGACATTATATTATATTATAGTATATATATATATATATATGTGTGTGTGTGTGTGTGTGTATGTGTGTGTATATGTGTGTGTGTATATATATAAATGGAGTCTGAATTCAAATTAAATAAGAAATTAAAAAAAGAAAAAAGAAACACTTATAACTATTACATAGATACGACATAAGAAAATAGAAAAAAAAATATTAGAAGAATCTTTAATTAAATAAATTGAAGATATAAAACAATAAATTAAACAGAACTAAAAAAATAACGAAAAAAACACTACTTCTAAAAGGAATTGAGATATCCTAAGACCTATCAAATATCCAAAAATAAATCAATTCATAATAGGTAATAACTAACTAGGCAAACGTAGTATAATTAGTTTATATATATAAGGAAATAATCTTTAATTATCGAAGAAAGGAAAGAAAATATATGTAGGGGTAATATTGTAAAATAATAAATCAATAATTTAAAATAATTAAATATATAATTGCAATAAATAATTATAAAATTACCAATTTAACCCATTATGGCCATTTAGCACTACTCTAAAAATTATGTCGGTTTTATTTTTTAAAGTAAATTACATCTATTGTTAATTAATAGACAAATGAGTTGTTCCTCTTTGAATTTCTATATTTTATTTATATAATTTATCAACAAAAAAAAAAACAAATGAGCTATTATCTTCGTAGATTGTTGTAAGTATAAAAATACGGAAAAAAATAAATTCCCCAATTTGTCTCATAATAATAATTTTTTCTGCCCCTCTATCTCTTGTGATACATGCTTTAAATTCTGTCTTTTAGTATACTTTTGGTAAATCAAATTTTGAAATAATAAAAATATTAGATGAATACATGAGGAAGTAATAAAACCAACACAACAAAAAGGATGTAATAAATAATTATATAATTTTAAATTTCACAAACATTTTATTGCTATGTAGACTCACATAGCAATAATCACAATGTCAAAAAAAGTAAACATATTTTAATATTAAATGTTTACTGATATAGCAATTGTTTTTATTTTTATACTACATCGTTATCCTTTTATTCTTACTCCTTCCATAATTCACTTTACATGGGCACAAGAATTAAAAATGAGGTATGAGATATAAAATAATTTATAATATAAAATAAGTGTTATTTTTAAAATAAGTCATTATCAATAGAACAAACAAAAAAGAAAAATAGATCATTAATAATGCGACGAAAGAAATTTTAAAAAATATATATAAGATACATATTATGTAATAAAATAGATATATATATATATATATATATATATATATTACAACGAAATTTTGTAATATAATAATCAAATTATATCTTTGCAATTAAATGACCAGTACAAAGACTAATCTATATTCAAATTAATCATTAAAAAAAATCCACCTTTTAATAAAAATTAATGGGTAAATATCATATTAAACCTTGAACTATTCCCGTTTTATCAAAAATACCCTGAAAGTTCTGAAATGCTCTCTAAACCCTCAAAGTATCAAGGTTTTATCAAATATATCCCACATCTATTTTCCGGTCACCAGAAACATGACGTGGCTCGCCGGATGACACAGTGTAATTTAAATTTTATTTTTTAAAAATCCATGTCATTTTATATTCTATTTATTAAAAAGTTATTTGATGCTCTAACTTCATCAACTTTTTTTATATACTCCATCCGTCCCAATTTTATAGGTTATAGGACTTGGACATCGATAAAGGAATAGTTTATAATAAAATAGGATAGAGAAAGTAATTTAAAAAAATTAGTATATTTTTGTCCAAAAAATATGAGAGAAAATGAAGATGTTATTTTCAAAATAAAAGGACAGATAATTATGTGTGAGATAAAATGAATTTGATGCAAATAATGAGTTATCTGAAAATATTTGTTATGTATCGATCTTTTATTTTAAGAAGTGATCTATTAAACTGAAATATCCAAATAAGAAAATATGATTTATCGAATTGGAACAGAGGAGATAGTTAACTACTGTAGCATGAATCTTTAATAATAAATAGCTAATCTTGTTGATCAATTCAATTAAGCACTTCCTCTGTTCATAAAAAATAATTTTCTTTTATTTTTTTGGTATGCTCATAATAATTACTCCCTCCGTCCGCCAAAAGTAGACCACTTTTACTATATTGGGCGTCCGCAAAGAGTATACCACTTTCCTTTTATGGAAATGATCCCACCACCCACTTTAATCTTTTATCATTTCAAACACTCTTTATTTACAAAAAAACTACCCAAAATTCAATCTCAACCACACATCTAATAAAGTGGTGGGACCCTTTCTCCACTACATTAAAATCATCACCAATTTTATTAAATCTCATGCCCAACCAAAGTAGTCTACTTTTGGCGGACGGAGGGAGTATTTTTTTTTATTTTTGAATTTTTTTACTCACATAGTGACCTTTCTCTATTTACAATCAATTAAGCACTCACATTATTTTTAAGATTATGAATATTTTTTTAAAGTATCTATTATATAATAGGATTAAGCCTTAACCTATGTGGCATATCTAAAATCTCACCATTTCAAAATTTACCATATATAATCTTCATCATTTATTAATTAATTAACTATACATTCCATATAAAGATTCATTAATCATAATAAATATAATTAATAATAAATGTATATATATAATAATATTAACATTACATATAATCTAAATTAATAAATTTTATTATTTATTTTTTCTAGATAAAAATTAGATTTACATGTCTGATAAGAAAAAAATTATAATCTATATACGATAAATTATTTTAATTGAATGTTAGTGATAAGATGTATATTTGTTATATATTTCTCAATAGCGTACATATTATATGTATATGTTGCAATATATTATATTGTATGAATATATATATATATATATATATATAATATTTATATTCTTAATTTTCAATAAAATTAATTTTAAATTAAGTTTAAATTGAGACATGCACGTATATGTAAATTATAAACGGGTCTGCTTATTGATTTACATGTTTGCATAATAAGGCACAAATTCTATAAACTGATTACTATAAAATAAAATCTTATTTTATGTCTATCAAAATAATTAAAATTTTATTTTTATTTTTTATAAAGTAAATCCATACATTTTATTTATATAGGGAAGAAAAATATATTCTTCATTTCTGCAAACTTTATTTGTTTTTGTTCGTCCATTACTACAATAATAATAATAATAATAATAATAATAATACTAATAATAATAATAATATATTTAATTTAATTTAATTTGAAAAAATAAATTGGTTTGATTAAGTAAATTATTTCTTCAATTTAATTTGATTATAAAATAATATATTTTGTATAAAATTTTAAAAATAAAATTTGGATTCAACATAGATTTTTTATGAAAATCTATCAATTAAATTACTAAATAAATTAATACAATTTGAATCTCGTGTCAACTTTCTTAAGCTACACACGAGATGATTTCCAAAACTTAGTTATGGTCTTTCAAACTTCAAACGAGATAATGTTCACGAGTCAATTTTATTCTTTTAATTTTCAGATGGAATGATGCTCGAAACTCAAGATTTGAAGATAATTAATGTTAACGAGTCCATTTTATTCTTTCAAATTTCAAACGAAATGATGCTCGAAACTTAATTATGATATTTCAAGCTCCACATGAAATAATGCACAAAAAATTGTCAAGATTTTTCAAGCTGCATACAAGATGATATTTAGAAGTTAGTTATGATCTTACAAGCTAAAGATGATAATGATCTTTAAAGCTACACACAAGATAATTCTTGTAACTTAATTGTGGTCATTCAAAGTTTAAATGAGATGATACTTACAAGTTAATTTTTTTTTAAACTCCAAACGAGATGATTCTTGGAACTCAATATTTATAATATTTAGAACTAATAATGCATAAAAGTTTGTCAAGATTTTTTCAAGTTCCATACAAAATGATGTTTACAAGTTAGTTATGATGTTAGAAGCTCCAAATCATACAATCTCACAAGTCAACTTTGATTTTTAAAGCTTCAGATAGTGATGTTAAAAAAACTTGACGCATAAAAGTTCATTTTTTGTATTTTAAGGTCTAGACGAGATGATACTCAAAAGTCTGATGTTCAAACGTTAGTTGTCGTCTTCTGAAATTTAGATTATGATATGATCCTACAAGGTTCAGACGAGATGATGCTCAGATGAAATAAAATTTTCAATATCGATACATTTTTCAAAACATTATTAAATAAAAATCTACATAAAAAGAATATTTATTGTTCTAACAAAATGTTAACATTTAATTGAGGAATATGATTCAAATTAATATAATTTCAACTATATTACCTTAAATTAAATAAATTTAAAAATAATTTATATAATAAGTTAAAATAATTTTCCGTCCAATTTCGACGGGTAATAAACTGGAGTAGTTAATATTGAAACATGATAAATATGATGCGGGAAATGGACAAAATGAGGCGAAAATCTCGAAATTGGATCCCACCATGATTCGCGGAATTGCTGGCGGTCACGTTCTGCTCCAGACATCTGCACGTGACCTCGATTCCGATTCGCTATTGTTTAATTTATCGTTTGATTGTCTGCTTTCCTTTTGGTAATGTCAGGTAATAATTTTTAACGGTATATCGTGAGATCCATTTTAATCATAAATTAGTGTTGTTGTGGTGCAAAGTTTTTCTCCTTTTGTACTCTTTTTATTTGCATTTATTTATGTTTGTCATTTTTTTTCCAATATTTATATTTTCCTCGTTTTCAATGGTGGAAACTGTTGTAATGGTGTTGATACTTTTGGCCTTTGGGTATCCAATAAATTTTTTTCCTTGTGTTTCTGGGCCATGTCACATGTGATAAAAATATTATCCACTTGTTTAATGTAATGATATCTATTTTGGTGATTTTCTTTTGGGATAAATCGCAAGATGACAAATATATGAGTGATCGTATGAGAATAAGTAGAGTGTAAAAGTCGAAATTCGATGGATACCATTTTACCTCGCGTTATATAGTTATTTTATATTATTTTTATAATTAGAGTATATAAAATACTCTCTTCATTCATACAATAAATATTTATTTAAGGATGATACGAATTTTAAAAAATTGATTAAGTGTGTAAGTGAAATAAAGGAGCCCACTTTTATTATGAGTGAGATGTGTGAGATACACTTACCAAAAAAGGAAATGCGTACTCATTTGATGGACGGACCAATAAGGAAATATGAGTATTCATTATGTGAACGGAGGGAGTATTAGTTATTATATAAATTATTTTTTAATTAATTTAATTTGACTAAATTAAATTACTGATGCACTTCACATTATATTAATCTCAACCACTTTCGTTTAATTAAATGTTAATTTTTGATTGGAATATAAAAATACTTTGTTATATCAGTTTTCATTTGATGAAGTTTTATAAAAAAAAAAGGTGTGAAATTGTATATGTTAAAAAAATAAGAATAACAAAATATGTAAATTTGACGTAAGATATAATAGAGGATTGATGTGTCACGTGTATAATATCATCTGGAGTTAATTTGTAAGATTAAAATTGATTGTTGGACATAATTTCATCTGGAGCTTGAACGATAGTAATTGACTTATGAATAACATCTTATTTGGAGCTTGAAAGGTCAGAACACAAATTTAAGCATCATATGGAGATTGAAAGACCATAGTTAACTTAATTGTAAACATAATCTTATCTGTAGTTTGAAATGTTGTAACTGAGTTTTGAGCATCATCTCATTCGGATCTTGATAGACTATCTATGACTTATGAACATTTTTTTGTTTGGAACTTGAAAGATCATAACTGAGGTATGAATATCACCACCTGAAGCTTAAGATAACACCATCAAATGTAAAATTATATTAAATCATAATTTCAATTGTCAGTTTCTAGTAAACAAAAATCTAACAACTTAATTAATAATAATTAAAATTTTCATTAATAATTTGAATTGATTTAATACAGTAATTTATAATTAAAATTTTCATTATAAAATTTTGTCATACTACTAGTTATCTGTCTCAATACACAGTTGAACAATATAGAATAAAAAATACAAATAAATAACAATTTAAAGAATTAAAAATTTAGAAAATGGAGAAAATTTCATGTAAGCATATTTATAAATGTTTAGATCTATTTAGAATATGTATACTTGTACACGCGCGCGCGTACGCGCGCACACACACATACATATATATATATATATATATATATATATATTATAATATTTATAAATAATTATTATTTTTACTTTCATGAATTTATTACATTTTAATATTTACTATTTCTATTGCAATTAACACGCACAAATCATTTAATAGCATCGCAATTAGAAATATATGTAAATATTTAAAAATAATATATATAAATATTAATTGATTTATATTTTTGTAACATCTGTATTAGTTTAATTGATTAATAATTAATATTAATTAGGATATGCCGTTAATAATTATAATTTATAGTTGAGAAAATATAAAATGGAGAACAATTACAAATAATGGAGAATTAAGAAATTTTAAAATGGTGAGATTTAAGAATGACACAGTCACACATAGGATAGAATTATTTTCCTATTACATACTGCATAAGATTTCAATCTTTTTATTTTAGAATATACACAAAAACTAATGAGATAATAGAGTCAAATGGCCCTATTCAACATACAACATCAAATTTTGTCCACCATTTGAAAAAACATAAATTTTGGCCATTTTTTGTATGTCATGACTATTCTACCCTTCTCTCTCTCTCCTCTCTCTTTCTCATCTCAGCTGCCGCTCTCTCCTCTCTCTTTCTCATCTCCCTCTCTCTCTCTCCAGCGGCGCCGAGCTTGAAGAATTCGTCGGAGCTCTCGCGGCTTGGGCAGACTTCGTCGGAGTAGAGGATGAGGCGGCGGCGGTGGAGGAGATCCGGTCCTCTGAAATCGGCGGTGTGGAGGAGGTCGATCAGGTGGCGGCGAAGGCAGATCTGAACTGATAAGGCGGCGGTGGATCTGATCTGATGAGGCGGCGGTGGTGGATCTGATCTGATCGTTGCGCCGCCTCCTCCATCGGCAGATCTGATCTTCACCTCCTTCGATTTCAGCCATCGACAGATCTGATCTGATCTGATCTGTGCTGCACGTATGGCACTTATGGCACTATTAGTGCCATAAGTGCCATAAGTGCCATAAGTGCACACTTCCCCCTAGGGTTTAGATATTCCATTTAGGGTTTAGATTATCCATTTGGGTTTAGATGTTCCATTTAGGGTTTAGATTATCCATTTAGGGTTTAGATATTCCATTTAGGGTTTAAATGATGTTGTTTCTGTATTTATGATGCACGTATGGCACTTATGGCACTATTAGTTCCATAAGTGCCCAAATGATCATTTTACTTGGTTTTATTTTGAATTTCCGTTGCCAAAGATGACTATTTTACTTGGTTTTATTTTGGATTTCCGATGGCACTTATGGCACTAATAGTGCCATAAGTGCCATCGGAAATCCAAAATAAAACCAAAGTAAAATCTTGGCACTTATGGCACTAATAGTGCCATAAGTGCCTAACCCGACCCGGCACGCGACCCGCGTGCCTGATCCTACCCGGTCCGCCTCATTAAGGGTAAAAACGTCCAAATCAATAAAAATGGCCAAAATTTGTGTTTTTTCAATGTGTGGCCATAAATTATGTTTTATGCTTCATTTTAGCTACTTTAAAATTTTACTCAAAACTAATCTTATTTTATTTATAAATATTATTTTATAATAAATCAATACATATTATCTTTAATATATAATTCGTTTACATATTTTATTAACGTGCACGAAATTGAAGATGCCCATCTTATTTTGAAAATTAAATATACATATTAAATGCATCAAATTTTTATTTATTTTTTTAATTTCACGTGCTAAATTTAATGATAATATTAATGATTTGCTCCAAAATACCGAAGATTGAATAACTTAATTATTATTTAATCATAAGTATATAAATTAAGCAATTTACACCAATCTATTTACTTTTGCATTTTTAATTATTTATTGATGACATGTCAAATGTCAAAATTGGGATAAAGTTTCATAAAACTCCAACGAGTACGCCGTGAAGTTGATTGAAGATTCGTGAAGCATGTTTTCAAGAGTTGTAGAGTCATTGTTGAATTTGACGTGCTTTCTGTTTTTTCGTCATTTCTAAACCTTCACACCCTTCGTTGCTTTGAGGGAAAATGGTTTAATATGAAGTTTTGTCTTACTCGAAATTGACCCTCAATATAATGAGGTGATATCATACTTCATACTTCATCCTTCAATTAATCCCAACAAATGGAATTGTATCTCATGGTTTTGTTTGCTCAACAGTTTAACATAGGTTGGTTTGTATTTAAGTCATCCTAAATCCTACCATCTAAGTAGTAATTAAGTAGAAAATGGAATTGTATCTCATGCCTTCAATTTCGTGTTGGTTTGGACCTTATAAGTAGAATACTTAAGTGAACCTTGAAAAGTTTTTGGTGTTACCATCAAACTGTCACATAGATTCTCGAGAACTCATTTGTAGTAGAATCTTCAAAATATGAATCTAGAGACAATAGCTAGAAAATTATTTATGGAAATTAATGTAAACATGATTTTGCCTAAAATAAACTCATTGCCATTCAATAGAGGCTGCACTGATCTTATCCACATTCATGGAATTGAATGTGAATCCTATAATTATATTGTGACGTTTAACCTTTTTAGTGGCATAAATTAAAAGTTTCCAGTGTTTATATGTAACTAGTTTTCCAGTGATGCTTGATTAGAAATTCAATACCAATTCAATTTGATTGATTTATAGAGTAAGAGAGATATGTAAGCTAGTGGTGGATGGGATGGAAATTATCGGCTATAGTTTCAATTAACATAGGATTAGCAAGTGTTTCTAGGTGTCAAAATGTAGGTATGGAATTTAGGTGCAAAGAAAAGGCCTAGAGGAGTGCAATTCATTTGGTTTAGCCCAACTAATTTCTTGATTTCTGCATAATTCACATCAATTCAGATGAATGCAGAGGTTTCTCTTAAGGCTTCACATTGCCTTTTAAACTCTTGCATCATGTTATGGTTGGCAACACTAGTAGCTATATTTGGATGTAATGGTTCTTTTATTGTTTTATTATGTTCTTGATTGTGAATTGTGTTATGGGAGAAGTGCTGATAGTGTACAATTTTTAATAGTTTTAAACTGTTTCTAGTATCTTTTTATTCATGCTCTTGTGATAGTACTAAATTGGATAAATTGGTTTTTGTTTAAATTGGCGAAGTCGATGTTAGCTTGCTTACCTATATTATCCAGTTTCTAGTTTTCCAGTTTTTTAGTGGCATGAATTGGTATGACTCTAGAGCACCTTGGTCTGGTGATTCCACTTTCTTTATGCGATTTGAGTATAAATTTTGAGCTTTAGCAGATACAGTTGCTGTTTTCTTGCCGGTTCATGTACTTATACCGGCTTCTCGACTTATATTATCCCATTTTCTCCATTAACTCCTTCTGTCATTGTGCTTTCTAAATAGATTTTGTGCTCTCAGGATTTAACATCTGCCCGCGTGTGTTTTTAGGAAAAAGTTGACTTAAAGCATAGTCAAAGAGTGGCTCGCAGCATGTGTTAAGAGCATTTGCAATGGGCTTACTTGATAGTCTACTTGATAGTGGTTATGTTATTGAGTAAGTAGTGCTGCATTGGGGTTACTTGATAGCCTACTTGATTTTTTTAGTTTTTAAAGAGGAGAGAGAAATTTTTAAAGAGGAGAAGAGAATTAAAAAAAAGAAAAAAAAATGAAATTACTCGTGCATACTCGAAGACTCGAGTAGCACTCACTTGCAACGCCCTACTCGAGTGCACTACTCTACTCGAGTAGGCACTCGAGTAATGCGTTAGTGATGCTCTAATCGAGTACCAGGTAAGGCTGCTGCCACTTACTTCTTTCCTATACTTTTGTCATTATGTCATGCATTTTCAGGCAGTAATGTAAAAAATATCACCACAAGATTATATATTCCTGATGAGATATAGAAAGATGGGTAGAGATTTTTCGGTAGATCATTAAGGAAACACGGACTATACCTAGTTTGATCGACCGAAGAAGAACAAAGAAGTAATTGGAATGCTAGAACACGAGAGAAAGACTGTTGCTGTATTGAAAATAAGAGATAGCGTCAGTATTACATGGAGCACGTAGGCTGTTATTTATAGATTACATATGGAGGGTAAAATAGTAAAATCAACACTGGAGCACGCGTCTTGCGTGGTCGGGGGCATAATGGTAAAGTCGCCTTCACGCGGGAGATTTCCCCGCGTTTCTGGTGATTTCTCTGGCAAGCGTGATTCCTCTGGCGAGCATGATTCCTCTGGCGAGCGTGGTTCCTCTGGCGAGTGTGATTCCTCTGGTGGGTGTGATTCCTCTGGCGAGTTTGATTCCTCTGGCGAGGATGATTCTTCTGACGAAAGCTATCTCGTTGCTCCCCGTGCTTCCACTGGTAAAGTCATTCCTCTGCTCCGCACATATTACTCCTCATTAGCTACTCCCCCTAGTCTGGTTGAACCGGGTATTCTTCGTGTTCGACCAGCGAAGTATTGTTAAAGCCAGTGCTGTACTGTTTTCCTTGATCCCTGCAAATCATGAAGACATAAGAGTTCTAATATTGTAAGAAAGCAAAGATAAGCCTTTTCCCCTTGACTTTGGAATTGTAATTCCAAGTTAGATTTCCTTCCTCGTGAAAGGGCGTGTTTATCCCTTTAACCAAAGTGCTGAAATTTCTCTTTAGCATTTTTGCTACTCCCCCCTCTGGTCTGACTAGTTTGCTCTGGAACAAAGTAACCTAGTCAGAGTGTTCATCCGCGTGGATGATGTCATCAGCATTAAATGCCCGTCCCTTCTACAGTGCCTTTTCCGTATCCCAAGATTACTTTTTCAGCCTTCGCGTCCTTTCGCCTCCCCGCAAAAAATCCTCGACCCTTGATTGCTTTTTTAGGGCCACGTGTCGTTCATCCCGTATGGTGGTAGTTGCCCGCGTACGTTACTTAGTCGGTTTTGAATTTTTATCCATTCATCTTCTTCATTATGTTTCCGCACTTACTCGTTTGTTCTCTCAATTCCGGCGATTTTCTTCTTACTGTTCCGGCGATTTTTCTGCGACCCTACCGTTCCAGCCCTTTCTGTCGACTTTAAAGAACTCCCGACCTTAGGTAAATCGCGTGCTCCCTTTCCTGGTATCTGTAATTAGTTATAGCGTAGTGGTATAATTGTTGGTGCTCTGATTGAGCGTGTTAGAAACCCTAGGATTTAAAAATTCTGGCAATGGCCACCACTTCCGTTCCCCAACCCTCGCGGTCGCCTTCTCCCTCTCCCCGAGATTCTTCGTCTTCCTCCCCCCAGCCCCAGGATCTCGTAAACCTTTCTTCCCCCTCCGCCTCACACGATTCTCAGGCTACCCTGAGTCCTTCCCAGCCTAAAAAGAGGACTAAGAAAACACCCCAACCTCCTAAGCCTATTCCCGAGTCTCGCCTTGGTGTCGCGGTGATGGAGAAGATGAGGGACAAGTGTCGTTGTCCCGAAGGCCTAAAATTCATACCCTTCTCCAAAGCCTCGTCGCCCCCAGAAAGACTTCGTGATCATAAAACAGTGGTCATTTGGAAAGCCCAGATAGACGCTGGCCTAAGGCTTCCTACCCCTGCTCTCCTGGTTGAAGTCTGCAACCATTACAGCATTCCTTTTTATCAGGTCACCCCCTCCGCCATCCGGAGGTTATATTCTTTCCACATTCTGTGCCGAGCCCACGGTGTCGGAGACACCGCCAAATTATTCTTTCAGACCCAGTCTCTTCGTATGCAAGGCAGCCCTCTGTACAGTTTTGCTGGCCTTAAGAAATATCCCATCACCTTCCTTTCTTCCCTAAATTCTTTTGACAAAGATTTTTTATACCAATACTGTTACGTGCGCACCCTTATTGGTTCCTGGCGCGATCATGGTGCTCTGGCGCTGGAATGGCATAGCCCACGGACCACCTATAAACCAGCCTCGCCAGATGCCCCCTCCGCTTTTGACCTGGGGGTTATAACCCGACTCAATGCCATAAACAGCGCCCGACCCTTAGATTGTAGATATCTTGCCGAAAACAATTCGGTATTGGCAGCCAATGGTCTGTTTCCCCTGTATCCACAGGCATCAATAGGTAAAAATATGTGTTAGAAAATATATTGACTTTTGTTACCCTGATTCTAACAGTGTAGAATCTTTTATTTGCAGGCATGGCTTGGAGGGCCAAGTGCGGGCTCGATCTGGCTACCGCTGCTTCTCCCACTCGCAGCGGGGGACGTGGCTCGGGAGGCTCTGACTCCCGTACAGGCCCTTTAGAACAACCAACCAGGCCCGAGGTGGACACCTCTCACCCGATGACAGAGACTCCTGGGATGGACACCCCTTCCCAAAGCTTTCGCCCTGGTAAGGGGAAGAACATGGGGGTCCTGCGCACATTCAGCCCGGAGGACCCGGAGGTTGATGTCGGTGGCCTTATTCATAGGCGCAGACGTTCTGGCACCGGTGAAGTATCCGGTGCTGGTGAAGAAGATGTCCTTGTTGTGGACATTACTGACGACGTCCCCTCTCCCGACTCGGTCCCAGAGGTCCCCACTCCCGGGTTCACGAAAAAGAGAAAAAGGGGCTCTCTGATCTCTGTGGGCGAGAAGGAAAAGCAAGAGGGCCTGAAGAAGGCCGGCAAGTCCGTGGAGCCCGCGAAGAAGTCTGCTGGTGGCTCGGGGGCTCTCTCTTCTGCTGCCCAAAAGGGCAAAGGCAAAGTTTCGGCCTCTCCCGCCGAGGAGTCGGCGGTGGCTGTTCCTGGCCCGATTGCACGTCTGTCGGGGTAGGAGTTTGTTGAGGCCCTGTCTTCCCGCGTTCACCCCAAGGACAAGGAGTTGACAGGGAAATTGAAACGAGAGGTTCTGACCAGCCAGCTTGGCCAGTTGGCTCTTCAGGTACCTTGCACTTTATACTTTAATTTAAAGATTAAATTACTAACCTCTTAATTTGTCTGGCGAAACCCGTTTATCTGGCGAGAATTATTTCCCTGTTCTGACATTACCCGCTTTATTTCTCTGCAGATGAATTCCCGGATCTGGGCAGCTATCCAGTGCGTTAACGATTATGATGCATTGGAGAAGGAGATGGAAAAGGAGCAGGCGGAAATAGCCAAGCGCGATGATGATGTTGCCGGCGTAGTGGAGCGTCTTAGCAAAGCTGAGGCGGAGGTTGCCGAGCTGAAGGCCAAGCTGGCGCAGGCAGAGGTGGAGAAAGCCTCCCTAGCCTCTGAACTGGTGATGGTGACTAAAGAAAGTCATGAGAGCCTTGCTAGATTCAAGGCGAGGTATGAAGATGACTACCAGGAGGCCAGGCGTGGCTGGAGGAAAACCTGTGTAAAAGCTCAGAACCGTGGTTACGTCCTGGGGGCTCGGGATCAGCGTCTGGAGTATTTCTTATCTCCACAAGGCCAGCACTTCCTGGGGATGATGTTGGAGGGCACCTTGGTGGCCTTCAAGCAAACTCCCGATTATTTGGAGGGCTTTGGGTCCCTCTTCGCCTATGTGATAAAACAGTCTGCAACAAAGGCGTTGGAGATGGCGGGGGTGGCCCCAGAGCAAATTGCTGCCCTGGACATGCCGGCCTTGATGGAGAACATCAAGGACGAGGATGTGAACCAGCTGATGGGGATCACCGAGAATTCCCCGAGGAAGCCGGAGTGGTGGTACCCGGTTTTGGAAAAGGCCGTTCCCTATTTTGCCTTTGGGGTCGGTTCTGACTCGTTGCCTGCTGCTCCGATGTTCATGCCTGCCTTCTGTGCTTCCCTAAAGGACTTCGTGAACCGGCTGCGAGGTCCAGCTGCCAGCCACACCCGGGGGTTTTCCTAGTACAGCATGGAGCCTCCCCTTCCCTCAGGTATGAAACCTTCAGCCTTCGAGGATTCTGCTTCCTCCTCCTCGGCGGTGGATCAGCTCTTTGTCCTGTACAGAGATGAAACATCATATATACAAGAAGCTGTGAAACTACTGGATGTAGAAGCCCGTCTCCCTAAGGTGAGGGATACTGGCCCGTTGCCGGTGTTTACAGAGTGAGCCTCTTCTGGCCATGTCTCTGCAGCTGTCCTCTCTGCCCCGGTTTCCTCTACTCCTGCTCAAGACTCCTCCATTCCTCCCGCTTGATGGCCCTGATCTCCCCTTTCGATTTGACGAGAACTTTTGTAATTTTTTGTAAAAACTTAGTACTTATTTCTGGTTTTTGATGTATAGCTTGCCTTCTTGGCATTTTCTGAATGAAATTTCTTCACCACTTGTCTCGCCTTTAGACTTTCTGTGCTGATCATGCTTTCCTTCGTGCTTGATGTTATTTTTGTTGCTTGTTGATGTTGAGCTTGCATTCCTGGATCCCCCACTATGATGTATGTTTTTGTAAAGTAGGGTATGATTTCTGTTCTTTGTGGAAGTCTCTATGATTCTTTTGCTGGGAACATCTTTGGTTTGGCCCGCCGTGCTTGTTCCAATCGTTCTTATGATCATCCTCTCTGGGATTTTTCTGACTCATGCTTTGAGGATTTCGCTGACTCTTCGGGCAAGGATTTCGCTGAATCCTCTGGCGAGGATTTCGCTGACTCCTCTGGCGAGGATTTCGCTAGCTCCTCTGGCGAGGATTTCGCTGACTCCTCTGGCGAGGATTTAGCTGCTGCTTCCCATCCGAGCATTCCTTTGCCGCTTCCTATCCAAGCATTCCTTTGCTGCTTCCCATCCAAGCTTGAACACTCTGCGCGGAGCATGGAGGACCCGGGGGGGTGCAACCAACTTTCGCGGCTTACGATTAGATAGTAACCCTCTGCACGGAGCATGGAGGACCCGGGGGGTGCAACCAACTTTCGCGACTTACGATTGAACAGAAATAATACCCTGCACGGAGCATGGAAGACCCGGGGGGTGCAACCAACTTTCGTGGCTTATGGTTGAACAGAAATAATACCCTGCACGGAGCATGGAAGACCCGGGGGTGCAACCAACTTTCGTGGCTTACGGTTGAACAGAAATAATACCCTGCACGGAGCATGGAGGACCCGGGGGTGCAACCAACTTTCATGGCTTAGCGGTTGAACAGAAATAATACCCTGCACGGAGCATGGAGGACCCGGGGGTGAAACCAACTTTCGTGGCTTATGGTTGAACAGAAATAATACCCTGCACGGAGCATGGAAGACCCGGGGGGTGCAACCAACTTTCGTGGCTTACGGTTGAACAGAAATAATACCCTGCACGGAGCATGGAAGACCCGGGGGGTGCAACCAACTTTCGTGGCTTACGGTTGAACATAAAGAATACCCTGCACGGAGCATGGAAGACCCGGGGGGTGCAACCAACTTTCGTGGCTTACGGTTAAGTGTAACCCTCTGCTCTGGTGGCAGTCTGATTCCTTTGCTCTTCCCTTTGTTCGAGCGGTGCCCCTGGTTGTTTATTTTTCCTTTGACTTTCTAAGAAGCAATTCCGCGTTCCATTTCTCTGCGCGGAGCATGGAAGACCCTGGGGGTGCAACCAACTTTCGCGGCTTACGATAGCAATGATTCCTCTGCTTTTCCCTTGACTTGCTAAGAAACAATTTTGAATTTGTAAATTGGGGACTACGGGTATACACCCTACTCCCCCCTCTGGTGACATGTGCAATGCCTCTGCATGAATATGTTAAGTGAAATATGCAATTTGAAAAAATGATAATAAAAAATGAACTAGACAACACCAGGGAATTCCCTAGAACCATGTATCCAATTTTATTGATATCATGGCCCCGAACCTCGTTAAAACCCCTGTGGGGAAAAAAGAGTATTCGGTCTACAAATTGTCGTGTCATCTAAGTAACATGCCTCTGTTCTGGCCTCTGTGCTTGGGTTTCGTTCCTTCGGACTATAAATTGATCCAGGTTACCTGTCCGCACCAAAAGCTCCAACTGATGCTTCAGATGCCCGCAATGTTTGGTAAAATGCCCATAGGCATTGTGATACTCGCATAGTTTGTTGTTAGGTCCCTGTTGGGGCTGCCCATCTCAGTAAGTCCCAGGCGCCTTGAAAAACGGTTGATTCTTGATCAGATGGAAGATCTCATCCGATGTCTTGTTCAAAGGGGTGTACTCGTCGAAACGAGTAACTTCATTCACAGTGCGTTGTTGGCGGTGTGGTCCCTCTGCTTGGGTGGGAGGTACCCTCGGGGGTAATCCTCTGAAAGGGGCCCTATCCTGGTGTTGCTGCCTCTCTGGTGTTTCCTCGGCTTTTTTAGCCTTGTGTTTGTCATTTTCAGCTTTCCTTGCCATCCTGGCATCCTCCAACTGTAAGTATCCCGGTAGTCTAGACATGATATCGTCGAAGTCCCTAGCCGGTCTGATTTGCAGCTCATCAAAGAAGAGCCCTAGCTTTAGCCCTCTGACATAGGCACAATTCTTGATTTGGGATTTCGCCTCTGGCACTTCCAGAGCAGCGAGATTGAACCTGGCAGTATACTCCCGCAAAGTTTCGTTCTGATCTTGTTTAATGTCCATCAGCGAGATGGCTGATTTCCCAACCCTTCGCGAGCTCGCGAACTGTCTCAGAAAACGTACTCGTAAGTCCTCAAACGAATGGATGGAATTTGGGGCAAGCGTCCCAAACCACAGCTGAGCGGGGCCGGTCAACGTGGTGGAGAATATGCGGCATTTGATGCCCTCTGTATACATGTGTAGAGTAACCAGTCCCTCGAATCGGTTGAGGTGTACCTCTGGATCAGTGGTACCATCATAGTCCAGCGAAATAGGTTTGTAGCTTCTGGGCAAAGTATCCGCCAGAATGTCGTCGGAGAACGGACTGCGATTGTTGATGGGGTGGAACCTTGACGTCTTGGCCCTTTTATCCTCCTTATGTCTCCTATGTTCACGACCTTCCTTCGAGGACTCGTGAACGTGGTGGCGCTTGTTACCCTTGTGCCCTGGTCTGCCAGAGGGGTACTCCAGCTCCCATCCCTCTGACCTTTCTATATAACGTGATTTCTCTGAACGATGGGATCTCTCTAACCGATACGACTTCGCTGCTCTGTTTGATTTCTCTGACCTCTGCCCTCTATCGTCCCTCTGGGAGTTCTCCCTCAGTGATCCTTCTAGATCCTGGAGCTGGTGTTTCAATTGCGACACTTGGTCTTTCAGCCGCGCTTTCTCCCTCGGCCTCTCCTCCTCGAACACGGGAGAGATGGATTGACTATCAGATTCGTCGACCCCCTCCTTCCTGACAACGCTATTGAGCCTAACTCGGCTCCCCTCTGGCCTTCTCTCCAGTGCCCTCTCAGCGGGTAGCTTCTGTATTTTCCCCGGTGCCACAGCCTGTTTATTGATTATCGGATTATTTGTCTCCTGAGCAGCGGGAGGTGGGGCCTCAGTGCCCTGCAGCGTGGCCGCTCCTACCAGTGGAACTACAGCGGGGATGGTGGACAGCATAGGAGTGCCCAGCGCCTGACGCATAGTAGCGTAGTTGAGTAGAGCCATCATTTGCTTTGCCAGCCCGAAATTGAGCGGTCCCCCTCCAGACGTAGGGGCCAAGCTTGGCAGATCGGAACCCGGTGTTACCAGAGCAGATCTCTGGGTGTTGACAAATGAGTCGATCCTCCTGTAATGATCGAAATTCCCGATATAAGAAATCCAGAACACCGGCGCGGAGGCCGTTAAAAAATTCCCCCTCAAGATAACTCTATACACTGGGAAATAAACCCAGGGCATAGATTGAAATAACAGAGTACGAATAACAGAGGTTTCCCCTTTGAACCCGTACTGAGATCCAACAGAAGAAACAGAGTGTCAGGAGAGCCAAGGTAAGAAACCCAAGGATAGATATAAACAGAGCAACAACCGAGAAACTCGTTAGCGAAATACGTTAGGCATGATAAAAAAAAAAAGATTATGCGAGGAAACATGAAAATCACTACCCATAATCACCCCGATCGCGCCTTAAAATAACCACGAAACCCACAAATAGCAGAATCAACATAGCAATCACCCAGATTATTAGTAGAACGTGTTAAACAGGGTATAAAACGATGATTAACCGAGAAAACAAGGAAAACACCGATAACTATCACCCTTATACGAAAAACGCCCGTAAATTAACAGCAAAAACCCAGGATAACAAAAACAAAGTATCAATCAACCATTCACCGGTGCCAAACGCTAGATCCGTAAGGAAAACACCCACGACAACAAACGCAGAGTGTCAACCAACAATTCCCCAATATAATACGTCAGATCTGTAAAGAAAACATCAATTCCACGAAGAAAAATTGCAATCGCACATAAATACACACGGATCCCCGATTCACAATTTTCACCACCTTTCCCCATGCACTAAAAAACACAAAAAAACGCGGATCTTAGAAGCTTAAAGACAAATCAGCCCGGAAAACGTGGTTATTGGTTCAAATTCAACTGGGTGACCGAATTATCGGCGCAATTGGTGCCGGCGCGTGCAAATCCGACCACAATTTCGGATCCGCATGCGCCGGCGAACGAAGACTCACATCCTAGCTCAGTTTTTCCCACAGACGGCGCCATTTGATGAGATATAGAAAGATGGGTAGAGATTTTTCGGTAGATCATTAAGGAAACACGGACTATACCTAGTTTGATCGACCGAAGAAGAACAAAGAAGTAATTGGAATGCTAGAACACGAGAGAAAGACTGTTGCTGTATTGAAAATAAGAGATAGCGTCAGTATTACATGGAGCACGTAGGCTGTTATTTATAGATTACACATGGAGGGTAAAATAGTAAAATCAACACTGGAGCACGCGTCTTGCATGGTCGGGAGCATAATGGTAAAGTCGCCTTCACGCGGGAGATTTCCCCGCATTTCTGGTGATTTCTCTGGCAAGCGTGATTCCTCTGGCGAGCATGATTCCTCTGGCGAGTGTGATTCCTCTGGCGAGCGTGGTTCCTCTGGCGAGTGTGATTCCTCTGGTGGGTGTGATTCCTCTGGCGAGTTTGATTCCTCTGGCGAGGATGATTCCTCTGACGAAAGCTATCTCGTTGCTCCCCGTGCTTCCACTGGTAAAGTCATTCCTCTGCTCCGCACATATTACTCCTCATCAATTCCATCACATAGTTGTCTTATATTAACATTTGCTGCCACTTACTTCTTTCCTCTACTTTATTATATAGCCTCTGAATAAAGGAAACTAACTTAATCTTCAACTAAACAGGTCAACTACTGTAACTTAATATAAAATGCACTTACCTAAGTATTTGTATGATTTAGTTGATGAAGAGTCCAGGCTTCTGCATCCTGGACATATGTGTTATATTTGTTAAATGATATTTATTGCTTAATTGTTTGGTGAAGAGTCCAGGCTTCTGCATCCTGGACATATTTGCTTAAATGATATTTAGGTTACATGACTTAATTTATTACCAATTTCTTGCAATTTGACTAGTTATGAATTACTTCTTAGGAGTCGGAAGAAAATGAGTCATAATCGTAGTGGATGTATAAGCGTTTTAGTCAAGATGGTGTTTTAGATCATGATTTTCGAGTTGGGCTTGGGGTAGGGGAGGGTGGGTGGAGGTGGTGAGAAAAATTAAATTTTTTTTGGGGGGTGGGGGGTGGGGGGGTGGGCCGTAGGGGAGGGTGGGTGGAGGTGGCGAGAAAAATTAAATTTTTTTTTGGGTGTGGGGGTGTGGGTGGGGGCGTAGGGTAGGGGAGGGAGAGTGGGTGGAGGTGGCGAGAAAAATTTTAAAAAAAGAAAAAAAATTGGGGGTGGGGGGAGGGGGTAGGTGGGGGCGTGGGGTAAGAGAGAGTGAGTGGTGGTGGCGAGAAAAATTTAAAAAAAAAAAAAAAATTGGGGCTGGGGCGTGGTGGGGAGGGGGTGGGTGGGGGCGTGGGGTAGGGGAGGGTGGGTGGAGGTGGCAAGAAAAATTTTAAAAAAATATTTTTTTTGGGGTTGGGGGGGGGGGGGGGTGGGTGGGGGCGGGGGCGTGGGGTGGGATGGGGTGGGGAGTAAAATTAAAGAAAAAAAATTAATGGTTTCGATCCGAATAAGACTCATTCACTGACATTCTTAGTGTTAAGGGCAAAATTAGAAGATAAAAAAAATATACCTTATGGGAAAATTTTATCACACCTGCAGGTCATGATAATATTATCATGATTTGGGATGAAAATGTAGGAAAAAGGGGCTGCCCCGGAAAATTTTTCCTCCTGTCCGGAGAAAATTTGCTAACAAACAGAAAACATGAAAAAGTCGAAAAATGAGAAAAAATATTTGTTTTTCATCCTTTTCCCACAAAGAGAACGCAGCCCAATTAATTATCGAATGTTTTTTCACAATATCTGATGTGTAGCTATTATTATCATTATCAATATCTCGACTTATTTCCTTAAAAAAAAATCTCGACTAGATGCGTTGGTGTATTCGGGCTTAATATTGTCGTGCCTGAACGGGCTGAGAAAAAGCCCATTTCTTTCGGCCCGTTCGTCAATCTGTTCCAAAAACATGATGATTTTGAAGCAGACCAGCATGACAGGTGTGAGGTGTTTGCTCGTAGCCGTTACAATTTCGAAGATCTCCAAAAAGCCCTTCCTCAATCCTATCCATTGCAACAGTCGCCAAAAATTACCTTAGGGCATTTCGGTCATTCCACAGCACTCCGCCTTCCTCTGTAGAATTCCTCATTCGGTGCAAAGATATCAGAGACCTCTCTCTCTTCACTCTCCACACTCGTCCAGTCTCTCTCTCTCTACTCCAACGATTACTTGTGATTTTCTCTCTCCCTCCGCATCGAGGATCGCGGTGAGCATGGCTTCCTCCTCGTCGGAGCACGCCGCCAAGCCCGAGGAGACCGGCGGCGGAGAAAGCTCGGAAGCGCGCCCGCCGCCTGATCAGCTTCTGCTCTACAGAGGTCTGAAGAAAGCAAAGAAGGAGAGAGGTTGCACGGCGAAAGAGCGAATCAGCAGAATGCCTCCTTGCACGGCCGGCAAACGCAGCTCCATTTATCGAGGGGTCACCAGGTATTCAAATTCGTCGAACATGTGGTGTGCGCTTAGCTTCGTTGAATGTACCGAGTACTCGTGTTGCATATTGTTGTGGTGGATTGAATTAATTTGGTGCACTGATTTAAATTCGGGGAGTAGGAGTTGTAAATGATTGTTGTAAGAGCGAGGTACAGGTTTTGAAGCTGATGCACTGTTGGCTACTGCGTTTTCCTGCTTAGAAGCGTTAGTTCTTTTCATTTTTAATCATTATATGTCGTTGATTTTGCTTTTAATTCGGATTTTATTGTTATGAGACTAGGCATCGTTGGACTGGTCGTTATGAAGCACATCTATGGGATAAAAGTACCTGGAATCAGAACCAAAATAAGAAAGGAAAACAAGGTGAATGAATGCGTGCACATGCGCTAATTGATGTTTCAGTTTTGTGAAACAATGATCTTATCTATCTGTTATTGCTCTGTGCTCTTTTCTTTCATTGCTGGGATACTGGATGCTGGTGCATGGTTGATTGTGCAGTTTACTTGGGTAAGTACTCTGGTCATTTTTGGTGAAGCAGAAAAAGGACTTAGAACTGTGTTGATATTTTCCATACGGAATCACTAGGTGCATATGATGATGAGGAAGCTGCAGCAAGAGCTTATGATTTAGCTGCTCTGAAATACTGGGGCCCTGGAACGCTTATTAATTTCCCGGTATGAAGTTTCTGACTCAGATATAATTGGGTATGGTGATCGAGTATCTGGTTTTGTTTACGTTTATTAACATTGTAGACGGGTAGATGAACTACTTACTTTGTGGCAATTGCATTTTACTTATCTTTACAAACAAATGTGGCTGGACAGGTCACAGATTATGCAAGGGACCTTGAGGAAATGCAAAACGTCTCTAGAGAGGATTATCTAGCATCACTTAGGAGGTCAATATCTGATTTTTGTTGTTTCCGTTCTTAAATGAGTTTAGGTTCTCACATGCCATGTCTTTTGCAGGAAGAGTAGTGGTTTCTCCAGGGGTATCTCCAAATATCGTCCGCTTTCCAGGTACATTTGCACATTTTTGACAAGATTAGCTGGTTTTTGCTCTAATTGGGTCCATCTGCCATCCTTTAAGTTTAAGCTCTGTCTTATAGGAGAGCAAGTGTTGGATACATTATTTAGTGCCCGAATGGGTGAAAAACAGAAGCTCGAGGTTTTATGATTTTTTTCTTTCTTTCTGTAAATTCTTTTCTCAGTAGTCGCTGGGATTCACAATTTGGCCGTACTCCTGGAACCGACTACAACAACAATGCACTTTATGGTGAGACTGACTTTGAATAGGATACAATTGTCCTACTGCTGAATATAAATCTGAGTTTATGCCTTAAGAGGTTTTATTTCTTAATTTCCAAATAAAATGTGTGTTGGCCTAAGTGTGCTGCTATTAAAAGTGCAGGTGATGAAGCGGCCACAGGAAGTGAAAATGCAGGTGTTTATAATGTTGAGAGGAAGATTGATTTGTCAAATTACATCAAGTGGTGGGGTACAAGTAAATCTAGTCTGACCGATTTCCAGTCAAAGGCAGTAGTAGATGAGACAAATCCTGGGGGTTCCGATGATGTTGCTAGTGAACTGAAAGCCCTGGAACGGTCAATCCAGCCCACAGAACCCTATGAAATGCCACGACTTGGTGTCTCTCCGGAAAGATTGAACCATAAAAAGATATCTGCAATGAGTACCTTGTTGAAGTCGGCAGCGTACAAAAGCCTTCAGGAGAGAATCACAAAAAAGCAAGGGAAGGATGAGAATGATGAGAATGAAAACAAAAGCAATATTGATAAAATTGAACTCGGGAAGACTGTTGAGAAATCATGCCATGATGGTGCAAGTGAGAGACGTGATGTTGCATATGGGATAAACGGAGGATTACCTATTCACAGATATCAACTGGCCCCTCTTCTATCTGCTCCCCTTCTTACCAACTATAACAGTATCGACCCATTAACTGACCCCCTTCTTTGGAGCTCTCTCGTCCCAGTTCTTCCTACGGGTTCATCACGTATGAATGAGGTGTGCTTTTCTTTTCTGAGCCTCTCATATATATATATATTCTCCTTGGGAATTTTAGTAACTTGACAATCTTGATTTGCAATGCCATGGATATTCCAATGATATCAGTGAGAACTACATTTTTTGTAAGAACGTGAGAACAATGCACTTTTTTATAAAATTAATGCATTCGCTGTTAAATAATTTAACGCACTCGAAGAAAAATGAATTTTTCGCTCCCTTCAGGACTCGAACCTAGGTGGTGTATACATCTATCAAGATGATGCATCCATTGTAGATCTTCACGATCGAAGGGCTAAGAATGGTTCTTCGTCTCATTTTAGATAAGGGTTCTTATTTGAACCTCCTTCTAGACTATATATATATGCGCTTAAGAACCATGTTCTAGACTATATACCTTAGTTTTTTTCTATCAGAAGTTTAAGATGCATTTTCATGTGCTACAAATTGCTCAGGTACATATGATGTAGTATATGTTTTCTTCAGAGAATATCAACTTAGATCACAATAAACAATCAGGTAGAGAGTATCCGGAAAGGCTGATAATTCCGTTGCCATATAAATTTTACATGGTAATACCATTTGATCGTGCCTTTATACTTGTGGAACCGGTTACTGAGCTTGTATCAATAGTTGTGCTACACACCACTGAAGGTATAACATGTCACGCAGGTAACAAAAAACGAATCTAGCTCGGGTTATACCTTCTTCCAGCAAGGAGAGTAACAACAATTCTCGTGTCATCCAAACTCAAGGTAGAATCCGATCCCTCTAAGGTCTGGTGGCAAATGAAGCGACGTTTTTGGACCTGTACGCATCTGGAGTCGTACGTGCATGTGGCATACAAGCCCCTTCTCGCGTTACCTGTTGAGAATCAGAAATTTAGATCAGTATATGATGGAGTTGTGCATATTTTGGAGGTGTAAATTACTTGGTTTTATCCTTACACGTTTCGCCTATTTGAGGACATACAGTGTAAATAGGCGATTTTTCTTGGCATGTATACAAACGTAGGCAGAGAGTTATGCAGGCCTGCTCAATTTTCCTTTTATTAGAGTGCAATTTTGCACATTTCTTGGTTCTTCCCGACTTGTTGTGTAAACGTCGTAGCGATCTACTGCGTACATCGATATATTGTGTTCATTACTTGGTTGTATAGTTACTTTTTTTGAATGGTAGAGAATCATTCAATGTACCATCTCACATTAATCATTAATGGGCGCCGTCCCATTGTTTCTTCTAATTCTCTTGTGCTTATTTTAGTGTTACACGTGGTTTCAGCGGCAAGATGACGTCGTATATGGTTTGAGCTGCTCCCTCCGCCCCAATAAATGTGGCCACTTTCTTTTCGGCACGGAGATTAAGGAAGTGAGAGTTAAGCTTAAATCATGTGTGGCCCACCTTTTTAATGACTTTATTAGTGAATTAATTACAACTACCTTTTTTACAACCTTTTCCATCTTTTTATATTTCTAACTTTATTTTAATTTTAAAATTGAGATTTTAAATTTAATTTACTTAAATATGGAATTTTAAATTAAAATTGTGGGCATCACAATCTGGAACCATTAAATTTTCGATACACTTCAAGAAATCTGGAATTATTATGGCGGCACACATAAAATCTGAAAATACTTAAACAAAAAATAGAAATCTGGAAATATTTAAACAAAAAAACTGAACAGATACAAAATGGCGGCATAATGAAAAATTTTCATTGAAATGAAATCTGGAGTTTGGGCGCCAGTTTTTACAGTAGAGGGAAACATCAAAATATATTTTCAAATTCCCTCTAATCTCATCTATAAATGAGGGGGGCTGCTACACAACTTCTAGACCCTTCAAAAACTAAAAATCACCAACAATGGTGAACAAAAATCTGTCCAATGCAGAGAGGAACCAAATTGTGCAATATCGTCTTCAAAATCTGAAAAACGGCAAACCAAGGAAAGGAGCCATGAAGGTGGCTGTCACCATCTTCAATTCTTTGCAACGTACGGTGACTCGGCTTTGGGCTGCAGCCAAGAAAAAAAAGGAGAAAGGTGAGCAAATTTATTTAACAAGTGCAAAACCTAATGCTCCTAGAAGGAAAAGAGTTCACGTAGACATAGATCTTATTCAAAGCTTAGAGCTACACAAACGTTCGACAATTCGCAGGCTGGCAGTGGGAATTAATCGCAGCAAAAGCACAGTTTGGCGTTGGGTGAATCAAGTGCTGATCAGAGCCCACACAAGCGCTATTAAGCCTGCTTTGACAACACCTAATAAATTGCTTCGACTACAGTTTTCACTAGAAGCATTGGAGTTTGATCGAATCATGATGGCTTTAAAGTTTAAGGCAATGAACAACACAGTGCACATTGACGAGAAATGGTTCTACATAACAAAGGCTGCACACAAGTTTTACCTAACACCCAGTGAAGGAGATCCTCACCGCACATGCAAGAGTAAGAGCTTCATTGAAAATGTTATGTTTTTGTGTGTTGTTTGCAGGACACATTTTTCAGATGATGGTGAAGTTCTTTTTGATGGGAAGATTGGTATCTTCCCATTCATACAAAAGGTACCAGCTCAAAGAAACAATAAAAACAGGGCAGCGGGGACTTTAGAGACGAAGTCAATTCAGTCCGTGACTAGGGATGGCAGTGGATCTTGGACCCGGTCCAGATCCGTACGGATCTGGATCTCAATTTTTTGGACCCGACGGATATGGATCTGGATCTCAGTTTTGAAAACGGATTTGGATCTGGATCTTGAAATTTTAGATCCGGATCCGGCCCAGATCCGACCCGTGGATCCGTTTTATTATATATATATTTTTTATATTTTATATTTAGTTTACTAATAATATTAACTAAATTAAAAATAATAAATAAATTATATTCAAAAGAATAAAAATTAAAAGTAATTAGATAAAAGTATTTTGTGTTATATTTTTCATGATGGAAATTAGATGTTGTTGATTTTGTGAATTTTTTTTAATTTAATTTAAAAATAGTAGATCCATGGATCTGGACCCGTGGACTCGCGGATCTGACAGATCTGGATCTGGATCCAAAATTTTCAGATCCACGAATCTGGATCTAGTATATGAAAACGGATCTGGATCTGGTATTGGTCAGACCCGGTCCAGATCCGGCCCGTTGCCATCCCTATCCGTGACAAAAGAAGTCATGAAAGACAGTTTCATTAACAAGGTATGGGCTGATCTTAGAGTTTGTATCAATTGTAGGGCTCCTATGCAATCTAAATGCAATTAATTGTATTTTATTTTTGTGAAAATCAAATGCAACACAGCTTCTACCGGCTATAAGAGCTAAGTGGCCCAGAAATGCATCAAAGGTCATATACATTCAGCAGGATAATGTCAAACCTCATATCCAGGACACAGACCCTGATTTTAGGGCTGCTGCCACTGCAGAGGGGTTTGACATACGAATAGTTCATCAACCACCAAATTCACGCGACACAAATGTGAATGACTTGGGGTGGTTTCGAGTTATTCAAAGTATCCAAACAGAATCTGCCTGCTACAATGTTGACCAATTGATCAAGGCAGTGGGGGAATCATACGCACAACTGTCTCCTCACACACTCAACAAGGTTTTTTTGAGTTTACAAGCATGTATGGTGGAAATCATGAAGCAAAAGGGTCACAATGCATACAAGATCCCTCATTTGAAAAAAGATGCACTTACGAGGGCAAATGCACTTCCAAATGACTTACACATGTTCCACTAGAGGTAGTGGAAGAGTGCTTTGCCTATTTGAATGAGAATGCACCAATGCATCTAGTTGAAGGAATGATGGCTAAGATGGGTTATCCACATCAAGAAGGGCTGGTGAATCAGTTTTCAGAGTTAGGAATGTAGATTCCAAAATCTGTTTTTTGTAAAGAAATGCAAGTGAATTTTTGAGATTATGCCCATACATAAAGGGCAAATTTGTTTTTGTAAAGAATGCATGTGAATCACCCAAAATGAAGCTGTTTTTTAGTAGAAACCATATGTGCAGCCTTCTAAATCAATGAAACACCCAATACATCAACACATATGAAGGCACCAGACGGCCTTAAACCTTTATGCACCTAATACAACAACACATATGAAGGCACCAGGCGGCCTTGAGCCATATAAACCCAATACATCAACATATATGAGGCACCAGGCGGCCATGTACCATTAAAATATAATGAAATGCCACTAAGGGGGTGTATTCAATTAGGATTCTACAAGATTTTTTTGTATTTTAGACATATAGAGGTATTTAATCCAGTTTCTTAGAAATCCTTAAAAATCTTGTGGTATTCAATTAGGACTTTTAAGATTCCATCCAAATTTAATGATATTGAAAATTTCATTGACTTCTAAGGATTCTAATTATTGATAGACTTCTTAGGATTTTAAATGCCCTAGTATAAATAAAAAATCCATCCAGAAATCTCTTCTCTCCCCACAAGATTTTAACTGACCACGCCAATTTCACCCCGACCTCTTATTAGATCGAGGCTCCAATTACACCACCGGCCACCAATTTTTGGAGGGTAAGATCTAGTTTGAATTATCATGGTTAGCCTTTCTTTCGAGATTATACTCTGCTAATTCTAAACACAGTCTATCATCAAGCACGCAAACAGTCAGTGCCACTAATTTATCCTCAATTGAATGATGGGAAGACGGAAATTTTGGCATGAATTTTTTATACATACAATATAGTGAAGCTGCAAGAACATAATTAATTTTGAAATTGTACAGAAACTTGTGAAGTGTCGTTGCTACAGATTAATAAAACTGATGCATACCCGCTAAAGTTTGAAGCTTATTTTCTAATCTTTTTTAAATTTTAAAGAACTGACGTTTTATGATAATTGAGCTACATCCTGCTTAGGTCATCATCATTGGATTCCATAATTCTTGAATGCGTATTCTGATATTTGAAAAATTGGCGTCTTTATGCTTTGAATATGCAGGTGATTGGATGACAATCATACCTTGTGGAAATACATGGGTGACCCGGTGGGGAGTTCAGCCTCACTGCATACTAACACCAATTTTTTTGAAACATTGGCAATTTGCTTGTTTTGGACCATTTTGATTTTTCGAATTTGTGACGCCTTGCATATTTTCTTTTCTTTTTTTCATGTTGTGCTTTTTTTTTTAGACCAAACAGAAACATTCAATAAAGCTCAAAGAATGTTTACATCAAAAGATAGAACCAAAGCAGACGAAAGAGAAGAAAAATTACACAAGGCAAAAGAAGCAAGCTTGTCAGCAGCAATGTTTCCTTCTCGGGGCGTCCAGCTGAGCATGGCGTGGCTAAAAGAGTCCATCTCCCTGTTGATATCTCGCAGCATGTTTCCCAGGTAGGAAAGGTCTTCCTCACGCTTAAATAACAACCAATAAAGGGATTGGCTGTCAGTTTCGAAGATAACGTCTTCAACTCCGTTTTCCCGACCTAGATGCATGCCTTCAAGAAGTGCCAAAGCTTCCCCTTCCAGCATCGAGAAATTCCCATGAATGAAGCCGTACCTGCATCCCACCACACCACCATCCTCCGTTGTCATCACCACACCTATCCCAATCCCATTCCCTCCATTCCACGCCACATCACACGAAATCTTCCGCTGTCCTTCTCTATCACAAGTAACAGTGACCGCTTGTGGATGTTGGGTACTAGCACGCAGAGGGGGCTTCCAACCGCTTGATTTGCAATCACCAAACACTCCAGGTGGGAGATTTCCTTTTGCTGAAAAATGAGCATATTTCTCGAGTACCAAATACTCCATGCAAGCGATGCAAAGTGTGCATGAACCTGATGATCTGGACAACTTCGGATCTTCTCAAACCAATCAATAATCAAGCATTCACCGGACATGGGTGGGAGTCGTACGGGAGAAACCGACCACAAGGCCTCCACCCAATCGCAATCCCTAAGAGCATGCTCCAACGTTTCCTCATGTAGGCCACATCTACGACACCAAATATCCACATCAATATTCCGGCTTCGAAGAGCTTTTGCTGTTGGGAGTGCTTAAGCGAGACATTTCCACATAAATAATTTCACTTTCGGAATAACCTCAAGTTTCCAGATCCAGTTCCATAATCCCCCATAAGAGTAGGACGACGAGGCCTCCATTCTCATTTTAATTTCCAAAGCCAATTTGTAACCTCCCCTTAACAGAATAATTATTGAGTTTTCCGTCCGGCCAGAAAGGCTTGTCATTCTCTTGGGGGTTGTGGGGGGTGAATCCGACAATTACGGAAGCGACGTCGGTCACGTCTGGATCGACGGGCACTAGCAACCTGAGACCACAAATAACGTTAGAGCCCTCCGAAGAGCACCGGTGGGGGTGTCGATGGAAGGGCCTCTGACGCTCAAGTTAGTGAACGGATATAAGTATTCAACGTAAATAATGTAACTGAAATGAATAAATGATAAAGGAGAAAATGACAGTAAATGAAATATCCAGAAGATCGGTGACCCCGGAAGTTGAATTAAAGTTGATGAGCGATGTTGAACAAGGGGCGACGAACGTCCGGGCTAGCGGGGCTAGTCGAGCGATCAGAACCCTAGAAAGTTGAAAGCGTGGAGGCAGAACGGGAGAACGGGCGAGCTCCAGGTTGAGAGATCGTAAGTATAAGAATGAATGTCAATGACGGCCTCCTTCGATTGTGTTTGTGAGGTAGTATATATAGGTTATGGGCCTGCGGAGGGATGATTAGGGTTAGGGTTTGTTGGAATGTTCCTTGAAACCCTAACGGTTCCGACTTCTTCGGAGTTCACTTGCCGTAACCTTCGTTTGACCTAGTCAGCCACGTTGACTAGGTTTTCGTAAGCTTATAATCCAGTTTGTATACTTTCGTGTTGAAATGTTTACTATGGCGCTGCTGCTAGAGCAGAGGGATCGCGCCTCTGCAGGAGCAGAGAGATCATGCTGCTGCCAAAGCAGAGGGATCGCGCCTCTGCCAGAGCAGAGGGATCATGTCACTGCCAGAGCAGAGGGATCGCGCCTCTGCCAGAGCAGAGGGATCATGTCGCTGCCAGAGAAGAGGGATCGCGCCTCTGCCAGAGCAGAGGGATCATGTCGCTGCCAGAGCAGAGGGATCGCGCCTCTGCCAGAGCAGAGGGATCATGTCGCTGCCAGAGCGGAGGGATCGCGCTGGGCAGAGTCAGGGTTGCCCATTTGAGGATTTCGCTGACTCCTCTGGCAAGGATTTCGCTGATTCCTCTGGCGAGGGTTTCGCTGATTCCTCTGGCGAGGACTTCGCTGATTCATCTGGCGAGGATTTCGCTGACTCCTCTGGCGAGGACATCGCTGATTCCTCTGGCGAGGATTTCGCTGATTCCTCTGGCGAGGATTTCGCTGACTCCTCTGGTCAGTCGGATTTTATCCACTACAGTTGGTCCCCCACTCCATAGTTGGAATTTTTTCAACTAGGGAGTGCAATTTAACTTGTATAGGGTGCGCATAGAGAGCAGGGCGTTGCCCTTTTCTTTGATTCCCGGCAGTTCGCGTGAAATAGGTGAGCTGGAAAAATGTGGAATTAAATGGTCGGGGTGACATAACACTAGGCATCCTAGACCTGTGGCACTTTCAAAGGCCCGAGATGTATCTAATGGCGTTGGACGTTACGGTGGTAATGAATCATAAATGAATAGATATAGAATCAATCGGCGAATTGTTGTTGAACCGCGAATTGTACCTAGTGTTTGATTGGAAAGGTGAAAAAGGGTAATTGGATTGTTGAGAGTAGGGGTGTCTATTCAGGTCGGAGCGGGTACCCTACCCGAATTTTACGGGTACCCGACCCCGATTTTCCTGCCAATGAAGCACCCGACCCCGACCCGCTGGCTGTAGTCGGGTACCCTAATACCCGACGCGGGTACCCGTTGCGGGTATTAGGGTACCCGCATACCCGAACACAACAAATTGCAGAATCTTGTTTAGGTTTCTTCCTATCAGAAATTCTTCCCAAACTCCATGATCGAATCAATGCAAAAGAAATTGTAGAAACTTACTCAAAATATTAAAAAAATATAAAAACACAATTTATGACAATTTGACAAACTAAAACACAAATCATATTGACTAAGAAATCAAATTTAAAAACCACCGATTAACAAGCAGTAAGCTTGCTCAAAATATTAGAGATTCAGAAACAAGTCAACAACAAAGCTATTATTTATCTTCCTACCAAAACTAATTGTTGTCGGCAATTGGACTGGAGAGGCTGACGCCGCGCTGTGTGGACAGGGCGTCGGGGACTCAGGGTGGAGCCACGGGGCTGGGGCTGGGGCTAGGCGACTGGTGGGGTGGCGCCGGGTGTCGAGGTGACGGGACTCGGCGACGGCAGATAAGGAATAGGGATTGAGAGTCAAGACTCAAAACTTAGAATTTTGAGAAAGGAAAATGGGAGTTGGGGATTCAGACGTCTCAGACTCTCAAATTGAGATAAAAATGGATGATAATTTAATTACAATATTAAAAATGTGTATATATATATATATAATATTAAATTAATAAATTATTTAAAAAATCGGGTATTCGGGTATACCCGCATACCCGACGGGTATACCCGATACCCGATATTTTCACTAACTTAATACCCGATCCCGTCCCGCATTCCCGATTTTATCGGGTAACGGGTACCCAATACCCGCTCGGGTGACGGGTCGGGTCGGGTATATCCGCTACCCGCTTCCCGGATTGACACCCCTAGTTGAGAGCACAAGAGTAAATTGCTGTAGTGTTGCAAGCTAAGATAGCGTAGGTTTCAGATTACGTGTACATGGCTATTTATAAACCCATACTGGGGGTAAAATAGTAAATTCGTTGCTAAAACACGCGCCTCGCGTGGTCGGGGGCATAAGAGTAAATTTGCCCCTAGGCGGGAGATTTCCCCGCTCTTTTGGTGATCTTTTCGGCGAAGGCCGTTTCTCTGACACGAGCCATTCCTCTGGCGAGTGCGATTTCTCTGACAAGAGCCATTTCTCTGGCGAAGGCCATTTCTCTGGCGAATGTGATTTCTCTGGCAAGAGCCATTTCTATGGCGAAGGCCATTTCTCTGGCGAAGGCCATTTCTCTGACACGAGCCATTCCTCTGGCGAGTGTGATTTCTCTAGCAAGAGCTATTTCTCTGGCGAGAGCCATTTCTCTGGCAAGGGCCATTTGTCTGGCGAATGTGATTTCTCTGGCAAGAGCCATTTCTATGGCGAAGGCCATTTCTCTGGCACGAGCCATTTCTCTGGCGAAGCGAAAAAATTTTCAGTTTGGGAAGGGCGCGCTTTGCGCTGATGGACACGACGGGTCTTTATTTCAGGTTTTGCGTAAAATGGGCTTGTGCCTTGTATATGTAAGTTCTTCCCCCCATTTAGACTTAGTTGTTGAAACTTAAGTCTAAATTCAGGACGTTCGGGGTGGGACAGGCTTGCGTCTTTTAAATGAAGTTTTCTTCCCCCCATTTAGACTTAGTTGTTTAAACTAAGTCTAAATTCAAGAAGTTCGGGGTGAGATGGGCGTGAGCCTTTGACATAAAAATTTTATCCTCCCCATTTAGACTTAGTTGATAAACTTAAGGCTAAATTCAAGGTGTTTGGGGCGATACGGGCTTGCGCCTTTTACATTTAAAGTTTTTCCCCCTGGGTGTGGAGGGGGAGGTGACAAAAACAAGAGTCATTCCGCTTCGCTGCATTGTTTATTACTTAGCACTTTATTTGTTTAGGTGCTTCTGGACATGTCTGCCTCTTTTATGTTGAATGGGTCGAGTAGTGAAAATTATAGATCGTCGGCCGATGACACAAGCTGTGTAGATGGTGTGATGAGGAACACGATTCATGATTGGCGTGGTATGGTTATTTTTTAATCTGGAATTGGTGAAAATCGTTCCGGACCGCTTGAAGGTAGTATTCACGCGTACAAGCTGGGAGATAGGAGTCCGAAATTTGTTATCACATTTGACAAGTTGGATGAAATTCGTGCTGCTTATGTTATTCCTTCTTGCGCCAATCTGGCTACGCTCCATCTGATTCGGAAAGGCCCAATTGGTTTTATGTTTTAGCGAAGATGAGCGTCATTGCTGTAATATTTTGACCGACGCGAACTTACGAGCTAGCTCTTTGTGGAGCCGCGTTCCTCCAGGTATTGCTTATTCAATAATTCTACCTTATTCCAACTTGTCGTCAATATAACTAAGTGTTTTCATTTTGATGTAGATCACAGGATGTCGAAGCTGTATGTTCCTCTATTGCTTAGAAAGAGCGCTGCCATGGAGGTGATCCGCAAGAGTAGGAAGAAGGCTGCCAGCTCGGGTGGCGTGGTTACGGATGATGTTGCTACAATGTGTGTTCCGCACTCATCTCGTGCCCCAGCTTGCAAGAGGAGGTTTGCTGAAGTCGATCTTACCTTATCTGATCAGACGGACGATTTCATCAACTTGTCATTTTCAAACGTGTCTGCACATTCCCAGCCTGGATCTGTCCGTGGGGTAGCCAAACAGTTATTACTCCCAAGTGATAGGGATTACTTGAAAAAGAAGGGTGATGGAGACGTTGCTAGTGATCTCTTCGATCAACTTTTTTGGTAAGTATGTTCAAGTGTAGATTTGTTGACATGAATTTTTTAATTTTCAACTTGTTGCAATTTTGTGTTTGTTGTAGAGTGTGCAGAAAGCTGCCTTCCTCATGGAGAGAACTCTTGCTATGGTGGCAGAGCTTGATTAGTTGAGGGCTGAACAAGCTAATTAGCAAGACAAGATGACAGCCGTCAATAAGGCACATGATAAGGCCGATAGAAACGTCAAGAAATTGGAGTCTGCCAAATTGGAGGATGCTCGTCGGTTGGAGCGAGCTGCAGCGGACTGCAAGGAACTCGAAGCCAAAGTTATTGCGTTGGAGCGACAAATCCTCATTACAAGCTATAAGTTGGAGGTTCAAGTTCGGGGCGAGATGGCCTTGGCGTATCTCAAAAATCAGCCTCCCAAGACTTGGGATGTCCAGCAGTACGTTGATGAGTTCAATGAGTGGAAGGCTGGCAAGGAGGAGCAGGAGACGCAGCTTGCTAGCAACTTTGCTGGGATGACCACTGGAGACGACCATCCTTAGGCGGGGGAGTGACTCCTTGATGCGGGGAAGAGACATCTTGTAATTTTTCTTGTATTGCCTGTTTGAGACTTGACTACTTGACTGACTGCTCGTATTGGTATGCCTCCAGCTTGAACTTTAGATTATTGGGTCGGTTCAAGCTGTCTCTCTTATTATTATTTGTGAACTCTTGGGGAGTCAACATCGCTAACTATTTGTGAGGTTTGGCTTATTCTATGAATTGATGTGGTTTCCTTATATCTTGTCTCACCATATTTGCATACGAATTTGTTGAAAGCATATGTGTTCATACGTTTGAATATCTCATTCGATGAAGTAAAAAACCTTATTCAAATCACGACTTCAGTATCGTGTGGATTGGTGCAACATATTGCAGATTGTATATTTGAAAAAACAATAATATGTCGAAGAGATGAATAGACGTAACTTATCCTTATATCTTTATTTCGTTGCGCTAGCCTGGACCCGATGTTGGAGAATTTATTGGATTTGAGCAAGGCCAGGCTGGATTTTGATTTTATTTGGTTATCCAAGTTGGAATCGGCTGACGTTGGCCAACTTGTGATTTTGACTTGGGCGAATTGTGTCCCATCTTGGTGTGTTAGCTGATTTAATGCTTTCATGTAGCATGCTAACTTGGAATTATTTTTTGAAGCAAAATATGAAATCGTAGAGTTGTTGGCTCTAAATTGTCCAAGTCAAGTATTTGAAATTGAAGCAAACTGGAATTCATTATATTTTGGTCGTACTGACTTCGACCAACTGTGGCTAGTACCATGTGGACATTTGAACAAGTGGCTAATTCTAGCTTTAAAAAAGATAAATATTTACAAACTTTTTGACTATCTCGTTGATTGCTCCAAGCTGGGTGGTTCGTTCAACTGGATGACTAGAGACCAATGGTCTTGAATTTCATGTTGTGATGATGTTTCTTTCCTTAGTGATACAGGTTGATCTTGTCCGTGTAGAGGAGTCATCATTGGCGACTTGTATCTAGCAAGGTGCTAACGTCGCGGGACAGGCTGAGACACGTCGATTTGAGGTTGGTGGCAGCACTCCGGAGAGTTTCCTACCTACATCTGGCGAGGATCAAACCAAATGTAGTTTTTGGGCCAGATTGTGCTCCGTAGAGTTGCCTACGCCATTTGACGGGATCAAGAGTGATGTAGTTCCGGGTGGCGATCTGGGCGGCTAGGTCAGCCTGAGTAGCCACATGGGGTGCATCAGGAGTTTCAGATTCGTCACAACCGTCAGACATGATTGATGCTCGTAGAGATCTAAGGAAAGTGCGTTGATTCGCTTGATTGCTAGGGCCCCACGGTGGGCGCCAAATTGTGGGGGGTGAATCCGACAATTACGGAAGCGACGTCGGTCACGTCTGGATCGACGGGCACTAGCAACCTGAGACCCCAAATAACGTTAGAGCCCTCCGAAGAGCACCGGTGGGGGTGTCGATGGAAGGGCCTCCGACGCTCAACTCAGTGAACGGATATAAGTATTCAACGTAAATAACGTAACTGAAATGAATAAATGATAAAGGAGAAAACGACAGTAAATGAAATATCCGGAAGATCGGTGACCCCGGAAGTTGAATTAAAGTTGATGAGGCGACGAACGTCCGGGCTAGCGGGGCTAGTCGAGCGATCGGAACCCTAGAAAGTTGAAAGCGTGGAGGCAGAACGGGAGAACGGGCGAGCTCCAGGTTGAGAGATCGTAAGTATAAGAATGTTCCTTGAAACCCTAACGGTTCCGACTTCTTCGGAGTTCACTTGCCGTAACCTTCGTTTGACCTAGTCAGCCACGTTGACTAGGTTTTCGTAAGCTTATAATCCAGTTTGTATACTTTCGTGTTGAAATGTTTACTATGGCGCTGCTGCTAGAGCAGAGGGGTCGCGCCTCTGCAGGAGCAGAGAGATCATGCTACTGCCAAAGCAGAGGGATCGCGCCTCTGCCAGAGCAGAGGGATCATGTCGCTGCCAGAGCAGAGGGATCGCGCCTCTGCCAGAGCAGAGGGATCATGTCGCTGCCAGAGCAAAGGGATCGCGCATCTGCCAGAGCAGAGGGATCATGTCGCTGCCAGAGCGGAGGGATCGCGCTGGGCAGAGTCAGGGTTGCCCATTTGAGGATTTCGCTGACTCCTCTGGCAAGGATTTCGCTGATTCCTCTGGCGAGGGTTTCGCTGATTCCTCTGGCGAGGACTTCGCTGATTCCTCTGGCGAGGATTTCGCTGACTCCTCTGGCGAGGACTTCGCTGATTCCTCTGGCGAGGATTTCGCTGACTCCTCTGGCGAGGATTTTGCTGACTCATCTGGTCAGTCGGATTTTATCCACTACAGGGGTTACCACGAAGTTGGGCCATCACTCTCCACCGATCCTCTCCAACCAACGTCTCCTCCAGTTTTCCCATATCCCACAAGCGTCCATCATTCTCTAGCAGCTGCGCAACAGATATGAGCTTCGCCTCATCAGCCACCTTCGCCACCTCAAAACCACCATTCCATTTTGGTAACCATGGATCCTTGCCAATTCGAATGCGTTCTCCATTACCCAACTTCCAAGCCACTCCAACTTCAAGTAATTTTCTGCCCACTAGAATGCTTTTCCAAACAAAAGATGGATTATGAGCATTTCTAGCAAGGAGCAAATCATTACGTGGGTAGTACCGGGCCTTAAAAGAGCGAGCAATCAGCGAATTCTCATTGGTTAGAAGCCTCCATGCTTGTTTCGCAAGCATTGCTTGATTAAAAAGACTTATATCTCTGAAGCCTAAACCTCCATCCCCCTTTGCCATGCATAACTTTTTCCAGCTCTTCCAATGAATGCGCCTCTCATCATGCTTCTGCCCCCAAAAAAAGTTTGCCGCCACACTATTGAGACGCTGACAAATTTGGTCCGGAATAGCGAAACAACTCATAAGGTAGGAAGGTATCGATTGAAGAACTGATTTAATTAGCACCATCTTCCCTGCTCCAGAGAGAAATCTTCTCTTCCAATCCTTCGCTTTCTTCCTCACTCTATCCACCAACATTTGGAAAATCTCGCACTTTGACCTCCCCACAGTACTTGGGATCCCCAAGTAAGTGGATCTCTGTCCACTACGGCTCACCCCCATAAGATCAGCCAACTCAATCTGCAATATTTCAGGAACGCCGCTACTGAAAGATATGGTGGATTTGTCAAGATTAACCTTCTGACCCGAGACAGACTCATACCTGCGTAAAGTCTCCCCCACAACCTCCACCTCTCTAACTGTACTCCGCCCAAAAATATTGCAGTCGTCTGCGAAGAGAAGGTGGCTCACCCTTGGAGCCGAACGGCATAAGCGAGCACCATGTAGCAAGTTTTGTGTTTCAGCACGACGGAGCAAACCTGACAACGCCTCAGCACAGAAGAGGAATAAAAAAGGAGACAGGGGATCGCCTTGCCTCAATCCACGGCTTGGTTCAAAGGTTTCACCTGGAAAACCATTGACAACCATTGACAAGAACCCGAAAAGACACAGATGTGCTTTGTTAGTGACTTATTTGGTGATGTTTAGCTTTGCCATTACAATTTCTAGTGAAAAAGTCTATGAAAACAATCTAATAGAATTTGCTAGACTCTACATAGAATTCATGGAATTAGTAAAATCCATAAGAATCCATGAATTTTAAAAAGTCTGTCAAAATCCTGTAGAATCCTAATTGAATACACCCAGTAAATGCTAAAATATTTTTGAACATTCAACCCTAAAACAAATAAATTTATCTTTTACTAATTATTATACTCCATGTGGCAATACATATTCTCACTACCTCATCCATCCACAATTCTACGTAGCACTTTTAAATATTTTTGTTCCTATTTTACTAAATCATTCATTTTACACCTTAATTCTAAATTTAATTCTAATCACGATAATATTAAACTTATCTTTAAGCCAAATGGAGGAATCTCAGTTTTTCTGAAGTATATTTACATCATTTCTCCCTCAAAAATCTTTCTTTGATTTGTTTAGTAGCGAATCGAAATTCGAATTTTATTTACCGAATACTTTGAGGCTCACGAGCTTAATCGAGCCTATACGAACTTTCTAAATTTATATTTATATTCAAAATATTGATTATTTTCTTTTGAAATAAATTATTTGATTCAAAATAATAAATATATTAATTATTTTTTTATTACAAACAGAATTAATTAAAGATATAATACAATTACTATTATTAATTTTAATGGATAAATATAAGTTGTAATCCCTCCGTCCCATTCCAATTGGTTCAATTTTTTACCAAACGAGCCTAGTTAACAAGCTAAGTAGGCTATCAAACTGGGCCGAAATCTATTCTGATTTCCGAACTTGAACTACCCAATACCTGCCGCTTTCCCTTTTTCTCTAGAGAACAGCGCAGCGACAGTCTTCATCGGTTCCTTCCTCCCCCTGCCCCACACAGCAGCGCCGGCGCGGCTGCTTCCCCTCCGTCCTCGACAGCTCCTGCTTCACAGGCGCAGCCACACAAAACGCACCGCCTCCTCTCTCCCTTCTTCCCCTTCGCCGCCAGCGGCATCGCCCGCCGACTGCGCTGCGCCTCGGCCTCCCCTCGTCGCCGCAACGCCACCCCGCCACCCCTATTGCTTAATAGTTCGCTTACTCATCAAGCATTTTCTGATTTTTGTATATACGGTTAGTCTGCTTATGAATCTATTAGTGCATATCTTTAATCTATTAATCTTCATCTTATCTTATGAACCTGCCTATAAATCTATGGTATACAACAAAGCATATGTGTGTAAATCCCAATTGTCTATCGGTGATTTATGGTGTGTTTTTGAATTTTTGTCACAGAAGCAGTCGATCCCTCACTGATTGAATTTTGGAAAAAGAAAAAGGAACCGACCGAAACCGATCGGTTTTGGCCGGTTCGGTTTAGGTTGGTTTTTCAGTTTGATTCAGTTGGTTCGGTGCCTGTTTCTATCGGTTCGGTTTCGGTTTCGGTTTTCTTAAATTAGTGTCGATCGATTCGGTTTTGAACAGATGCATATGCCTATTCTCCACACAGCAAAACCCAAGGGAAAATAGTCGAAGAATTCTGTTCATTGTTCGAATGGGGAAAAATTAACAAACCGATAGTACGTAATGCGATTAACGCATCATTGTCGAATAGGATTTTCATCAATCTTATCGCAAGATTCATGGTCTCATAGCCGGTTTCTCTATTCAGCCAAACAATCGTATGATTTTCATTATACGGAGGAGGTCTTGGCGTCCCATATCGCGCCGCTTCTAGAACATAAGAATTCCTCTCATTCTCTTCAACTAACGCAGCAAATACACGCCCAATTTACAGTTAATGGGCTCCTCAACAAGGGTATTCTGGGGACGAGGATTCTGGGCGTGTACATCACGTGCAACAATTATTTCGATGCTAAGAAACTATTTTGGCAGCTTAATCTGCGCTATGCGTCCCCTTGGAATTGGATGATTAGAGGGTTTACGCAGATGGGTCGTTATGATTATGGGGTATTGTTTTATTTCAAGATGCTCAGTTACGGTACCAATCCTGATAAATACACTTTCCCTTATCTGATTAAAGCTTGCGGTGGTCTGCGTGCTGTTGATTTAGTGAAATATGTTCATGGGATGATAAAAGATTTGGGATTTGAGCTGGATGTCTATGTGGGTAGTGCTTTGGTCAACTTCTATACTGAGAATGATTGTTTGGATAATGCGCGGAACGTGTTTGATAAATTGCCTCAAAGGGATGTTGTGTTGTGGAATGGGATGCTTAATGGTTATTTGAAATTCGAAGGTCTTGAAGGTAATTTGATTGGCTTGTTTGAGCAAATGAGGAAAGGTGAAGTGGAGCCCAATGCTGTGACTTATACTTGTATTCTCAAACTATGTGGCTTGAAATCAATGTTGAAGTTGGGAGCTCAGGTTCATGGTTTGGTCATGAGGTGTGGCTTGGATATGCAGCCTTCAGTAGCCAACACCTTGGTCGCGTTGTATGCAAAGTGCTGTTGCCTTTCTGATGCGCGGAAGCTGTTTGAGCTCGTTGAGCAAGCTAATCTTGTCACCTGGAACACTATGATTGGTGGGTTTGTTCAGAACGGCTTCATGAACGAGGCTCTGGATTTGTTTCGAGGATTGATGTGCTCAGATGTCAAACCAGACTCAGTAACTTTTGCAAGCTTGCTCCCTTTGGTTCCTGAATTAAACCATCTGAATCTGGGGAAGGAAATTCACTGCTACATTGTCAGAAACGCGGTCTGTGTTGATTTGTTCTTGACGAATGCTCTTATAGATATGTATTTCAAGTGCAAAGATGCGGATATGGCGCGCAAGGTCTTTGAACAGAGCTCCGCTATGGACATTGTCATCTGCACTGCAATGATCTCAGGGCTTGCTCTCAATGGGATGAACGGTGATGCTTTGGAAATTTTCCGATGCTTGGTTAGTAAGAAGATGGCGCCCAATGCTGTCACGTTTGCAAGCACTCTACCGGCTTGTGCAGGCTTGACAGCCTTGGCATTAGGTAAAGAGCTGCACGGTAACATTATTAGGAGAGGGCTCGAAGGAAGGTGTTACATTGGAAGCGCGTTAACTGACATGTATGCTAAATGTGGAAGGCTAGATCTTGGGCATCGAGTGTTTGTTAGGACCCAAGAACGCGATTCTGTCTGTTGGAACTCGATTATCATGAACTGCAGCCAGAATGGGAAACCGGAAGTGGCCATGGAGATTTTCCGCGACATGGGATTGGAAGGAGCCAGTTACGACTGTGTCAGCATATCAGCAGCGCTCTCTGCTTGTGCAAGTTTGTCGTCTCTGCGCCATGGGAAAGAGCTGCATGGTTTCATGGTGAGAGGTGGATTTGACTTGGATCTCTTTGCTAGTAGTGCGTTGATAGATGTGTATGCTAAATGTGGCAACTTGGAGTTGGCGCAGCGTGTTTTTGATGTGATGGAGTCGAGAAATGAGGTGTCTTGGAACAGCATCATCGCTGCTTATGGCAATCACGGCCATCTACACCAATGCTTGGCCCTGTTCAATGCAATGGAAGGCGAGGGGTACGAGCCTGATTCAGTGACGTTTCTTGCAATAATGTCTGCTTGTGGCCACACAGGGGAAGTTGAACAAGGCAAGCGCTACTTCAACTTGATGATCCAAGAATACGAAATCCCGGCAAGGAGGGAGCATTACGCATGCTTGATTGATATGTTGGGCCGTGCAGGCCGTGTGGGGGAAGCCTTGAAAGTGATGGGAGCCATGCCTTTTAGTCCAGACGCGGGCGTGTGGGGAGCACTACTCGGTGCCTGCAGAATCCATGGCGAAGTTGAGCTGGCAGAAGTGGCCTCGGAGCATCTTTTCCGGCTGGACCCACAGAACTCCGGCTACTACATGCTGCTGTCGAATTTACATGCGGATTCGGGAACATGGGGCAGGGTTGATGAGATTCGCGGCATCATGAAAGAAAGAGGAGTGCAGAAAATACCAGGTTACAGCTGGATTCAAGTCAACAACTTCAACCATGTGTTTGCAGCTGCAGATAAGAATCACCCACATGCTAGTCAGATTTATTGCTTACTCGATCATCTTCTAGTGGAGCTCCAGGATGAAGGATATTTTGTTCCATTTTTGAAGTTTGAATTGTAAAGATTGTTTGATCATGAGTTAAGCTGAAGAAGTTTTTATTGATCTGCAGCTGCACTCATGTTTTTTGTTCTCAATTGGCAATACTTGTTCCACAACAACAATTTTAAAACGTCTCCTCTCCTAGTTTGTGTCATATACAAGAAACTAAACTCATGTTTCTTATATATACTCATCAAACTGGAGATTGTTTTGGAAACCAGCGGATCAACAGTTGTGGCCTTCATGACTTTTGCAACTTACTTATCACCAGCATTGACAAATGGCAGTCATCTTCAAGGCCAGTAATTTATTGCTTTGTCTTTGTAGTGAATCAACTCTCCTTTTGTTGTGTATTAGGTTCAAATTTTCTGTCTTTTTGGTGTGAAATTAGCAAGTTTTTGGTGTAAATTTTCCCTCCAATAAACATGACATCTCGTTTATGTATTGATTTCCAACGGTTTGCAGATTCTGTATTGATTTCGAATTCTATGGAATTTATTTTTATTATTCTTTTACTCAAGAATTAATAAAATTCCATTTTAAATATTTGAATTTAACACATGATAATTAAAGAACTAATCATCCAATTAAGTAACATAACAATACGATAAAAATAGTTTCTTTCTCAATCCATAACACAATCACCAAACATTTATTATAACTAGTACGTTCTCCACGGGCCACGATATATTTATTTATTTTTATAATTTTAAATTATGTAATAATGTAAAATTTTCATTATTTATGAGTTAGATTAATTGGTAACAAAAAAATTATGTTAATTTAAATATTAATAACAATATTACCAACTTAATGAGTATAATTGGAACAATACAGAGAAGATTAGCATGGTCCCTGCTTAAGGATGACACGCATATATAAATCGAGAAATGGTCAATGAGTATTTTATACCAATTGAATACGTATATTAATTATTAAATTTATAGATTGCAAAGCAAATAATTTAAGTCAATCTCATTTATCAAACAAATAACACTAAACCATCAATATTACTCCATCCGTCCATTAATTCAAGGCCTACTTGCCTTTTTAGTCCGTCCATCAACTCAAGGCCTATCTATTTTTAGTAACTTTTTATTTATTTTTTAATTGGTGGGTCCCAATAAACAATATACTTATTCTCCACTCAACTAATAAACAATACATTTTGTGGGTCCCTTTCTCCACTCAACTAATAAAAATACATTTTTTCTTAAAACCCGTGTTTTGCCTCCTAGGCCTTGAATTAGTGGACGGAGGGAGTATAAAATTAATCGTCGTCATTTAATATAGTAATTTTGGACTCTTAAAAGTCTAAACTGTATTATTATTAAAAGTTCGTATTTAAATAGTTCAAAATTAATTAAAAAATTAGGAAAAAATACGAATGATATAAAAAAGAAAATATAACAAAAAATACGTTTATGTAAATAAATAAATAATTTGTACACATAATTAACTAAATCTATATAATATTTTAATTCTAGTATTAAGATACATAACTAACTTTTTATTTACAAATTCATATTAAAATTAATACAAATTTCCTTCTCCTTAACTGCAATAAAACTATTGTAATATAAAAATATTTAAATTTAAAAAAATTATAATTAAACAATCATATAAATTATTTTGAAAGGAAAAAAATGACATCTACATATTTTTTTCACCAATAAACAAAAACGAAATGAAAAAAGAGTATGGGATTCAACATTAAAGATAAATGAGAGCGAATAAAAATTAATTTTGACACTTTAAACTATCATAACTTATTTATTTTAAATTTATTTTTATATTTTTTTACATCAAATTAAAGATATTTTCATAATCTTTAATTTAACATTTATATTAAATATTTTTTTCATGAATCAAAATTAATGATTTTTCAAAATAATTAAAATATAAAAAAGAAAAAGGAAGATAGAAAATTTGGAGGGAAAAAATACGAGGATAGAGAAAAATTGAAGGTAATAGACTCCTCTTTTATATTATATATAGATTTTTCATTTTGTGAATGTTTCTGAGTTACTTTGGTAGCATTATTGATCCCCTTGTTACTAATTGGAAAAGTAACTTCAGATTCATACGTTCATATCTCTCTCTCTCTCTCTCTCTCTATATATATATATATATATATATATATATATATATATATAGGGGCGCGCTCCAGTGAGACCCTCTATTTTTCGTGTAACATGAGTACAATGAATAAGACATACTCCCTCCGTCCCAAACGAAATGTCATGTTTTCCTTTTTGGGCTGTCCCAAACGAAATATCTTGTTTCCTTTTTTGGCAATACACTCTCTCTCTATACTTAATATTTAAATAATTTTCACCAACCCACTTTATCTACTTTATACACATTTCTTAATCTCCGTGCCGAAAAGAAATAGAACATTTCATTTGGGACGGAGGGAATATAATACTAATGAACAAAACGTATATCTAATGAACAAGATGTATATACTGATGAAAAATAAAATTTAAAAAATTCGTAATGAATAAGACATATATACTAATGAACAGGGCCGTATATACTGATGAACAATGCAGTATATACTGATGAATAACAAAATTTAAAATATTCTGCTCCCTCCAGGATTCGAACCCTGCTAAAAAAATCACCCTCCAGATACAATATCAGCCATAGGATTGATAAAATAAACACCCCAGATCGTGCCCTAGATCTCACTAAAATTAGGGGGTCTCATTGGAGCGGCCCCCTATATATATATATATATATGGAAGAGTTCTATTGAGAAGTACAAATAATTTGAGAAGTGAAAAATCATCCAAGTCGTTTATTTTCGAAAATTTGATGGCTATAAGCAGCCCAGATTTATGCGTGTGAATTATATTATAAGGATACAATTGTAAAACTCATATACACGCTAACCAATTCTTGCTATAATTAACGGATATCAAATCTCTCAATTTATGGCAGATTTTCATATATATCAATATTATCTTACGGTGTTCTATTTTATTTTTTGTTCTAATAATATTAAATCGACAGTCAGTATTGGTTTTTTATTATTCTGCTGCTTGTTTGTGTAAGTTCATTACAATTTCATTAGAATACGTTGTGTGTAAGTTCATTATAATTTTGAAGATGTTCATTAGAATATGTAGTGTAAGTTCATTACAATTTTGAAGATGTTCATTATAATACTTCCTCCGTCCCACTTCAATTGGCACACTTACCTTTTTTGTTTGTCCCACTTTAATTGGCACCTCCTAAAATAGTACGTGGTCCCTACTTTCTCTACTCACATAAAATAAGTGGACCCTGCCTACTTTACACTCTTAACCCTTTATTCTTAATCTCCGTGCCCAACTCAAAAGTACCAATTGAAGTGGGACGAAGGGAGTATCGTGTAAGTTCAGCTAGCACTTCACATTCACCTGCAAAATATTAAGTTTTTACGTCACCAATATAAAACTTGGATATTCAAAATAACTACTCCCTCCGTCCCTGAAATAAATTCATCTTTTTTTCCTTTTTGGGACGTTCCTCAAATAAGCTCCTCTTTCTTTCTTTCCATTTTTGGACAACTATCTCACCACTAATAATACTTTATTTATTCTTACTTTTCAGTTTTTCACCACTCTCAATACTAATTATAACACCTTTTCACCTTTTTACCAATTTCAATACTAATTATAACACATTTTTCTCTACTATCAATACACTTTACAACTTTTCCTTAAAATCCGTGCCGTCCCCAAAGAGGAACTTATTTCAGGGACGAAGGGAGTATTTATATTCCAGTCTCGTCGAACTTGGTTCATATTTTGTTGAACTTATCCATTACTGTAATGAACTTTAATTGGTTTTTATTCAACTTATTTTATAGTGTAATGAGTAATCGAATAGGAGCTTAAGTGGGCTCCCTTCGTCGGCTCATTTCTGCGCCAACCAGCCACTAGGCCGTGAGCTGTCAACACGTAGCCATTCCTTCATTTTCAGGCTACCACTGTCACGAATCGAAAAGCCGAAATACTTTCTCCATCTCCCCAACCAACGGCCGCAACATCCTTTGGAAACCAACGTCGTATTCCCGATGTAGCAACCGACCGATTTACGGCCTCTGTTTCTCTCTCTCCCTACTGTAACAGAGAGTCAAGAAACCATCATCGTGTAGTCCATTCTTCCACGCACACAGACGGCTAAGCCGAGAGCCTCCATGGCCTAACACCATCGCGAAACGACGACAGAAAAATCACTCGGCGAGCAACATTTGTCATTTAAGAATTAAATCAAAAAATTACCTTCTTCTTTAGATTGATCCATGAAGTTTTCCACCGAATATTGAATTGATTGCCAAACAACATATGACGATGAAGCCAAAATATCACAACACCAAAAAAAAAAATCGTAAAATTTTTCATTTAACAATTAAGGCAAAAAATTACCTTCTTCTTCCTTTTGATCCATGGAGTATTTTGACGAACAACAAGTGGATATGAAATACAGAAAGACAAAGCACAATAAACCCTACAAAATGTAGTTACCAAAATTCGTCGAAGTAAATTAAATTCAATTTCAAGGATATAATTGGAATTGAAAAAAGTAAATGATTAAAAATCAAATTTAATTTAGAGATAAAATGAGATATACCCTTTTTGAAAGATAAAACATAAAATATACCCACTTTTTTCAAAAGAATAAAATCTACCCACTTAGAACATTTTTACCCTTATTTGTAATTCGCGCATTGCTCGACACTGAAGCGTCGAGCACTCAAGTGTCGAGCGTTGAGCATTGAACTGTCGAGCATCGCATGTCGAGCAATTGAGAACTGTCGAGCAAGGCGGAGGCGTCAAGCGTCGAACTGTCGAGCAAGGCGAGCAATAGTTCAATTGAACTATTGCTCGACACCTCGAGCATCGCGTGTCGAGAAACTAAGAACTGTCGAGCAAGGCGGAGATATCGAGCATGGCGAGCAAAGGGATTTATTTGGTATTTTCTTTTTGTCTTAAGAGTATCATTTCAACTCCAAAATGAGTACATGATGAGGAACTAGGATTCCATCAGCCATCTTACGGATCGGCGGCGCCGACACAGGGCCCTTAACACACTCGGCTCAGAAAGCATACCTGACAAGTAAGCGGTGCAGATCTAAGGCATCACAGACTGAGAAAGAAACTGGCCCAAACTCTAAGCACACTTGACTCGGAAGAGCAGAGTCGTGTCACACAACGATCAAAGTAAAGTAACAGCACCGATACAAGTCGGCGCAGACTAGACTAGAGGAAACCTGATTCTAAACACAGCTACGAAAATTCAAAGCTCTCTTTTCGTAGACTAGGGGGGGAGTAGCTGATGAGGAGTGAAGATCCCATCAATCATCCTATCCTAAGCAAAGACAGCGGCGCCGACTTAGGGCCTTGAACATACGCGACTTAAGAAGCATGGATACACCACACGATCGTCGAAATAATATAGCGGCGCCGGCTAATGTCGGCGCAGACTAAGAAAGAAGCTGGTTTAAACTCCAGACCCACTTGGCTCGAAAGAAGCAAGGTCATATCATACAAAATAAAGATAGCGGCGCTGACTAATGTCTGCGCAGACTAGAAAAGACAGTGCAACATTAAAAAGCAACATCCGGAGAAGACCCAGGGAAAGAAACAAGCCCGGAAGATTCAGCGCAGAAAAGGAATGGAAACAACCAACAGTGAAAGCTTGGAAAAAGCACGTGTTCAACGAAAAGCTGCAAAGTAGTTAGAGAGTTTGTTAGAGGAAAGAGAATCGTTCACGTACGCCGCATGTGGAGTACGTGAACGACGTGTAAAGACCCTTTTACCCTTCGCCCTAATGTAATCCTATAAATATACCTTGTAACTCATTATATAGAATAGGCAATTTTACTCTAAGAATTCTCATCTGCAAGTTTTCAAGCAAGCTCCCTTTCATACTGCGATACAGGTTACTCCGATCTCCTTTTCCGGCTTGTTTAGATAGGTTTGAATGTTAGGCTTCACCAGTACATTTTATACATTTCTTTTATAGTGGGTATATTTTTATTTTTGTCTTTCAAATAGGGTAAAGACTCTTTAACCCTTTAGTATATTAACTACACTTTATTTTTGAAAAGAAAAAACTGCCGGTTGACGTTAACCTAGAAAATAGCAAACCATCAAATTGTTGTGCAATGCATTATTTAAATTTTTTATTTCTTTATTTTCTTATTTAATTGATAGAGCATGTATTTTTTTTTTTCAATTTTTAAGTAATTTCATATTATGTCAAATGGAGTATATAATACGCATCTTGAACAAAAGATTATGAAATGATCTTTAATTCGATATATAATATATAAAAAATATGTTTAAAATGAGAAAGTTATGATAATTTAAAATTATAATACATAAAATAATTTATACATATAAATAATGATATCTTCCTTCAAAATTATATTTTAATTGCAATTAGAAAATGTATCATCTTTTAAAAAAATATGTCAAATTATGTAATTTTATGTATTTCATTCAAAATATTATTATTATGACATTATGTAATTATCATAAAATGATATAATATATATTATAATTTATTTTAAGAAACACTAATGCAATAATCTCATTTAATTAATTGAATATTAAATTATTATTAAAATTGTAAATTTCAATTATATGTATACATACTTTCTCAAATTATCGTCCAATTAATTGATTATTATTTAATCCTTCTAATTTTATATTTAAAAAGATATGTACATATACTTTCTCATTAGGATATATACTAATATATACTATTATTTTAAAAAAATAAGTACAAGCAATTACTATGTAATATGAGGGATGTATTTAAAAAAAAACACAAAGAGTGTGTAATATTCTAATTTCTATTTTATTTATTTTATACACACACATAATTTTACTATTTTTATTTGGTTTCATCTTGAACACTACTATTTTTATTTGGTTTCATCTTGCATAATTATATGCATCTTAAATGAAAGATCATGAAAAGTCGTTTAATTTGATATATAAATAAATCATAGTTATATCAACCAAATAAACAATCTTATATTTTTATTTACATATTTATTCTAAAGATAGGCATGTTCAAATTTTTCTTTATGTTTTTTTTCTTTCTTTCTTATTTTATCCTATGTATAGAAATTATTAATATAATATAATAGCATTACTATCAAAAGAAAGTATAATAGTTTATAGAACAAAATAACATAGCATATAATAAAAATTATACATTATAATTTATTTTATGAATGAAATTACAAAATGACCACATTAGAAAAAGGATGTTAGTAAAAGTTATTTAAATAATAATAATAATATTGTATCCATTTTTGGGGAGTTCATTAATCATTTAATTTGTTATAACCCTTGTGTAATTGTTTATAAAAGTAAATGATACTTTGTATAAAAACAAAAGTTACATTTAATGCATGCAAATGATATTTTTAATAACAAAAAATGATACTTTTTTCTTGAATGCAAAAGATTCTTTTTTTTGTAAAAGCAAATGATACTTTATGTACAAAATAATGATACATTACAAATGATTATTTTAATATATGCAAATGACACTTTTAATAATAAAAACGAAACTTTATCCGATTGACTAGGGCGGAAAAGGTAAATATGGGGAGGGGGTGGAGAGGGTCGAGCCCAGCGTGGGCGTGAGTTTAATCTAACCATATAGTTATCACTTACTGGAAATTTACCAAAAATAAGTATAAAGTGATAGAGCAGAGGAGAGGGAACGAGAGCCAACTGATAATATTATAAATAAATGATAGAAACTAAAAGAAACTCCTCACCGAGGCCTACAGCAATAGCTGTCCTAAACAATACTATAATTCCACATAAACGACTCTAACTATGATAAGCCTATTAAATAGGTAAAAAGGAAACCCTAACCCTAAAAGTCCATGCACACGTTATAGGCCTTTAGCCCAAACTATTTGACAAGAAGAACTAAGAATAAATAACTGACTCACTTAAAAAGAAAAAGAGAAGAAAACAGATGCCACGGTCTATCAATAGCCTCCCCCGGCACAACAGCCTTGTCCTCAAGGCTGAAGTAGGGACCGGTAATTGGATGCCTCAACAGGCGCATGCTGGTGTAGTGCATCGAACTCGGGCTCCCCCAATTCATCACACACAAGGACGTTCAACGTCTTAGGCGGGCAGCGGTGAAGGGGTCCGAAAGTCAGACCGCAACGGAAGCAGGTACCAGCGGCAAGATGTTTTTGAATCTCTGATTGTGGTAGTTGGCGAAAGTTTTTGGCCTTGCTTAAAGGTAGTGAGGCGGTAGAAACCGTGGAGTCGGAAGAGTAGGTAGCTGTGGCTGTTGGTTGGCCGGCTGTGAAAGGGGTAACACGGTGGGAAAACACGGTAAGGGTATTAGGACGGGCAGCATGGCGCGCTGCGCTGACCGCAGAGGTGTAGTCAGTGAGAGCGTTGTCCTGTATCTGCTCTCGCACAGAACGCTGGAGACCACCGAGGAAATATCCTAAGCACTGGTCATTCGAAAGGAGAGGCAGCTGGGCCACGCGGCTTTCGAAAGCAGCGATGTAATCCTCCAGAGATCCTGTTTGATGTAATAGAAACAAGGCCTCGTAGGTGTTGAGCGTGGAGGCATCGCCGAAACGCGCCAATAAGGCTTGGGTGAATTGTGGCCATGCTGGGTTGGGGTTACGACGCAGGAGTAGTTGTAACCAGGAAATAGCTGCACCAGACATGCCGATAATAGCAAGCTGCAGCTTCATGGCCGGGGGAATGCGATGTACGAGAAAATATTGGTTAGCTCGAGCAATCCAGCCCACGGGATCAGATCCATCGAACCCGGGTAAGTCAGATTTTTGAATCGGAATAGTGGTGGGGTTGGTGTTGTCGGGAACGAACGACTATTTCCCAGTGGAAGAGTCGTCGGGATCATCTGGAACGAAGGGTTGTTTTCCAGTGGAAGACACGGCGGCCAAGATGGCTGCAAGTTGAGTTTCCATGGCAGAACGATTAGCGTCGACTGCTTTGGTGAGGGAGGTCAGCGATGTCTGCAACTCTAACACCACCTTCTCTAAATAATCCAGTCGAGACTCGGTGCTGCGTGTCGTAGCAACCATGGCAGATCGGACCAATTGATAGAGCAGAGGAGAGGGAACGAGAACCAACTGATAATATTATAAATAAATGATAGAAACTAAAAGAAACTCCTCACCGAGACCTACAACAATAGCTGTCCTAAACAATACTATAATTCCACATAAACGACTCTAACTATGATAAGCCTATTAAATAGGTAAAAAGGAAACCCTAACCCTAAAAGCCCATGCACACGTTATAGGCCTTTAGCCCAAACTATTTGACAAGAAGAACTAAGAATAAATAACTGACTCACTTAAAAAGAAAAAGAGAAAACAGATGCCACGGTCTATCATAAAGCTCCAAAAAAGTATATAGATTTGAATATCTTTGTATTTATTAATAAAATATTAAATTTATAACACATACAATATTCCCCGTGCATCGCATGGGAGGTGTACTAGTATATATAATACTGCTTGAGTTTATTATACTCTCAGGTTATGGTTGAGAAAAGAATGAAATAACTTCTGGACCATATGTGTTACAATGAGATGCTGTATACTGCCCTATGTTGAAACATTGATCCAAATAAGTTGATGCATTTTTCTTTCTGTTTTTGTTGATGATAATTTCAGCACAATAATTGCAGCTGTTGGTGAAGGCAGAATCCATTTACTGAGCTTTGTCGACATGCAAAAGCAATTTGATATCTTCTTGGAGCTTCAATTCTTTCTCCTCCTTACGTGTTAAGCTCCTTTACAACTCTGTCACTAATTTGAGATTCTATGGAGCACTGCATCTCACTCTCACTCTCACTCTCACTCTTCTTTTAAAAGCTATGGTTATTGCAAGAATCTTGAATATGCATAGCACGAGTGCAGTTTAAAATGCAAATTGAAACCCAAAGCCAACCCTTGAAAAATGATTTCTTCCATTCCACTCTAAATTCTACAAAAACAATATTCTTTAGTATTTTTTTTATGCTTACTGAGGTGGTAAGCCAAGAGAAATTACAGTGAATCTGTTATCAGTCTCCACTTTTGGTCAAAACAACAGCAAGATCTCGAAGCTCCTCGAATGCATGCATGGTTTCCGCATCAAATCCTCCAGCAAACTGCATATATACATTCATTCATTTGTTTTACCACTTCCACATGCATTTGTAGAATTATTGATTAAAGAATCCCTTTAACAAACCTGATGAATTCTGAAAGCAAATCTGACTCCTTGCAGCACCATATAATCCAGTGATGAATCTTTCTCCCACGTCCCTTTGAACTGAAGTTCCATCGCCACTCTCTTCATGTACATTTTTGCAAGTTTTACAGACCCAAACTTTATCTGAAAAACAATAACACATGAATCCTAAATGGCCAACTTTTATTTAGTTGATGGTTAAATGTGAATTAGAAATCAAACCTTGCTTAGAATTCCCATATCCAGCATCCAGTCTGTGGGAATTTGGAAGTCCTTGCAGTTTCTCATCAATGAGTCTCTTGTTCGGAGAATGTTATGCACGCTGCGCTCCATCCTAAAAAAGGAAAGTCGTCTCGTTTATGTTAAAGGAAACTAAAACAGGAATGTTGAAGAAGGAAGCTAAGAGACCTCTCGGACAAAGCTGCCATTTTCTTCAATGCGATTTCACATGGCAAACCAGCTTCATCCTTGTATGTTGAAATTTCGTGCTCCAGTTTCTTCAGATCTCTGTATCCAAATGCTGCCTCTCTCAATGTGTCGGCCCTCTTTTCTGGCCACTCAAAATGCTTTAGAACTGCCCTTTCATCCACCTGTAAAAGAGAATACCATTACTACTCAACATTACTACTGTCTCATGCAACTAAAGTAAAGGGACTTACAAGAAAGCAGAGTTCATCATCAAGCCATTTCACAAATGCAACCACGTCTTCAATGTTTTGGAAAACCGCATTATTCACCTCTCGTATGAGGGAGTTCACAAATTCGCCTTGAGTCTCCACATCCGCTTTTATCTGCTCACAGAATGATTATTGAGATAAATAGGATCCTATCTAATATAGTACTAGAAAACAGTTGAAATGCAAGCACTCACCGCAAGCAAATGATATGATCGATTCTCAATCTCACCAATCATGCTGCTACGAACATTTGCAACATCAGATGCATCTGCACTCCCTGAATTCAAGCACTCTTTCCTAGACTCCCTCTTCATGAGTGAGTGATAGAACTCGACTACTTGTGGAGCTCGTTGCACCATCCCCGTTGAGGCCCTAGCCATTGATTTTGGAGGTGGAGGGGGAGGGGGAGGGGGTGGTGGAGGGACTGCAGGAGCAACACTCAGACTAGAATTTTCTTCTTTTGGTCCAGTTAACCCACTGCAGGAAGGCCTTGGAGGGGGATTAGGGATTCTTAAGGCCCTTTTTTCGACATCCAATGAAGCTGTCACTCTACAAATTTCCTGACAACTGTTGAATACATGAGGCCTATTGCTAACTTCCAAATCATATTTTTGAGATACTAGTTCCTCGGCCCTCTTATCCGATTCCTTGGAACACATAAAACTATCAGATTGGCGTTTCTTGTTCAGAACAACGTCTTCTTGGGAACAATTTACCCCACTGATAGAGTGCCTTCTACCGGAGGTTTGCTGATCATCCCAACTACAAGCAACAAGATTGTCCTTGTATTTCATCTGTTGCAAGTCTTCATCTGTAATAGGCCATTTCTTGAACTTCTTCACAAGATACAACCTCTTTGTGGCAATCTCATCAGAATCCTCATCAATCTTGAAAGGCGAAAAGCATATAGATTCCCTCCTCTTATCAACAGAACTCGGACTTGATGGCTTATCCGAAGTTGTGCCAGAACAACTGCGCAGTTCATCTCTTAAACACGAATTCACCCATCGAAGGTAAGCTAGCTCTTCCACTTCATTCAACCGGCTTATTTGAAGACCTTCCACTTGCTTGCAGAGGTCCTCATTCGCATGCCGCAGCACAGAGGCCTCGGCTTTAATCTTCTCAAGAACGTCGCCCTGCAGAGGAATCAATCATGAAATGAGAGCAACAGAGATAGAGCAGCCAAATCAAATTTTCAAGGGCCACTACATAGAAATCCTAGGGAAATGCAACTTCATGAATTGAGGAAACAAAATTAAGTAACATTTCCAACACAAGAGTAACTAATATATCTAAAGACACACAGTCATTGCAATGAGGAAATCCGGCCAAATCAAATTACAATGCAGCCTAAAAGTGAAGAAATTGACAAATACCTCAGAGACTTTGGTATTGGTGGTTAACTGAGCCTCCAATGAGGAAATCCGGCCTGAAAGATTTCTCTTCTGAAGCTGCAGCTCCATGTTCAAGCGCCTCAACTCAACAACCTCGAGCTCGACTGAAGTAGCAGTATCATGCTCTTGGCTTACAGCTACACCTACAGCCACCTCATCTTGCTTCCCCATCACAGAAGCTAAAGACACCAACTGTCCAGAAAGGTTGGCCTTTTCCTTCTCGAGCAACTCCACTCTCTTCAAAAGGCCGTCCATTTCAATCTTCTTGGACTCAAGCTCCTTTGAATTCCTCTTGAACTCAGATAAGTCAGCTTGCAGGCTCAGCTCCCTATCCTTGGATTCTTGCAGCAGAGTCCTCAAATGATCGATCTCATGGAACAAATCCTCGGACGACCCAATTGACTTGGTCTTGGTGTGGCTGTGAAGAGCTTGTGGATGAACTTGTGTGGCATTGATCGAGCAGGTGAGGTCAGCAATGAGCGATCTCTTGATTCTTGAATTGGGAACCGCGGCATGATTCTTGGTGGTGTCGGAGGCGTTGAGGGGAGGCTTCTTCACCTGAGCTGTGGTCTGCAGCACTCGTGTTTTAGTCTTCTTGTCCGCGGCTGAGAATCCCTTCACTATGTGAGAGCCCCACGAAGATTTCATCCTCGAAAAATTGCTGTTTCCTTTCACATTGCTGCGGTTTTGATCTTTCAGAACTTCGTTTTGATCAGCGAATCTTGATGCTTTCGCTCTGTTCTCGGATGGGATTTCTTCTTTCATCTCCAACAGCTGTGGAAAAAAAAAATGGATTGCAAGAATCCTAAAAAAATGGATTCTTTATACCCCCGACAGACTTAGCCCAATGGAGATTCAAATCAAGTTTAGGAATAAAGAAAGCGGGAGGGCTTTAATATATATACATATAGCAGCAGAGGAATGCTGCGCAGAATTCTTGAATGATATCTTATTAATTAAATCAGAGTAATTTAATGGGCAGGGAGGAAAAGGTTACATCGAGGTTTCTGTTCTGTTGTGATATACTGAAACTCGAAAGAGCAAAAAGTGGCACAATGTCGCAGCTTTCGTCTCACTGCTTTTTCCCTATCCTTTGCCACTTTGAAATTTCAAATTTTGAAATGTTGCATTGCAAGAAAGCCACGTGTCTAACACCAGACACCGGCTTCAACTTCGCGCTCCATCCAAGTGTGACCACGCCAACGGTCGAATTTTGAGCCCCCTCTTTTTCTTTTTTTCTCTTTTATCTTTTTGTTTTTCAAATGTGATTGATCATCAGGTGTTTTTTTTTTTTTCTCTTTTCATTTGAGTATATACGGAAAAGCTATGTTTATCCACTAAAGCACCAACTTTTTTTATTCACTTTTTTTATATATATATAAGTCCGTTTGGGTTATAATTATGAAAAGGATAAGAATAACAAAAGAGCCACTAATTCTTTTCCCTCAAAAAAATAAAATAATATTGATTAAATTTTTATTGTTTGATTCTCGTTTTACACTTTTTTTTTTCCTTTTTCTGGAATTGTAAGTAAGTGACAATAATAGGGTTGACTTGATGCTGATATTTTTCCTTTTTATACACTTGCTAGTGTTTTACCCGTGCGATGCACGGGATTACATATGTTGTTAAAATTTTATTGTAACATATTCTCGAAGACATTTTTGTATAATCTCTAAAATAAATGAGTTTTAAAAATATTTTATTATACAATTGTTATACCAATTATATTACTACTAAAATATATTTAAGACTATCATTTTTAATTACATAAAAATCAATGTAAAAATTATAATACATGAAAAGACAATTGGAAACTTCTCATCTTATTATTATAAATTTTGGAAAATTTCTTTATATACAACATTTGTAGTAGACGAACATTCTACTTTGTCTTCATTATATATCAAGATTTCAGACCCCTTCAACTTGTCTTCCATCATTGCAAAGTACAGTTTAACTACTTTGTGATAAACCACACCAATTACATCTACATATATAAATGCATACCAATAATGTAGATATATCAAAATGTTGAGTTTATAAAAATATGAATTTTGAGTTTATCAATTGAATATGCATGTATAAGGAAATAATGAAATAAACACATTACCAAATAGCATATTGTCATTGCAATGGAGGCCACTTCTTTAAAACTTTCAAAGTTAAATAGTTGGCGTGGAAAACCTTCTTCATAAATTTCAACTATATGACTACTATTAATAAATTTAATATAGTAGACATTTGTCGTTGTTCTATACTTTTTGTTGGAATCATGCATCACCAAAAAAAAATTTATGGCATAAACACTGTCTTCTTTCAAGATATGTTTGAACTTGGGGATCAACGTGCGATCAAGTGTAGCATGGATGTGGTCACCCTATATTAAAAAAAAACAACTAAATTAGAAAAACATAATAATGTTGCAAAAATGCTTAAATACGTAATAGTTTAGTGAATAGAGAATTGTTACCTCACGATCATGAAAAATACACTCATAGCTGATAACATTGTTGGTGCTTTGAGATGAGCGGTTGTATGCACGCACAAGTCTCATTTTAATTATAGATCTAACATTATTTGGTTGCAAGTGTTTTACTAAAGACCACATGGTCGGCATGCTTGTGATTAGAGAAATGATGAATATCAAAATGAGAAGGGAGTGTAAGTAAAATTTTAACACGAAAAGTTAGTTTATATAGGCCATGGGGATGCACATTTCATGGGAGATATATATGAAACTTATATATTTAATATATTATATTAAATGAGATGCTTTGACAATGGAGTTGATTTTGGTTTGATATAATAAAAAGTTGCTGCATTTTTGGAGATATATAAGGAATGTTGTCAAATTACACATTTCACTCTATCACCCTCTCTCTCTCTCTCTCCCACAAATTTGACGCCATGCATACCTTGAAATAAGGCTTCTTCATCGTCTAGCTGTGAAGATCATACAAAAAATCCCATTGATCATGCATACCAATCCCTTTGTTTAGCGTGTAAATCAGTAAAAATTAATATGAGATATTGCTAGAGTTCGTAAATAAGTTTTTATTCTCTTGAATTGAAAAACAATCTATAGTCAAAAATTGCTTGTAAATGAAAAATAATATTCACTTTTGCAAATGACTACAAGATCCCATGCAATTTATATGTATTTATATTATGAATTTTAAATATTAGATGTTTTTCACAAAAGATTTAATTGAAATTGATAAATTTTCACAAAACTATAAATTTATATTGGATATTTCAATATAAATTTATCTAAAAATATATAAATTCACAAGAAAAGGATATTTTTCAAAAAATATAAATTCTAAGTATAAATTCATAAATTTACTATTGGTGATTTTAAATTTTAAATATTGGATATTTAAATTCACACGGGTAAATTCACAATATATATATATATATATATATATATATATTTCAAAATTTATATAAATTCACACTGAAAAATATTGGTGACTTTAAATTTTAAATATTGGATATTTATATAAATTTACCTAAAAAAATATAAATTCACAAAAATAAAGGATATTTTTCACAAAACTATAAATTGCATTATATAAAAGAGCAATGTATAGATTGTAGCAAGTGGGCCCCGCAACTTATATATATCATCCTATGAATTAGTGAACTTTCTAAATATAAATCAACTTTCCAAAAATAGATTGAGTAAAAGTGCGAGAATTTTTTTTTGCTAGATGGACCAGCTTTTATATATGTATAGATTACATAATAGTTCCTCCATCTCACTCCAATAGTCTCATTTTCTTTTTTGAGACGTCCCACTCCAATAATTTCATTTTTATTTTTGGTAATGATTTTATACTATAAACAATGTGGTTCCACACACCTTTACTTACTTTTACACTCAAAAAGTAAATTTTTTAATCTTCATGTTCAAATGAAATGGGACTATTGGACCGGGATGAGAGAGTACTAAATATAATTCAAATTAGACATCTAAATACTCATTGATGACACAAATTTTGGAGTAAGTCAAAACCAACTCATCGGGACCAAAAACTATATGAATTATGGTCTTGAGTCGTGTTACTCATATCACCATTTTTTTTTTTTGAAGATACTCATATTACGAAATTGAGACCGGTGATTTGGATAAAAACAAACATTTGATATGGATCTTTCATTATTTTAATAAATAATATTTCATCCGTGTTATGTATTTCATTTTGGGTCGTTTCACTATAAGTGACATATTTTCATAAATAGAATCCTTAAAAAATTATAGATCCTATCACTTTTAACCAATTTACATATTGTCCGTAATTCTCGTGTCGAAAAATTTTGTGTATGGACGGGGGGAGTAAATAATAAGTTGCATTGTACTCGTGTTATTCATGGATATGTACTTCATTATTTACAATTCCCTCCGTCCCAACTTTTAATATTCAACTTTTCTTGTTTGGTCGTCCCACATTTTGATATTTATTCCTATTTTGAGTAAAAGTAGGTGGATTATTCTTCCACTTTAATTATTTTAACACTTACATAAAAGGTGAGACCTTTATTCCACTCACAATACATCATATCATTTTATTAAAAGGGATATTTGCCGTAAAATATACGAACTTTCAGCAAATTCTGATCTTTCCCATGACCTTTAAACTTTGAAAAAAAAAAATATCACCTTTCGATTTTCTCTTATTTTTTCCATCGGCATGAAATACCCCCAAATAGAAGCTGATTTTAGGGCTTTTGACTTACATTTGTTGATACCTAAGTCAATGCATCGACTTTATTATGCCACATTTATTATCCGTCACGTGTAGTATCAAAAAATCTAAGTCAAAAACCTTAAAATCAACTTCTATTTGGGGGTATTTTATACCTGTGGGAAAAATAAAAAAAATCGAAAGATGGTGTATTTTTTTTTTCAAATTTTGAAGGTTATGGGAAAAATCAGAATTTGCTGAAAGTTCATGTATTTTATGGGAATATCACTAAATTACATGTACATGGTTTGTTCAAGTTATTAAGAAATGCACGATTAAGTTTTTTTAAAAAAAAGCCAATGAGACTTAACTCAAGTTACAAAAGTTAAGGCACCCAATAACTCATCTTCGTGAGAGGTCTTGGGTTCAATCCCGCTTGCATGTGATTAGTTTTGCTATCTTTGTGTGGGTAATGGTCTCCACTGCATAGGTTGTGCATCGGTTTATACTCGAACCGAACCGACCCAATTTCCCTAAATCAAAGCTGAAC